>NC_052052.2:84480330-84807830 GCF_903992535.2 Arvicola amphibius
AAAGATTTAAAGATACACAATAGGACAGATTCAGACATAAAAGACCTCTAAATGGGTCACAGTGTTGGATAAATATATGTAGGCTTGAGAGAGAGAAGAAAAAGAGTATAGAGAATCATAAAATAAAGTTAATGTATAAAAAAAGATAAAGCCTTTAAAGAGACAGAACAGACAGTCATAGATTAAAGGAGTAAGCAAAAATAAGCCACATAAAATGGAAAATTCACAGAGAGTCTGGATTATGTATTTTCTTGTATATTAAATTTTTTGACTGTGAAGGAGCTAAGTACAGAGAGACATTTCATTTTATGGGCTGCTAAGCTAAACCAGCATGTATATTATAAAGGTATCATGACTTCCCAATTTGTGTCTAAGAACATGGTGCTTTGGAAAAGAGGTTCTTCTTTTGTTTTCACAGAAGATGAGAACCTGTGGATTGCATCTAGACAAATATGGTTTCATGGATCAAGGCCTCCTGAAAGGTTGCCACGAACACCCTGAAAAAATTACTTTGTTCAACTACTGACTGAGATGAACCTAGCACACAGGATACACCATGAAAGACCTGATTAACAGTGCCCCCATACAGCAGGAAGCAGTTTGGAGAAAAAAACTGTGCCCATATTCCAAAATATTGTTTATAAATGTTCTTTTACATTTAAAGGGGGATATAATATAGATATGAATAATTTGCATTGGTATGAATCTTGGTTTGTTGATACAAATTTAAGGTCAATTTTGTTATATGTATATGCATTTCTGCTCTTGATTAAGGTATTGTGTTTGTGTAGCTCATTTAAAATTGTAATGTATAATTAAAATATAGGTTAATAGATAATCATCGATAATAGTCAAACCTGTACTCATGTTAGTAAGATTTTCTAGATGTGCATAGATATATTTCAGATGGATAGGCATTCTTCATATCTTTCAAAGACTACAGAATATGGCATTTAAAATGTTTAAGAATTAGAACTTTTCATGACAATGAGACACATCTGCTCTTGGCAGCATCAATCTACTTCAAGAGGAAGATGGGCATTGAAGAGCCTCCTTGTGGAGCTGTTTAGCCATTTGGGCAAGAAATTGCTCTTGCCCGGACTGCTTCACTAGACATGCATGACCCACAGAGAAATAACTGCTGAGCTTGCCTAAAGGTGAGATGATCCTTTGGGGTTCTTGCTTCATGAAAGAGTCTGCTAGACATTCTGTAGGATACAGAGGAAAGTGACTGAACTGTCTTGGAATTTTCCTGCTTCATGGAAAAGTCTGCTGGATACTATGGGCCTATAGGCTGAAGATGGATGCCCCACAGGTACAGAAGAACTTTGGGTGACTGTCCAGGCAGCAAGATGTCTCTAGAGTTTTGGAAGTTGCTTACAATGTACTTCCTGTTTACTTGGGTAATATTATATCCTTCTGAAGTTTTTGATGGAGTTGAAGAATTTATAGTTATAATTTTCCTTAGCTATGATAAAAATAAAGTAGATATAAACATTGTAACTGTAATTCTTGCTTGATAACTGTTTTGTTATATGTAATTTTACTATGTTAAAGTTAAAGCCTGATGGTGTAAATCACAAACAATCCCACACCAGTTTGGAATTATGATTAATAGAATGGTTATTTATTTAAAGGGGAAAAAACTTACAGATCACCGTCCCAGACAACAACCCTCTGCGCAATCAGGAAGGGAGCCTAGTCGTCAGAAGCGGAGCCGGAAGCCAGAGAGCGAGCGGAGGGAAGTGGCCGCATTTTTAAAAAGAGAGACCACGCCCCAATGGGCTGGTATCTCAGCGGCTATTGGCTAAAGGAGCAGAAGGAGCTCCCGCAACACCTCCCCCTTTTGTTTAAGTAAGAGAGTTCTAAACCTACTATGAAATTATATACAATAAGCACAGATATCCTATTCCAACTAGCTTAAGTCTTGTATAATAAATAACTTGGCCAAGTCATGAGAGGAAAGTAACTACATTTATATAGTCTTCAACCCCATCGAAGATCTGAGAAGGAAAATAAAGTTACCTGAGTAATTAGGAAGTGCATTCAAACAACTTCTAAAACATGTAACAAATCACAGAGACAACTAGCTACCTGGACAATCACCCAAAGTCACGTTTGCAGCGTTGAAGCAACCAACTTTGGCTAAGGCCTAACGTAACTGACATACCATTTTCAAAGGCAAGAAACTTTTCAGAACTATCTTACCCTGTCTTGGCAAGATATGACAGTCCTGTTTTATCCATTTATGGATGCTCTGTATCTGTCAGTGGTTGAGGTATAGGCATTTCTTTTGCCCAAAGGCCAGTTCTGCCAAGAAGAAAGGCTCCACGTGGAGTGTCTTTGGTGCTCAACATTCTCTCGGGAATAGATTGGTGTTGCCAGGAGCAATTGTGTCTCACTACCAAATTATTTGTCTACCATGAAACTCTGAGTTAAATTAAAGGCCATTTTCTACAGCTCTTTGAAGAGGTTGAAGATTATCTATCTATTCTGAGTATAATCTCTATTTATCTAACGAACCTGATTAGTCTAATTATAAATGACAAACATAGATGACTACTAATCTATATAATTCTCAATACCTATCTAACGTAAAGACTAAGACAATAAACAACTGTGCAATAAATGAGGACAATGACCTCCAAATATAAACAATGTACAAATATACAATGCAATATGGTAAATACATACAATATATATATATATCAATACAATATATATCAATACATAAATGTTTTAAACAGAGGTAGAAACATGCATGCATGCATACAATAGTCAATATAATTTAACTTTTTATCAATATACAAGAATTGATACCAAATTATTTGTCTAAAAACAGTAACTCACAATTACAAATCTATTATCCCATCATCCAATTATCCCTCTTTTTTTTTTCAAAAAGATCCCTGAGCTTATAAAATTCCTCCCCTAACCCCCAAACCCTCAACCATATACTAATTATAATCAACCCTTAAATAATGTCCCTAAACCCAAGGACAAACTTTACGGGGAGAGGGGACGTCGTCCTCTAGAATTACTTCCAGCTGTCATGGGGGCGACGTCTTTCTGGGGGATCCTGTGAAAATAAAATGATGGTTAAATTCCAAGATCAATATCTTTTAAAATTGCAAATAGTCTCTGAGTATTTTGTGTAGGTCTGGCCAGAATGTTGTACAAGATGTGCACCATTTCAGATAACCAAGTTGGAACTGTCTTATGCAGCTGGTACCCAAAACAGGTCTTGTAGTCTTGTTGTAGCGCTATATGTATCATGACGTCATATCAACCAGGTGGAGTTGTTGTTATGGGGCCCCATCTTCTTCCTGGAAACTTCAAATGTCACTGCAGGAAAAACTCATTGTTCATTGTGAAAAGCTCAAACATTAATCATATAGACATATACAGACATACATATATTCAACAAAAGACATGATATGTTCAATGAAAAGTATGAGAGGTATGAAGAAAAGCAAGATGTTTTCTAAACTCATATTTCTTTCTGTCCCATATCATGGCTCTTGACATGAGACAGAAACTCCAGAAACTCTGGGTTTTCTCTTAACAACAGGCTTGGAATTAGAGAGGGACTGAGCCAGAGTCCAACTCCAAAACCAGCTCTATAAATTTAGAAATATGATTTAGTATATTCTACTTACAGAATCCATTCAGTTTTCTTGATAATCCCTATTGGGCAGTTATTTTCCCATCTGTCAGAATTCAAACATCCAGAGTCCCCTTGAATTTTTCAAAGATGAATGTTTACCTGTGGAGATAAGAACAGAACCCTGCCCCCATTCTATATGTTTTCTTACCACCTGTATGAATATCATCATTGTGGATGAGCTGTCATTTCACCTTTCCAAGAGGTTTCTCCTCTTCAAATCGAACCTTTATTAATTTTGATGGTATCCACAATTTTCTTCTCCTGTGGAAACAAGAGCAAAACCCCTTCCCCAACGTAGCACATCTCCTGGCTTCCATTGAGAGGTCAGCACATCTTTGAAATAAATTGGTTGATTTAGTTCAGCAGACTTTTCCATTATCCAATGTCTTTCTGCCGCTGTTGTTCCTTTCTCATTAGCGTTAAGAAAATTCAAGGTTAATAAAGCATTATGCAATCTATTTCTGGGGGTATTTTCCGTCCCTTTTTGTTTGTTCAGCATATCCTTTATAGTACGATTTGATCTTTCTATAACTGCCTGACCTGTAGGATAATTTGGTATACCTGTAATGTGGTTTTATATTATAATAATCAAAAAAGCGTTTCATTTCTTAGATACATATGCTGGACCATTGTCTGTCTTTATTTGTGCAGGTATACCCATGATGGCCATAACTTCTAATAAATGTGTGATTACTGAATCGGCCTTTTCTGAGCTCAGGGCAGTAGCCCATTGAAAAACCTGAATATGTGTCTATGGTGTGGTGTACATATTTTAATTTACCAAATTCCATAAAGTGAAACACATCCATCTGCCAGATTTCATTCCTTTGAGTACCCTTTGGGTTACTCCCTGCAGGCAAACGGTGTTTGATTATAGAAAGAACAAGTAGGACATCTCTTTATAATGTCCTTAGCTTGTTGCCATGTAATGGAAAATTCTTTCTTTAGGCCTTTACTATTGACATGATGCTTTTTAATGAAATTCTGAGGCCTTCAACCACACTTCCAATCAATAATTGATCAATCTCTGCATTACCTTGTGCTAGAGGACCAGGCAGACCCGTATGGGACCGGATGTGTGTTATGTACATTGGACAAAGCCTATTCCTAATTATATCTTGTACCTGGATAAACAATGAAGTCAACTCTGTGTCATCTGGAATAAATTCAGCAGTTTCAATATGCAAGATAACTCTTTCAGCATATTGTGAATCTGTAACTATATTAAGAGGTTCTTTAAAGTCCCTTAGCACCATAAGAATGGCATATAATTCTGCCTTTTGGACAGAATTATAAGGGCTTTGTTCCACCTTACTCAATTCATCTGACTTGTAACCAGCTTTCCCTGACTTATTTGCATCAGTATAAAACGTACGGGCTCCAGTTATTGGAGCATCACG
Source organism: Arvicola amphibius (assembly GCF_903992535.2). Classification (NCBI taxonomy): domain Eukaryota; kingdom Metazoa; phylum Chordata; class Mammalia; order Rodentia; family Cricetidae; genus Arvicola; species Arvicola amphibius. The sequence goes on from NC_052052.2 coordinate 84,485,398, forward strand.
TACAATTCTAGGAAGAATCCAAGAAGTTCTCTTTATGAGGTTAAGTCTATCACTTTTGGGATAGTTGCTGTTAATTTCTCCCAAAAATTAGCACAAGCTCTTCGCCATGGTTCATTGTCTTCCCATAACTTTTTTATTTCCTCAGTAGTAAAAGGCACTATAATTTCTGCTGGGTCTATACCTGCTAGTTGACGAAGTCTCAGCTTACCTTTTATAATTAATTCAGAGACTTTTTCCACATAAGTTTTTAATTTTTACTTGGTTTATTAGGCATAAATATCCACTCTAAAATAGTATCTTCCCTCTGCATTAAAATCCCTGTAGGAGAAATTCTGGAAGGCAATATGACTAGTATGCAGCTAAGATTTGGGTTCACCCTATCCACATGTGCCTCCTGTAATTTTTCCTCAATCATTGTCAGTTCCTTTTCTGCTTCAGCTGTCAGTTTTCTGGGACTATTCAAATCTTTATCACCATCTAAGGTTTTGTTTAAATGAACTATTAGATCAGGTGTTATCCCAACAGCTGGTCGTAGACTGGAAATGTCTCCTAACAATCTTTGGAAGTCATTAAGAGTCTGTAGCCTGTCTCTCCTAATTTGTGCCTTTTGCGTTTTAATTTTCTCTAACCCTATTCTGTAACCTAGGTAATTAATAGAATTTCCTCTTTGAATTTTTTCAGGGGCAATTTGTAATCCCCATTTAGGCAAGACTTTCTTTACTTCTTCAAACATCCTTTCTAAGTATCTTTATTTGAATCAGATAACAAAATGTCATCCATATAATGATAGATTATTGACTTGGGAAATTGTTTACGAATTATTTCCAATGGCTTACTTACAAAATATTGGCACAATGTGGGACTATTGAGCATTCCCTGTGGGAGGACAGTCCATTGATATCTCTTAGTAGGCTGAGAATTATTATAAGTAGGCACTGTGAAGGCAAATTTTTCTCTAATCCTTTTCTTGTAAAGGTATAGTGAAAAAACAATCTTTCAAATCAATAACTATAAGAGGGCCATCCTTTTGGTAATAGAGAAGGCAAAGGAATTCCAGACTGTAGTGGGCCCATAGGTTGAATTACCTTGTTGACAGCTCTTAGATCTGTCACCATTCTCCATTTACCAGATTTCTTTTTTACAACAAACACAGGAGAATTCCAAGGGCTGGTTGATTCCTCAATATGGTGAGCATCTAGTTGCTCTTGTACCAGCTGTTCCAATGCCTGTAATTTATCTTCAGCTAAAGGCTATTGTTTAACCCATATTGGCTTCTCAGTTAGCCATTTTAAAGGTAGAACTGTTGGTACCTCTAAAGGTTTGTTAGTTGCTTTATGTTCTTGTACAGCCTGAATGGCTGGTGACCTTTGTGCATGGTACTTTATTACATCCTTCCCAGAATTATGAGTTCCTGAGACTGCAGGAATGTTAATCTGGGTATTCCATTGTTGTAGCAGGTCACGGCCCCATAAATTTATTGCAATATTGGCTATATATGGCCTTAGTCTTCCTATTTGCCCTTCAGGCCCTATGCATTCGACCCATCTTGTGCTTTGTTTTACACGAGACAAGGGTTCCAATTCCCAGGAACTGAACATCTACCCTCTTGAAGAGGCCAATTCGGGTGCCAAGATTCTGAAGTAATGATACTTACATCCGCACCTGTGTCTAATAAGCCTTCAATAAAAATGCCATTTATACAGACTCTTAGCTTTGGTCTTTGATCATTAATAGAAGTCTGCCAAAATATACGTTTACTCTGTCCTACTGGATTTTTTGACTCGTCCTCCACATGTAATTCATCATTTAGACCAGTATTACTTTTTACAGCAGAAATTGGAGCTTTTAGTTTTCTTGGTGAGGCACGTTTTCCACTGTGACTGGGAATGACTGGGCCACTGTTGGCTTGGGGGCCTGCGAGAGGCCCCTCAAGGGGTTTCCCGATGGTATCGGGTTTCCTTGTCTGTCTGTTGTTGACCTGCATTCGTTGGACCAATGTCGGCCTTTAACCGCATCTCCTACATATACCTGAAGGCCGAGGTCTCCTATTTTTGTCATTCCCAGAGAGATATTATTCCTAGAAGCTCTTTGTCTGCAATCCCTTTGCAGATGCCCTAATTTACCACAATTAAAACACCTGGCAGTTTGATGTCTCCTCATTGCTTTGGAAATTGCTTCTCCTACCCAAGATTCATCATTATAGCTAAATGTCTCAACATTCATCGTATGCTGAATCCATTCATCCATAGGTGCTGATCTAGACTTTAAAAGGCCCAATTATCTTTTTGCAATCTACATTTGCATTTCAAAAGCTAGAGATTCAAGAAGTATTCGTCTAGCTTCTGGGTCTGTTACCCCTATGTCCAGAGCCTTAATTAATCTTTGCAAAAAGTCAATAAAGGGTTCTCTCTGTCCCTGCCTAATCCTTGTATATGATTCGAACCCTTTTCGCTGGATCTTGTATCCTATTCCAAGCATTTAAGGCTGCTTGGTGACATAGACATAATACTTCTTCTTCGTCGTAAAGAGCTTGGACCTGTGGATCAGCATATGCTCCTACACCAAGAATTTGATTTTGGGAAACCTCCACACCTTTTGCTCTTCCTTGCTGTTCCATATGTTTGGATTCTTCTCTGAAATAAATTCCAAACATCAAGGAAGGTCCATCATCTAAAACTGCAGACACTAACTGAGAGAAATCATGGGGGGTAGCTCTGACATTAGAGGCCCCAAGTCTTTATTATTTCCTTAACAAATGCAGAGTGCAAGCCATAATTAACAACAGCCTGCTTAATTTCTTTTAGATCATTCAGTTCTATTGGCTTCCATCTAGCATCTTTGACTCCCTTTGAGCCTTTGGAAGTTGATGCTTTGTCAGAATTAATTACAGGGTATGTCGCTAAAAAAACCCTGGGTAAAGCCAGTTCTAATAGCTGGTGGTGGCATTGTAGCCTGTCCTTGTGCCTCCTTACTCTGTTCACCAGCTCCAATAAGTTCTTCAATCTTTTCAAATCTTTTTATCATCATCTCTCTTAAATCCTGAATCTCCTGACCTGTATGTGTTTCTAGTGATTTCACTAAGGTATCAAATTTTTGGTCTCTAGTCTGTACTTGTGTTTCCAAAGTTTTAATTTTTTCCTTCAAAGATAATATGTCCTCTTTAAACTTTTCTTGTATATCATGTAGATTCCCATCTTGGAGGTACATTCTGTCTGTTACCTTATCAAAACTTTGTGATAACGTCTGAACATCAAATTCAACAGCCTGAACCCTTTCAGGTAACTTCCTAGTACCCTTGGATATGGAGTCAATTTGTCTATCATAGTATCCACTTGTTCAGATAACCTCTGATTTTCAATAATTTTAATCCTTTCTACTAGTTGTTCATTATTAGTCCGTAGAGATTGTATCGTTCTTACGAGTGCCTTATTCTTCCTTAATGATAGAATATGGAAATAAAACTGAAACCTAGTAACAAGCAAATTAAGGTATCCCCATAATCATATAAACCTTGCATGATATAGTCCAATGTATTAATAAACAAAACAGTAAATTTGCGTTGGAAACGAAAACTGCCATATTACCTATTATCCAGCCGGTGGTGCTGTTGCAGAGTCGCGACTAGAACCGCTGCAAAGTTGATTAAAACGGGGTCCTGTTTCAGTGTCCGCCTTAGTATTTGTTAAAAACTGGGAAATGCGAGTTGCTCAACAAAGAAAATGTAATTAAATCAATTCCACACACAGAACTAGAAACCCAGAATCCAAGGGAAAAGAAGAGCAACCTGGAAGCCGCAGCTGTGTATGGCCTCCACGTGACAGAGTCGCCCTGAGGGGTTGCAGTTTTTCGGCAACCGCCTGCAAACTGGTTTGCGCCACCCAAGCGCTGCGCTTGCAAGGGAGATTTTAAAAGCGTCTCAGAAAAGAGTAGGCCAGGCGGGCAGAGACTGTGCGGGCCTGTGGAGTTTAAATCCACGTGGGGAGGCAACGATAGGGGGCGTGGGGACTTGGAGTCAATCTGAGGCGTGTAAAGAGAAAATATAAAGAATTTCAGCAAGAAAAGCTACTGTGTGTAATTTACATTAAACGCTGTCTCCACGCACAAGGCACAGGCCGCCGCTGAGGGAGGGAGGGCTCGAGCCAAGCCGCGCTGGCGGCAGGCAGCCGAGTGGGGAAAGGAGGGGTCCTAAACCAAACGTTGGGCTCCAGATGATGGTGTAAATTACAAACAATCCCACACCAGTTTGGAATTAATGATTAATAGAATGGTTATTTATTTAAAGGGGAAAAAACTTACAGATCACCGTCCCAGACAACAACCCTCTGCGCAATCAGGAAGGGAGCCTAGTCGTCAGAAGCGGAGCCGGAAGCCAGAGAGCGAGCGGAGGGAAGTGGCCGCATTTTTAAAAAGAGAGACCACGCCCCAATGGGCTGGTATCTCAGTGGCTATTGGCTAAAGGAGCAGAAGGAGCTCCCGCAACAAAAGCCTTCCTTTTTGTTTAAACAGAAAAAGGGAAATGGTGTAGGAGTTCCTTCTGTTTGTGTGTTGCTTTCATTGGTTAATGAATAAAGAAACTGCTTGGCCTAGTTGATAGGGCAGAACTTAGGTAGGCAGAGAAAACAGAACTGAATGCTGGGAGGAACAAGGGCAGAGTTAGAGACACCATGGATCCTCCGCCTGAGACGGACACAGGTTAGAATTTTACCCGGTAAGCCACTGCCATGTGGCGTTACACAGATTAATGGAGATGTGTTTAACTAATATGTAAGAGTTAGCCAGCCGGGCGGTGGTGGCGCACGCCTTTAATCCCAGCACCCGGGAGGCAGAGGCAGGAGGATCTCTGTGAGTTCGAGACCAGCCTTGTCTACAAGAGCTAACTCCAGGACAGGCTCTAAAGCTGCAGAGAACCCCTGTCTCAAAAAAAAAAACAAAAAAAAAAACAAGAGTTAGCCAATAAGAAGTTAGAGCTAATGGCCAAGCAGTGTTTTAACTAATACAATTTCTGTGTGGTTTTTGTGGTGTAAGCTAGCCGGGCAGCCGGGACAAAACAAGGGACCATCTACTTTACAACACATGTGCCTATGAGCCTACACTATAGGGAGAGAGTGACTAATGAAGGATGACTGAGTCTTGCTGGCTGCCAGCCTCGTCTCAGGTCTGATGAGAGTGATACAACACGACACCTGATATCTTCCTATGGCCTCCATACACACATGTGGACACACTGCACTCATTTACCAAACACACACACACACACACATACACACCACTTCACTCATCCATCAAAGCACTATCTCACAGACATGGCCACAGATCAGTTTGATGGGGGAAGTTCCTCAACTGAAGCTCCCCTTCCTATGTGACTGAAGGTTGTGTCATGTTGACAATAAAAACTAACCAATAAATATGGCCCACTGTACCCCTACTCCTAATGGCAGACAGGGTTATTAGTCATGCCCATGCACATACATGTGTGTGTGTATGTGTGTGTGTCTGAGAGAGAGAGAGAGACAGAGAGACAGAGAGACAGAGAGACAAAGAGAGAGTGTGCCAAGACACAAATATGGCAGCCAGAGAACATCTTGTGGGAACTGGTTCTCTCCTCCTACCATGTGGGTTTGAGGGTTCAAACTCAGGCTGCCTGACTTAGCAGGAGGTGCTTTATGCACTGAACCATAACTCCAGCACACACCAGACTTAACTTCTTACAGTTTCAGAGGCTTAGTCGATTATCCTTGTCATGGTGAATAGCATGGCACAGGGCAGTAGCTAAATGTTACATCCTGATCTGTAGGTAGAAAGAGATAAACAGAGACAGAGACAGAGACAGACAGACAGACAGAAAGACAGACAGACAGACAGACAGACAGATGCTGGAGTTGGGTGGGTTTTTTAAACCCAAAGCCTGCCCCAAGTAACAAATTTCCTCCAACAAGGCAACACCCACTCCAACAAGACTACATCTTCTTGATCCTTCTCAAATAGTGCCATTCTCTTATGGCTAAGCATTCAAACATTCAAATATCTATGGTGCCATTTCTTTTTCTCTTTCGTTTTCTTTTTCCTTCTGAGACAGGTTTGTCTATGTATCCCTGGCTGTCCTGGAACTTGCTCTGTAGCCCAGGCTGGCCTCAAACTCAGAATCCTCCTGACTCTTTCTCCTGGGATTAAAGGTATGTGCCAAAACCACCAGCTATGGCCATAATTATTCAAAACCACCACAGGTAGTAATAAGGAAAAACTGTAAGCATAGATTAATTATAAAACAGAGGAGGCATGGTGTTTCTGGGTTCTGAGGGCCTAGTTCTGGCTTCTTCCCAAAGCCTCTGAATTCTTCATCTCATAGCCACTGTGCAAGCACCTGCCAGGCTGCTCTGCTCACTCTGTCTTGAGTTTTGTAACCCAGGTAACAAAAGATTGTGCAGGTACTCAAATAAGCCCTCCCTGCACAGACAGGAGACTATATGATACAAGTTTTTGCTCTATGTGACCTGTAAACAGGAGTGAGGGGTAGAGAACCACAGTAAGAAAACTGTAGTCAGGATCTAGGCATGTAGTTTAGTTGGTAGAGTGCTTGCCTAGAATGCCCAAAGCCTGGAGTATAATTTCTAATACCACAAACCAGACATGGTCCTGTACACCTATAATTGCAGCACTCAGAAGGTGGGGGTGAGCAGATCAGAAGTTCATGGTCATCCTTAAACACTTAAGGAGTTTGAGGCCTTCCTGGGCTAGAGATCCCTGGCTCAAAGATAGTCAGATCCTTGATTATACATACATATATGAGGTAATTAATTATGCAGGAGTTTTAGGATTCTTTCACATAGAGGGAAGCTTGCTTTGCTTTGTGCCCGCCATCCAGGACTTCCTATTTTGAGGCAAGAAGAATACTATCACCACCACCCATGCAAAGCATGGGAGGATCAGAAAGCTGCCCTTACCATAAACTCATTCATTTGACTTCCTCTACTTGCTGAAATAGTAACTTTGAACTTAGGCTAATAAATGAAAACTTCTGGAGGTGTTATCTAATGGAATACTCATATCTCCAAAACCAAACCCAGTCTTCTTCAAGGCTTAGTAAAACTACCCTGCTCTATGCTAACATACAGATTCATTCTGCTCCCAATTTTTAGGTCATTCAGTATGTCTTGGCTCCTCCAGGTCAGCATCATTATGTGATTGTCATCTCACAAATGTACTTATTCAGCAACTTCTTTTGCATCAGGACAAAACAAGCCAAAGTTCTTCCCAAGAAACATCACATATCCAGGAAGCTTTGGTGCTAACAATTTAACCATGAAGTGGGAGCAGCAAGAGTCTATCTAGATTTACCTTGACCAGAGGATTTCTGCATAGTTTCAGAATTATGTGTCCATGGCTGTCTTTCATGCAGTACTACCATTGCTACTCAGAATTCCTTGGGAGTATTGGTACATGGTGTGGTGGTTTGAATAAGAAATGAACCCCACTTTGTCCCTAGTTGGTGACGCTGTTTTGGGGGTAGTGCAGTCTTGCTGATGGGAGGAAGTCACTGGGGGTGGGGCTTTGTTAGTTGACTAGCCACATCCCATTTCCAGTTTATTCTTCCTGCTTTGTGTTTGAGGTTGAAGATGTGATCTCTCAGCTTCTTGCTCTAGTTACCTGCTTCTATTTCCTCTCCTGCCCATGTTTAACTCTCTCTCTCTGGAACCATAATCAAAATAAAACTCTTTCTTCTATAGAGTTACTTTTGGTCACAGTATTTATCACAGCAATAGAGAAGTAACTAATAAACATGAATGCCTAGGTAACTTCTGAGACTCACGGACCTAGGAGAGCATCAGAAACTAATCACATTGTTTACTAGAGAAAAGATTGATAAAATCATAAATTTTTATAATCCTCCATGCTGTGGAATAATCTTGTTGTGCACGTGTAATATGTATTACTCTTATTAGTTAATAAAGGAGCTGCGTGGCCCATAGCAGGGCAGGAATAGACCTGGGGCAGAAGAGCCAGACTAGGAGTGACACTGGGAAGGAAGAAAAGGCAGAGTCTGATGGGTCATGAGATAGAGGCAGATGAAGCAGGAGATGAAAATACCATGCTGAAAAGAAGGTACCCTGTTTTTGTTCCCAGCTGCTCATCCCCTAAATAACCACATAGAACTCTATTAAATATCACTGCTTGGTCCATTAGCTCTAGCTTCTTATTGGCTACACTCTTAAATCTTAATTTAAACCCATTTCTATTAATCTATGTATCATCACATGACTGTCACTTACCAGCAAGGTTCTGGCATGTCTATTCCCACTGGTGTCTACATGGCATCTGCTGACTCCTCCTCCTTTCCTCCCAGAATTCAGTTTAGTTTCCTCCACCTATCCTCTACTGTACCTTATTACAGGCTAAGACGTGATAAAAGAATATCTCATCAAAGATAATCAATGATATCACAGCATACAGAGGGAAATTCCATATTAGGTACTGACAGGTGACAGAGGGTAGATAAGAAATATGGGTTAATTTAAGTTGTAAGTGCTAGTTTAGGAAGAAGCATAAACTATTAACCAAGCTTTTGTTATTAATAAGAAGTCTCTGTGTGACTATTTGGAACTGGTTGGGTTGTGAAAGAAAAGTCTACCCTACCCTACAATATCAATAAAGGAATGTATAAGTTCAGGCCTGTATTATGGGCCTATAATCCCTAGCTACATCAGAAGGCAGAAGACCCCAAGTTCAACAAAAACGCCTAGATAAACTTTTCTCAAGTAAAAAGAGGCTACAGGATATAGACTCGGAGATATAAAAGCTTGCTTAGCATGTATGAGACTCTAGGTTCAGGCCTTAAGACCTACCCTGTACATAATATTTTTAACTATCTAATGGTGTGTGGTGTGTGTGTGTGTGTGTGTGTGTGTGTTGTGTTGTGTGTGTTGTGTATTGGAGAGAGAGAGATGGAGTTGGTTTAGTCTCCTCTATATGTTCTCACTCCCACCACATGGGATCAAACTCATCCTTAGGGCTTGGTGGCTAGCACTTTTAAACCATGAGGATTTTCTCCAGCCCAAGCCTAGCTACTCATATCTATACAACTCCTGTACATTCCCACTCTAAAGAGTGATGTTCTTTATATTTGATTATACAGATGTTGATATTTTTGTGGAGAAGCTACAGGCATCTACTTTTCCAGTTATAATCCAAGCATGGCTTGGGGCTAGAAGGACAAGCAAAGAGGAGTGGAAAGAATAACATCCATCTGCAGTTCCAAGTGTTACTGAAAATCAAGAGATTGTGGAAAGTAAAGGTAAAAGTAAGGAACCAGAAACCAGGAGCCAAAACAAAAGAGTGCAGACAGTGCAAAGATGGTTTGAAAGAAATAAGACCTACACATAGACAGACAAAGAATGCAAGAGTCCAAGAGCACCGGAGCAGTAGCACCCGGGTGGTGCAATAGGCTCAACTGAATGCTGGTGTGTGAGCACATGGCATGGCAGACAGTTATAAACTCCACTGTACAGGGAGTTTCTCTGAGATAACTGTGGGTGTGGCAGTAGGTGTCGAGAAATTACTTCTCAAAATTCCTTCCTGACAATCCATATAATTTGTTCAAATTAAGCACTGAGTTATAGATGTATGGACTCTATTTCTAAAGAGAGGGTGGGGTTTTTTTTTTGCTTAGTTGAGCTCCCTCAGGGAAGGATGTGGTTGGGTGGGAATAATTGAATACGCTCCCCCTTTTCAATTAAACTTTTTTTAGACTGCTTTTAGTTTTCCAGAAAAAGTTGAAAAGTTGGTACAGAGAGTTTATGCATTGTCTCATTCAGTGTCTCCTGTTGTCAGCAACTTTCTGCCATCATTGTGGTCTATCTGTCACATCTAAGGAGCCAACTTGTTACAGACCTGCTGGACCAGATTCTTCATTCAATTCCACTAGTGTTTCCTTAATGTTCTTATTTTCCCAGTTCAGTAACCCATCCGAATACCCCCATTATATTGTGTATGTGTGTATATATGTATCTGTGTGTGTTATATGTTATATGCATATGTGTGCCCATGAATGCACAGATGAAGGCTTGATGTTTACATTGGTAATTCTTCCTCTATTGCTCTCCATGTTGACTGCTTTTTTTTTAAAGATTTGTTTATCTTTATTTCTGTGTATGGGTGTTTTGCCTGTATACATGTCTGTGTATCATATGTGCTGTGTGCATATGGAGGTTATTGTATATGTTAGAACTGGATTAAATATGGTTGTGGGCAGACATCTGGGTGCTAGGGATTGAACCCAAGGTCTATGGAAGGGCAGTAAGTACTATTAACCTTTGAGCCATCTCTCCAGCCTTGACACCTGGTTTTTAGAAACAAGGTCTCACTCACTGAAAACTAGAGTACATCAATTGGCTTAAACTGGCTAGTCAGTCACACCAGGGAGTCTTGGTCTCTACTTTCCAGTGCTGGGACATGCACAACATGGACTCAGTAAGTGTATTTACATATTTACACATGCACATGCATGTGTGCGTGTGTGTGTGTGTGTGTGTTGTGTGTGTGTAGCAAAAAATAATCCAAGAAAAAGAGGTAAGAACCCATCAATTTGAGAGAGATGTGATGAGGACACAAAAAGGTTGGGAAAGGAACTTGTGAATGGTCGGATGGAGGAAAGGGCATGAGGGAAGTGATCCAATCATATTTAATTTAAAGAAAGAAATGGAAAAAAGAAAGAAAATGCCCCCATAGACTTGAGTATAGGTAATTTTCATCCTTCCCTTCCTTCCTTCCTCCCTTCCTTCCTCCCTTCTTTCTTTCTTTCTTTCTTTTTCTTTCTTCTTTCTTTCTTTCTTTTCTTTCTTTCTTCTTCTCTTTCTTCTTCTTTCCTTCTTCTTCCTTCTGTCTGTCTGTCTGACTGTCTTTTCCTCTCTTTTTTATTTATTCTATGTGTCTGGAATGGACTTCTACCATGCTAGACTGGGCAAAGCAAGCAGACAGCACCATATTTGCCCTAGCAATGCTGCCACTTAGGTTTTTTAAGAAGAAGTTAGCATTTTAAGAAGCAGTCCTGGTCAGAAAATGATTACAGATATACAATAAATACAAATTCAGATGAAAAAGACCTCTAAATGGGTCACAGTGTTGGATAAATGTATGTAGGCTTTGGAGAGAGAGAAAAAAATAGCCGGGCGGTGGTGGCGCACGCCTTTAATCCCAGCACTCGGGAGGCAGAGGCAGGCAGATCTCTGTGAGTTCGAGGCCAGCCTGGTCTACAAGAGCTAGTTCCAGGACAGGCTCTAAAAAAGCTGCAGAGAAACCTTGTCTCGAAAAACCAAAAAAAAAAAAGAGAGAGAAGAAAAAAATAGTTATAAAATAAAGTAAATGGTTTATAAAAACAAACAAAGTCTTTAAAGAGACAGAGTAAAGACAGGCATAAATTAAAAAATAAAGAAAAATAAGCTTCATAAAAATAGAATATACACAGAAAGTCTGTATTATGTATATTATTGTGTTTTCTTTTAATTTTTGACTGTGAAGGAGCTAAGTACAGGGAGACATTTCATTGTACAGGCTGCTAAGATAAACCAACATAAAGGTATCTTGACTTCAAAATTTGGGTCTAAGGATATGTTGCTTTGGAAAAGAGGTTCTTCTTTTGTTTCCACAGAGGATGAGAACCTATGGAATCCTTCCAGAATAATGTGGTTTGATGGACCAAGACCCCCCAAAAGGTCACCATGAACACCCCCCAAAAATTACTTCATCCAACAGAAAGCAGGAAGCAGTTTGGAGAGAACTACATCCAAATTCCTTAAATGATTGTTGATAAATATTTGTTTACATTTAAAGGGGTATATGCTATAGAGATGGACACTTTGCATTGGTATGGATTTTGGCCTATTATACAAATGTAAGGTCAATTTTTATACTATGTATATGTAGTTCTACTCTTGATTAAGGTATGGTGTTTGTGCAACTCATTTAAAATATAATGTATAAATAAGAAATATAGGTTAATAGATATCATCTATAATGGTCAAGTTTGTAGTCATGTTAGGTTTTCTAGATATATAGAGACATATTTCAGTTAGATAGGTATCTTCAAATCTTTCAGAGACCTTCAAAATATGGCATTTGAAATGTTTTAATAGAACTTTTCATGACAATAAGACACATCTGCTCCTGGCAGCACCAATCTACTTCAAGAGGAAGATGGGCATCAAAGAGCCTCCTTATGGAGTTTGCTAGATATTTGGGTAAGAAACTGCTCTTGGCTGAAACTGCTTGATGCTTTGCTTTATGAAGTGGACATGTGTAGTGGGAAGCGGTGGGCTGTGTTCCTGCCCGGCTCCCGGCCACCTGGCTAGCTTATTGCCCCAAAATACAACACACAAACTGTATTCTTTTAAACACTGCCTGGCCCATTAGTTTCAGCCTCTTATTGGATAATTCTCACATCTTTCTTTAACACATATTTAATAATCTGTGTAACATCATGAGTGGTGTCTTACCGGGAAGATTCAGCATGTCGGACCTGGTGGCTGGTTTCATGGTGACTGTCCCAGAGAAGAGAGGCAGGGCAATTGCCCAAGGCATCTGCCTCACTCTCCCAGCATCCTGTTCTGTCTACTCCATCCACCTATGTTCTAAACCTATCAGGCCAAGCAGTTTCTTTATTAATTAACCAATGAAACAGCAGATAGATAGAAACACTCCTACACCAGACATGCAGGACCCACAGAGAAATGTCTGCTGAACTTGCCTAAGGGTGAGACCACCGTCCTTTGGGGTTCCTGCTTCATGAAAGAATAAAAAGAGTCTGCCAGACATTCTTCAGGACACAGAAAAAAAGGTGACTGGCAAACTTCCAGAAATATAGACAGAACTGTCTTCGAAATTTCCTGCTTTGTGGAAAAGTCTGCTGGATACTATAGGAGTGTAGGCTGAAGATGGATGCCCCAAGGATACAAAAGCACTTTGGGTGACTGCAGAGGCAACAAGATGTCTCTGTCAATTCTAGAGTTTTGGAAGTTGCTTATAATGCACTTCCTGTTGACTTAGGTAATATTATATCCTTCTGGAATCTTTGATGGAGTTGAAGAATATGTAGTTATAGTTTTCCTTAGTTATGATAAAATATAAAGTAGACATAAATATTATAACTATAATTCTTACTTGCTACCTGTTTTGTTATATGTATTTTGATGTGTTAAAGTTATAACCTTCCTTTTTATTTAAACAGAAAAGGGGAAATGATGTGGGAGGTCATTTTGTCTATGTGTTGCATTTATTAGTTAATGAATAAAGAAACTGGCTTGCCCTGATAGAGCAGAGAAGAGGTAGGCAAGGAAAACTAAACTGAATGCTGGGTAGAAGAAGGCGGAGTAAGGAGAAGCCATGTAGCCCCACTGGGGACAGACACCAGAACTTTACCCAGTAAGCCACAGCCACATGGTGATACACAGATTAATAGAAATGGGGTTAAATTAAGATGTAAGAGTTAGGCCAATAAGAAGATAGAACTAATGTGCCAAGCAGTGATTTAAGGTAATACAGTTTCTGGTGTGGTTATTTTGGGGCTGAGCATCCAGGAACAAATAAGTGGCTCCCCACAGAAAATGTCTTATACATTAATGTATCCTGATCCATTCATTTCCCTATCCCCTTCACATCTGGCCCTCTGTCCCTGCACTCCCCCCAAAACAAAACAAAATTTATGAGAAAGAAGGTAAAAAATTTAAAAAAAAATCTCATCATGGTAGCTGTAGTGTGACAAAGTGATTCACACAGTAAACCCCTTTGTCCATATACACAAGCTTGCAAGTGTTCATTGCAAAGTCATTGATTTGGTTCAAGGCCTCTGATTTTGTTTTGTTTTGTTTGGTTTGGTTTGGTTTTTTTGGAGACAAGTTTCTCTGTAGCTTTGGAGCCTGTCCTGGAACTAGCCCTTGTCGACCATGCTGGCTTTGAACTCACAGAGATCTGCCTGCCTCTGCCTCCCGAGTGCTGGGATTAAATGCATGTGCCACCACTGCCTGGCTGAGGCCTCTTGTTTTTAATACACTATTAATGCTGGGTTCTCACTGAGACTCTTCTTGGATATCCTATTGTTGCCCTGTGTTTGTGGAGATACTGCAGCTTTGGGTCTGCCAGTTATTTCTCCCCATCCTCACCAGAAGGAGTAGCTTTCCAGCACTGCCCCTGGGGTTGATTCTCCCAGACCTATAATGTTAGGGCCAGCTTTATTGTTTTAACTAGGAGAAGTGCAGGAGCCACTCTTCCATGTGCTGCAGCTGGCGAGGGGTAGAGATAGTCCTCCCACCCTTATGAATCCCAGGGCCAGCTCCTCCACCTGTCTCAGAAGTTGATGAGTGGGAGCATCTCTCCTCCGCCCATCCTACCACATGCAGGCTAATCTTATGGAAGTATTTTTCTCAACTGAGGTTCCCTCTTGCCAGATGACCCTAGCTTATGTCAAGATGATAAAAAAGTAACAAGCACAGAGGTTTTGTTGCTCTTCCAGGTGACCCAAATTTAGTTCCCAGCACCTATGCCAGGCAGACCACAACCATGTGTATGTAAACTCCACCCCCGGGGGATTGGATAACCATCTTCTGGCCTCTGAGGGCATCCACAAAGATGTGCGTACAAACACAAAAAGAAAAAAGTAGAGAAAAGTAGAGTTCTATGCACTGGGGAGGAGGGGGGTCTGTTACACATTAAATAAAAAGACAAGTGGCAAGTAATATGGAAGGGGTTGTGCAATTTTGGAAGGTAGAAAGCTCCTTCAACCATACTTATTGTTATCCACACATATGTATAATATGTGCACACATATATAAATATATGTATAGACATTTATATGAAAAGATATGCAGCAAACTGTTAACATTTTACCTTGGGTGGAGGACAGCAGAGTGCAGTGGATGAGTGGAGAGGCGGCTAGATTGTTTTCTTTATATGATTTCACATCATTTACATCCATGAATTACATGATCATTTACTTCTTTTGCAGTCCATAAATTTGAAATGAAAGCTTAAACATTAAAATGTAGGAAACCTATGAATCAAAGATATCTACAGTGCCTCCTACTTCTTTCCCAAGATTAAGCAATATATTAATATTTGTTTTTTTACTTTTTTAAATAATTATTTTTATTTCAATTATGCATATGCATGAATTGGATGGGGTATGTGTATTGACTGCATCAGCCCTTGGAGGCAAAGACAGGGTGTCAGATCCTCTGGAGTTGGAATTACAGGTGTCTGTGAGCTGCCTAATAGAGCTATTGGGAACCAAACTTGGGTTGAGGGCAGTATACATCCTTAAATGTTGAGTCAACCCTCCAGCTCCTCTTTCTCCTTTTCTTCCTCCTTCTTTCCCTCCTTTCTTTTTAAGATTATTTTTTATTTCTTTGGAGCTTTTGGTCTTTCTGAGCCAGGTTTCACTATGTAACCTAGACTAGTCTAGAACTTGATAAGTAGCCCAGGCAGGCTTTGAACTTGCAGCATTCTCCTGCTTCACAGCATTTTGAGTACAAGCACTGTATTTGTAATTCAGCTTTGTGCCTATGTTTCTCCACTACAAAAGTGATAGAATTCCAAAACTGTCCATGGCCCTTTTGAGAAACTTGAGTTACATGCTACTTTGTATTAACAAAGACCAAATTCCTCAAGCAAATTTGGAACTCCTTAACAGCTGTATTAATCCTGAAATTTGCCTTAGAAAAAGCAGTTCTATCAGTTTGGATAATTTAAAAGCAAAATTTTACTAAATTATTAAATACTGACCAAGATAGAATTTGGTCAGGATCACCACCTGTAAACTTTCCAGGTGAGTGGCCCAAAACACATGTTATCAGGATTTATATGGACAAAACCCACAGACTACCATACTTTTCCAAGAGGGTTTGCTGTTATTTTCCAAGAACTACAACTTCCAGCATTCCAGGAAGTTTACCTTTTCAGCAGGTGGGGCTTACAGGTTAATTTAGGTTCTAATACTTTCTCCCCTACAAATACCCTTCTCCATCTCAGTTTGAACAACGTATTTTGAAAAATGTGTTAATAAGCAAGATTAAATTATGTCATAGGGTGTGAACCCATCATAGATGCACAGTTTTAGAAACTAACTTCAGTCTTACTTTCCAGCTAGAATTTGTTTCCCTCCCTCGATTTGTTGGTTACTAGGTTTCAGTTTTCTTCTCCATATTCTATCATTAAGGAGGAATATGGCACTCTTAGGAATGATTTGAACTTTACAGACTAATAATGAACATCTAGTTGACAGGATTAATATTATCAAAAATCAGAGGTTATCTGAACAAGTTGATAGTATGACAGACAGAACTGACTCCATATCTAAGGGTACTAGGAAATTGTCTGAAAGAATTCATACTGTTGAATTTGACATTCAAAAGTTATCAAAAAGTTTTGATAAATTAACAGAAAGAATATACCTCCAGGATGGCAATATACACAATAGTCAAGTAAAGTCCAAGGGGGGGGATGTTATCTTTAAAGGAGAAACTTTAAAGGCAGTTTCTTTATTAACCAATGAGAGTCCTCCATGATTTCCCCTTTTTCTGTTTAAGAAGCAAAAAAGAAAGGCTTTAACTTTAACATAGTAAAATTTCATATAACAAAACAGTTATCAAGTAAGAATTACAGTTATAATATTTAGATCTATTTTAATCTTTTATCATAACAAAGGAAAACCATTACTATCTATCTATTCTTCAACTCCATCAAAGACTCCAGAAGGATAATATATTACCTAAGTAAGCTGGAAGTAAGCAACTTTCAAAACTCTAGAAATGACAGAGACATCTTGCTGTCTGGACAGTCCCCAAAGTTCTTTTATACTATTGGGGCATCCATCTTCAGCCTTCAGGCCCATAGTATCCAGCAGACTTCCATGAAGCAGGAAATTTCAAAAGGCAGTTCAGTCACTATCTGCTGTGTCCTGCAGAATGTCTCGCAGACTCTTTCATGAATCAGGAACCTCAAAAGACCATCTTACCTTTAGGCAAGTTCAGCAGTCCTCTCTCTGTGGGTTCTTTGTGTCCAGTTTATGTATCAGTCCAGGCAAGAGCAGTTTCTTGCCCAAGTGTTATCAAAGTCCATAAGGAACCTCTTCGATGCCCATCTTCCTCTTGAAGTATATTGGTGCTGCCAGGAAGGCACGTATCTCATTGTCATGAAAAAACCCTAAGTTTATTAAAACATTTAAAATGCCATATTCTGTAGTCCTTTGAAAGATATGAAGAATACTATCTAACTGAAATATATCTCTATATATCTAGAAAATCCACTAACATGACTACAAGTTTGACTGTTATTGATTATCCATTAGCAACCTATATTTCTTAATTATATATTACATTTTAAAAATGAATTACACAATCACAATGACTCAAACAAGAGCAGAAATACATATACATATAACAAAATTGACCTTAATTTCTATCAATAAGGCAAAATTTATACCAATGCAAATTATTCATATCTATATCATATCCCCCTTTAAATGTAAAAGAACACCTATAAACAATATTTGGGAACATGGGTGCAGTTATTTCTCTCCAACTGCTTCTTGCTGAATGGGGGCACTGTTAATCAGATCTTTCATGGTGTATAACCTGTGTGCTAGGTTTCATCTCAGTTGGCAGTTAGTTGGGTGAAGTAATTTTTTTTGAGGGTGTTCACAGCAACCTTTCAGGAGGGCATGGTCTATCATACCACACTGGGATAGAAGCAATCCACAGGGTCTCATCCTCTGTGAAAACAAAAGAAGAATCTCTTTTCCAAAGCATCATGTCCTTAGATCCAAATTTAAAGTCAAGGTATTTTCAAAATATCTATTCTGGAATAGTTTAGCAGCATTTATAAACAAATATCTTTTAGGCAGCTGTTGCTCCTTCCTCAGCATTCAAACAATCAAAGAGAGCATAATAGCATACAGTATCAAGATTCTCTGTATATTTTCCATCTTTGTGTGGCTTTATTTTAACCTCGATTTCATTTATTTTTACTTTTATTTTTTGAGACAGGTTCTCTGTATATCTTTGTCCTGGAATAACTCTGTAGACCAGGCTGTCCTTGAACTCACAGAGATCTGTCTGCCTCTGCCTCCCCAGTGCAGGGATTAAATGTGTGTGCTACAACACCTTGAACTCACAGAGATCTGTCTGTCTCTGCCTCCCAGGCATTGGGATTAAAGGTGTGTACCACCACACCCAATTTCTCTCTTTCTCTTTCCTTTCTTTCTTTGTTTTTTACTTTAAGAACTTTAACCTTTAGCCTGCATATATTTTTAATACACTGTAAACCATTTAGATGTTTACTTTCAAACTTTGAAATCTTTCTTTACTGTATATCTACTCCTTTGTGACCACATGAGTCTTTATTTACCAAACATATCGGTAGGACTAAAGCCGTGACTTTGGTGGCTGGATCCAGCCCATTCCTTAGCTTCTAGCCTCATGGCAGAGGTATCGGCTATAGCCATTTTTATTGCCACAACTCTATGGCATTTCAAGGTACTTGCCAGCAAGCAAGCTGCAGCATTCTGCTCACAGACCACAGTCAGTCAGACCACCTGCCTGAGCAGGATGGCCCAGAAAGCCAGCATTTTAAAACGGCACAGCTTTTTTCCTTCTATGGCTGAAAATCGAAAAACATGCGTTCAGCTTTTCATCAACACCATTTAAGTGTTTCGTGGCAGGACCTCTTAAAAGAGCTGCAGGATTTTGCTGCTAAAGCTGAGTCAGGAAGCCTCTCTTAGATGAGAGTACTTGCTTGGCCTCTAGCAAGCTGAGCCAGACCCGAGAAATTGCTGCTACCAAGAAAACATGCTTTTACTCTATCTTTCTTCCAATCTTCTCAGGCTTTCTGTGGATTCAGTTATCCACATCTGGGCACCATTCTGTAGTGCGAGAGGTGAGCAGGCCTGCTTTTTGTCCTGCCCCGCTCTCACATGGCTAGCTTTACACCTGAAATAATTACATGGAAACTGTATTCATTTAAACACTGCCTGGCCCATTAGTTCCAGCCTCTTATTAGCTAATTCTCACATCTTGCTTTAACCCATATTTAGTAATGTGTGCAGCACCACAAGGTGGTGTCTTACCGAGAAAGAATTCAGGCATGTCTGACCTGCTGGCTGGCTTCGTGGCGACTGTCTCAGAGAGGAGAGGCATGGTGATTGACTAACTTCCCTTCTTCCCAGCAATTCTGTTCTGTCTACTCCACCTATCTAAATCCTACCCTATCAAAAAGCCAAGGCAGTTTCTTTATTAACCAAGGAGAGTCCTCCATCAGAGAACAGTCAAATCTTGGAATCACAGGTGCAGAATGAGGACCAGAGACTTGATGCCTCAGTGAAATCACTAGAAATATATACAGGCCAGGAGATTCAGGCTTTACAAAAGACAATGATAAAAAGATTTGAAATGATTGAGAAAATTATTGGCGCTGATGAACAGGGAAAGAAGGCACAAGGACAGGATGCAACATCACCAGTGGCTGTCAGAAATGGCTTACCCAGGGTTTTAGCTTCCTACCCTGTAATTTACTCTGACAAAGCATCAGCTTCTAAAGGCTCAAAAGGAGCCAAAAAAGGTAGATGAATACCTATAGGAATGAATGATCTAAAAGAAATTAAGCAAGCTGTTTGTAACTTATGGCTTGAATTCCACATTTGTTAAGGAGATGATAAAGACACTCCACTTGGAGCTTGTTTTCCTCTTAGCAAAAACTAGCCTTTGGGAAAAGAAATGCCCATGCCTCAACCTCTAAAAAGATAGTATTTGGAAATGGATAAGCAGGACTTTCAAATCTTGCCAAGACAGGGTAAGATGGTTTTGAAAAATTTCTTGCCTTTGAAAATAGTCTGTCAGTTATTCTAGGCCTTAGCCAAAGTTGGTTGCTTCAGTGTTGCAAAGGAGACTTTGGGTGATTGCCCATGTAGCTAGTTGTCTCTGTGATTTGTTGCATGTTTTGGAAGTTGCTTGATTGCACTTCCTACTTACTCAAGTAATATTATTTCCCTTCTCAGATCTTTGATGGGGTTGAAGACTAGATAATTGTAGTTACTCTCCTCTCATGACTTAGCCAAGTTATTTATTATACAAGACTTAAGCTAGTTAGAATAGGATATTTGTTTTATTGTATATAATTTTGTATTAGGTTTAGAACTCTCTATTTAAACAAATGGGGGAGGTGCTATGAAGACCTGGCAGCTTATAATTACCTGCCTACTGGGGTGTGGTCTCTTATACTATATATGTGGATGCAGAACCTGCGTCCATCCCTTTTCTCCTTCTCCTTGCTCCTTTTTTGCTGACTGCTTGTTTAGATTGTTTGGATTCAATCTCTGTCCACAGTTCAAGCAGAGAATTCTGATTTGTGAGTTTACCCTATATAAATAACTATCTATTTCTCAGTTCTGAGCTAGTATAGGACTTCTTTTAAGCATCCATTCATCACTTGTCTGGTCACACTTTTCCGGTCACAGGCTGGTCTTCTGAAGGAAGGGAGGGAGAAAGGAAAGAAGGAAGGAAGGAAGGAAGGAAGGAAGGAATGGAAGGAAGGAAGGAAGGGGATGGGAGGGGAGGGAGGGAGGAAGAACATTACAATGAAGTTTTAATAAACATATGTGTAACATATTATACTAAAGCACTTATCTGGAGCTGCCATAATAATAGACCATGGATTAAAATGTAGATGCCAGTTTCTAACAGTTTGGGCACTAGACAGTTCAAAATTCAAGACACCAGCAAGGTAGATTTCATTCTAAGCATCTTCTACTGGAAAGTAGACAGCCCCTTGTATATGATCCCTCATCTAGGCTTTAGGAGAGGGCCAAAAGCTTTCTAGTATAGTTATGAGAAGGATACTATCCTGTTATCCATAGTAGAGCACACCTGCTCTGTTTTCTAGAATTTGGGAGGTAGAGGCAAAAGGATCATCACAAATTTGAGATCATCTTGTTTCTCATGGTGAGTTCCAGGTCAGGCACAGATACATAGCATTACTTGATCTCAAAACAAACACTCAAATAAATAAAAATATTTTTAAAAGGACGAGATTTGGCCTTCCTTTACCTCCCTAGTTCTGGGATTAAGGCATGAGTCACCATGCCTGGCATAACCTATTTAAAAACAAAAGTGCAGCTCTGTTTTTAAAGTAGTATCTTTTTTCTTCAGTAGAGAATCAACCTCACACTTGACCCATGCTCCATATAAATTTTCATGCATAGAAACTCAGCAAGGATAGAAGTGGTTAGAGCTGCAGAAATGTTTCCAAGCCACAGTACACTTCATGAAGACTACACTAAGAAGTGAGTGTTTCCAGAATCACAAGAGAGAAGAAAGGGACTAGAGAGACATTTGGCTAACTGAAAACAGTTGTTAGCTGTCCAAGATCCTCCCAAGTTTGTCCGATGCAAAAAGTGTGTTTGGACGTTCACAAATCCTATTTTCTCTTACTTAAGTAGTTTTGTTATGCAACTGCTAGGAAACCTCCTTCAGCCAATGACCTCTGAGAGGCTGGACCAGGTTGGGCATAGCCTTGGGTTTGTGCTTACACACCTGCTCTGTCTCTCCTCTCTTGCCTGGATACTGGATTCAGTTCTTGTTCACTGCTCATGCAGAGGACTGTGATCCGTGAGTCTCCCCAAACAAATGACTCTTTATTATACTTAATCTGAGTTAATGTGGGATTACTTTATGTTCTCCTACTTCTGCTGCCCAGCATGGGTATGAGCCTGCACCTTCTGGGAATAACTCATCATTTTCCACTGCTACCTTCCATCCACAGCATGCTGCTGCAACTTCTCCGGCTACCTGTTTTTCTTCAGACCACAATCCCCACAGCATAACGTTTGTGGCACCATTTGTGGCTTGCAACTGATGGCAAGCTTTGGGTTTGATATTCTGGCCACCAAAAAACTTTCTCTGTGTACAGAATCATTTTAATTGATCTTAATAATTGTTCTTAATTTGTCAAGCAAAGCATATTTGTCAGTATTTAAGCAGGCACCAATGTGTGGAACTAAAGCAGGACTGTTCACATCACATCTGGTCACGTCTCTCAGCCACTGCCTTTTGTAAAGCTTGAATCTCTTGACTCAATGAAAGCACTAGAATTATACACAGATCAAGAGATTCAGGCTTTACAAAAGACAATGATAAAAAGATTTGAAATGATTGAGGAAACTATTGTAACTGATGAGGAGGGAGTTAAGGTACAAGGACAGGATTTAGCCTTGCTAGTACGTGTCAGAGTTAGCGATGACTTACCCAGTATTCTAGTTACTTACCCTGTAATCTCCTCTGACAAGCCATCCAGTACTAAATACCCAAAGGGATTCAAAGAATGTAAATAGCAACCTATAGGTATTAATGATGTAAAGGAAATTAAACAAGCAATAGTATCTTATGATTCACCATTTACATTTATATTCACCATTTGTTAGGGGAAAGGGTGAAAATGTGGGCTTCAGGTAATAAGGATATCCAACATGATTGGCTTCAATTACTTGGGCGGGTCCCTGAAGACAGACCTCAGCTGCTATGGAAAGTGTTACTAGCAAAATAAAAAGGCAAAAATTTTAAAACAACAGGGAAAAGCAAAATGGTTTCAGACTTCCCCAATTCAAATTCTTGATGAGGGCTATTATTCAGATCCATAGGATCAAGCTCTATATGATGAACACACCTTGTCCCTATGCCACACAGCAGACTTAAATGCTTGGGGACAGGATTCAAGAATAGGAAAAGAATTGAATCATATACCAGGGTAAAACAGGGCAAGAGTGAAATTTTACTAAGATTAACTAAGGCTGTACAAATAGAAGTAACTGGTCCAGAAGCTAGATGAGTACTTATTGAATCTCTGGCTTTTGAAAATATCAACTTAGAATGCAACATGATCCTTGAGCCTTTAAAGGTCGGATCAGCACCAAACGCACAAATGGTTTCTGCATGCAATGAATGCTGAGACTTTAGACTATAATACTGAGGTTTGGGTAGGAGCAGAAATTTCCAATGCTATGAGGAGACATCAAAATGCCAAGTGTTTTAATTGTAGTAGAATAGGACATTTGAGAAGGAACTATAGACAATGAATTAATAGAAATAATGACTCCTTTGGGAATGGCAAAATTAGAAGGTCTCAAACTTCTGTACTATGGATAAGATGTGGCAAAGGCTGACATTGGACCAATAAATGTAGAACAACAAAAGACAGACAAGGCAACCCTGTACCATTGGGAAACTCCTTGAGAGGGCCTCTCATAGGTCTCTATGTCAAACGTGGTCCAGTCATTTCCAGTCACTGTGGAAGACATTTTACCAGGAAAATTAAAAATCTAGAATATACTGTTCTAGATGATGGAACAGACTTGAAGGATGAATCCAAAACTCCAGTAGGAAATAGAAAATGTATATTTTGGCATACTTCTATAAATGACCAAAGACCAAAGCTAAGAGTGCAAATAAATATCATTATAATTGAGGGTTTACTGGACACAGGTACAGATGTGACTATCATTACTCCAGAATCTTGGCATGAAGAGGGAGATGTTCAATTCCTAGGAATTGGAACCATATCTCAAGTGAAACAAATCATGATATGGGTTGAATGTATAGGGACAGAAGGACAAGAGAGGAAAACTGAGGTCATATGTGGATGGTATTGCAGTGAATTTATGGGGCTATGACCTGTTGCAGCAATGGAATACCCAGAATAACATTGCTATAGTCCCAGAATCTCATAATTCTGGAAAGGATATTACAAGGTACTATAAACAAAGGACACCATCCATTCAGGCCATACAAGAACACAAAGCAACTAGAAAACCTTTAGAGGTACCAATTGCCCTACCTTTAAAATGGTTACCTGAGAAACCAATATGGGTTAAGCAATAGCCTTTAAGAGAAACTGCAGGCTTTAGAACAGCTGGTACAGGAGCAAATAGATGCTCACCATATTGAAGAATCGACCAGTCTTTGGAATTCTCCTGTATTTGTCATTAAAATGAAATCTGGAAAATGGATAATGGTGACAGATATAAGAGCTGTCAACAAGATAATTCAACCTATGGGCCCTGTACAATCTGTAATTCCTTTGCCTTCCCTATTAACTAAAGAATTCTCTCTTATAGTTATTGATTTAAAAGATTATTTCTTCACTATATCTTTACAAGAAAAGGACAGAGAAAAATTTGCCTTCACAGTGCCTAATTATAATAATTCTTAGTCTACTAGGAGATATCACAGGCAATGCTGGATAGCCCCACCCTGTGCCAATAATTTGCAAGCCACCCATTGGAAATAATATGTAAACAATTTTCTAAATCTATAATTTACCATTACATGGATGACATTTTGTTACCTGATTCAAATGCAGATACTTTAGAAAGAATGTTTGGAGAAGTAAAAAAAGTTTCACCTAAATGAGGATTAAAAAATTATAGGAAGACAGTGAATCCTGCCAAAAAGATTGTGCTAATTTTTAAGGTGAGATTAATAGCAATTATCCCAAAGGCAAATTAACCTTATAAAGAGGGCTACTTGGATTCTTCCCTGCATTGTATGTCCCACCAATAACTGGAGCCTGTACACTCTATACTGATGCAAATATATCAGGAAAGGCAGGTTACAAATCAGAAGATTTAAGTAAGATAAAACAAAGCCCTTATAATTCTGTCCAAAAGGCAGAATTAATGCTATTCTCATTTTCCTAAGGAATTTTAAAGAACCTCTCAATATAGTTGCTGATTCACAATATGCAGAAAGAGTTGTCTTACATATTGAAACTGCTGAGTTTATACCAGATGATACAGAATTGACTTCAATATTCATTCAAGTTCAAGGTATAAAAAGGAATCAGCTTTGTCCACTATACAGAACACATATGTGGCAAGAGACCTAAAGTGTTTCCATAGGGCTTAATGTTGTTTGTCACAGGAGATGATGTTCAAGATTCCATTTGTGTTGTGCCAGTGATGTTCTTATTTGCTCCTTAATGTTCTAGTCTGTTTTGTGTCAACTTGATGCAAGTCAGAGTTATTTGGGAAGAGTAACCTCAGTTGAAAAAAAAATAGCTCCATCCAATAGCCTGTAGATGGGTCTGTGGGGCCTTTTCTTGATTGTGATTAAGGTGGGAGGACTCAGTCTACTGTGGGCAGGTGGTCCTGGTTCAGATAACAAAGAAGGCTGAGCAAACTGTAGGGAGCAAGCCAGTAAGTAGCACTCTTCTATGGCCTTTCCTTTGGCTCCTGCCTTCTGTTTCCTCGGTTCCTGCTCTGACTTTCCCCAATGATGGACTTTCCCAATAATGACTTTCACCAATGTGGAAATGTAAGCCAAATGAACTTTTTCCCCATGTTGCTTTTGCTCGTGGTATTTATCACAGTAACAGAAAGCAAACTAAGACACAAAAAATTTGTCTGTGCATATGTCTGTATAGGACCCTCTAAAATGTGGAGGTAAGAGTTCCTCTTAATTGGTCTTGTGGGTAGTATTGGGTATAATGAATGGAAATGACTTTGAACCATGCTATATAAAGGAAGAGTTTTCAGTCCTTCCAACAGAGAACATTTGGGACAATTGAGTCACCTAGGTCAGGTAGTAGTTTAACTGAATAATCTCAAAGCAATGCACACTATGGCTACGGACTTTTTCTTCATCCTGTGAACAGTGATAAACCCATCACTGAGTCACAGTGTTTAGTGTGTTGAATAGAACTTACCAGTTTATTGGTTTTATTTATATTTACGTTATAAATCTGAATTCTGAACAAGATTTTTGAGACAAGATCTCATGTAGGCCAGGCTGGCTTCCAATTCTCTATGAAGCCAAGGATGACCTTGAATTTCTGCTTCTTTTACCTCTACCACCTGAGTGTTGGGATTTTAGGCATGTGTTACCATGCTGAATTTTTGTCTTGTTGTTGATTCAACCCAGGGCTTTGTGCATGCTAGAAAGTACTATACCAACTGAACTTCATTCTAGCATTAAACAATTCTTAATTTTGTGAAATCCAACATTTTTTTAATATTGGAAAGAGTATTGGAGATATAGATCAATGGTAGAATGTTTGTCTCGCACATTTAAGACCCCAGGTTTAATACCCAGCATCATAAACAAGCATGCAGACTCTAATAAAGGTAGTTAACTTTCAAAAGCAGGACAGAACTTGTTTGATGTTATTAGGAGTGGATTATGGAAAATCATTCCTATCGTCAATTAATTGAAGATTTCTCAAAATAGCAAATTGACTTCTCTTAGATTGCTAGAGGAGAACAGCATTTTTAAAGGAGCCTCATGAGCAGCAGCAAGAGATAGTAGAATTTTATTAATCTCAGCCTCGTGCAGATATTGGAAAACACTAACCAGGAACTATTCTTTAACATGACAGGAACGTGCTAGGGAGATGGTTCAGTGGTTAAGAACACTTGTTGCTCTTTTAGAGGACCTGGGTTCAGTTCTCAGAACCTACATGGTGATATGTGTTGTTTTTATTGGTTAATGACTAAAGAATCTGCTTTGGCCTGTGATACAGCAGAGTAGATCTAGGTCAGAAAACCTAAACTGAATGCTGGGAGAAAGAAGGCAGAGTCAGGAAGATGCCATGTGGCCACATCAGGAGACAGATGCCTCTGCCAGAGCCCCTGAAACTTTACCTGTAGGCCATGGCCTCATGGTGATGCACAGATTAATGGAGATGGGTTAGTTTAGGATATAATAACTAGGTAGAAATACACTTAAACTATCGGCCAAACAGTATTGCAAATAATACAATTTCTGTGTGCTTATTTCGGTTCTGGGCAACTGGAAACAAACAAGCATCTTCCCCCAACAACATAGGACCTGAAAATCATTTGTAACTCCATTTTCAGGATATCAGCACTCTCTTCTGAACTCCAATGGCACCAGGCTCATACGTAGTGCACAGACATACATGTAGACCAAACATCCCATACACATACAATACATATACACTGACAATACATGTAAGAGATTACAGTTTTTAGTTTTTTTAAGCAACAGCATTAGCTAATGTTGGTGCACAATGATTATATACAATTTGCCTTTTGCCTTTTAACCACCAACACTCAACAAGACACTTGCATGAAAAAACCCTCAATGGAGACACAAATTTCAATATACCTTAGAATATATATATATACACATATATGTGTGTGTATTATATTTATATCTATACCTATATATAGTCAACACTTTTACAATGCTTTAAAACATTTCATATTTAATGCATATTTAATAAAGGTTAAAAACACTTCAAACAAGCCGGGCGGTGGTGGCGCACGCCTTTAATCCCAGCACTCGGGAGGCAGAGGCAGGCGGATCTCTGAGTTCGAGGCCAGCCTGGTCTACAAGAGCTAGTTCCAGGACAGGCTCTAGAAACTACAGGGAAACCCTGTCTCGAAAAACAAAAACAAAAACAAAAAAAAAAAAACCCACTTCAAACAATGTGATATATTTCTCAGAGATTAAGTACAGTGAAAAATGTGTGTGTGTGTGTGTGTGTGTGTGTGTGTGTGTGTGTGTGTAACTGGAGTCTTAAGACAATAAATAAACGAACCAACAAAAAAACCTACTCCAGGAGTCCCCAGGATCAGAGTTGTAGTTTACCAAAAGCTCCCCCCCCCTTGCCTTTTTTGATATAGGATCTTACTGTGTAACTCTGACTTGCCTAGAACTCACTATGTAGATTAGGCTGTACTGGGACTGCTGCTTCTGCTGTGATTAAAGGTGTGTGTTATCACACATGGCAAAGATATCCTATGGAGACAAGAACACATCATTTGTTTGTGTTTTCCAGTGTCTCACACAGCATGTGAGTCATTAAATATATATTGAACGAATGAGTGAGTTTTGGCATTTTTCTTCTCAAGCATTAAGCAAGCACCTACTAATGTACTTGATTCTCTAAAGGTACTCACATTAGAAGTAGGTGTTAGGAAATAATACATTGGCAACCATGCAGTCATTCTACAGGAAGCCCAGTGCAATTTAGTGAGCCCTCTAAACAATACACAGAAAACACCAGTTCAATATAGTCAATAATGACACAGGCTTCACTCTAGTTACAAATCGCCACCCATTAAGGAATGGTGTATACATGGCAGCGAATAGCATACATTTCATACTACTAGCATTCTTGATGGTGGTCACAGACACAGGGGCACCTTCTACTGGGATCAGTTCACTATCATAAACAACAACAAGAACAGCAAAACAACTGTAGCATCTTAGACAAGTTACTTTATTTTTTCAAAGTCTCAATTTATCTTCACCTTTAAAATAGTAAGATGACAACCATACCCTTCCAACAGGTTGGTGTTGAGAAAACATATGTGAAGGTTCTAAGGCACATGACACCCATTCCCCCTATGATTTCTAGAAGCTTTCCTTTTGCTTCACTGAACCATCAAACTATGTACATTTTGACTTAAACCTACCTCTCCTTCAAGGATAAGCTTTTCTTGTCCTCATGGAGACTAAAAAAATGTTCAAGCACATGCCTTTAATCTCAGCACTCAGGAGGCAGAGGCCTGAAGATCTCTGTGAGTTAGAGGCCAGTTCAAGTTCCAGGCTAGTTCCTGGACAGGCTCTATAGCTACTGAGAAACCCAGCCTCAAAAACAAAAAGAAAAAAAAAGTTCTTCAAGTCCAACCATATATTATCACACATCAAGGCATAGGGATAGAGGAAGACAGCAACAAGTTTGAATGTAAGTACCTGATTACAGGCATAGTCTTTAGACGTCCAACATCCAATACCTTCACAGTTGGTTCCAAACTATTCATCTTCTATTGTTTGGTAAAAAGTGCCAGTTCTCCAGAAAGGTGCAGAGCTGTACTACCCCATTCCTTTCTCTTTACTGCCATCTACTGACAAGCTAATGGAGAGCAAACTTTGCTATCATCCTAGAGAATATCCCTTAATTAAATAATCCTCTTCCAAGGCTAACAGTGGTCAGAGACAGGGTGTACCAGGAGCCTGTACCAATGGGGGAGGATCACCTTGTTACTCTTGGAATATTAACTGTATATTAGAATGGAGAGGACATTGTGCTCACAGACAAGCACCAGGGAAACCAGGAATGTTAAACATGCAGGGTTGTCTCTTCAAAGAAAGAGGTGTTGCCGGGCGGCGGTGGCGCACGCCTTTAATCCCAGCACTCGGGAGGCAGAGGCAGGCGGATCTCTGTGAGTTCGAGGCCAGCCTGGTCTACAAGAGCTAGTCCCAGGACAGGCTCCAAAGCGACAGAGAAACCCTGTCTCAAAAAACAAAAAAAAAAAAAAGAAAAAAAAAAAAAAAAGAAAGAGGTGTTACCTCTTTTCCACCCAGAAGGCTGGGAGTGGATGTAGTTACTAGCCTGTTGACCTGTGTTATCTGTAGGACCACACCTCATCTGAATCTCCCAGAGGCTGAGATAAGTAAGTTTCTTCCAGACCCTTCCTCCCTAGATCTTTATCTTGAGCATTGTTTCTCAGTCAATAGAGCCCATCCTTAGGGAGGTGTCACATATACTTTTACAACAAGTAGTGACTGCTACACTACCTGTACAACCGAGACTATGGCAGAGTCTCCCAGAGCCCTTTAAGCTACAGAATCCAGCTTTCTGGAAGAGATCAGATGTTTCAATGTTATCTTGACTTAAGATTTATTGTGCGCACAGGATTGAGATAACTGTTATCAGGAAATTTTCCCCCCAAATTGTACTGGATTTAAATATGCCTAAACAAACTGCCTAGATCAGACTTCAGAAGTTGAAATCAACACCGCCTACTAGTAGAGACATGGTGAACCAGATTTCCTTTTTGTCTCACACAGAAATGCTACCGGCTGTAGCATTTTCAGAGACTCTCTTAGTCAGATTTTCAATAGCTGTGAAGAGACACCATGACCATGGCAACTCTTATAAAGAAAAACATTTAATTGAGGTGGCAGTTTACAGTTTCAGAGGTTCAATCCATTATCATCATGGTGGGGAGCATGTGACATGCAGGCAGATGTGATACTGGAGGAGTAGCTGAGAGTCCTTCATCTTGCAGGCAACAGGAAGTCAACAGAGACTCTGGGCTGTATCCTGAGCACAGGAAACATCAAAGGCTGCCCTCACAATGACACACTTCTTCCAATAAGGCTATACCTAATAGTGCCACTCCCTATGGGATTATGGGGTCAATTATATTCAAACTACCACTTCCCCCACATTAGTGTATAATAAGTTATCACAAAACTTAGTAGCTTAAACTGACAGATATTAAACACACACACACACACATATATGTATGTATGTATAGTTTCTGCGGACTAGAATTTTTTTAACAGAGAGATATAATCAAGATAAAGAGAGCCATAGTGATGGTTGAGTTGTTAAGAGCACTTGCTGCTCTTCCAGAGGCCCCGTTCCATTCCCAGTATCCACAACCACCTGTATGTCCAACTCGATAAAACCCAACACTCTCTTCTGGCCTCCACAGGCACCAGGCACTTACATAGCATACATACAGGCAAACACTCATATACATGAAATATGAATAAATTAATAAATAAAAAGTTGTAATCAATGGTCCTTATATCTTAGGATATACTCTGGAGACTGAGGCAGTAGGAGAATTTGAGCCCACAAGTTTGAGAAGATCCTGAGCTGCACAATAAGAAAAAAGAAAAAAAGAAAGAAAGAAAATTTGCAAATAGTTTGTTGGGTGGCTCTGTGGCTCAGACTCAGAGCTGTGAATGAGGCAACAGTTAGCTGAAGGTCTAACTGTGGCAAAGGGAGCATAAGTCACCTAAGGTCTGACAGTCTGGTGCTGATTGTTGGTACAAGGATTACCTCAGTTCTTGTCATATGGCCTTTCTACAAGGACTGCATTAGTGCCTGCTAGAATGATGGCTGGCTGGCTTCTAACAGAGCCAGTGACCCAAAGTAGAAACTAGAGTATAAAACACTAACATTTGCACAATATACTATTAGTCATATATATATCAATCTTGTTTAGTATGAGAGGGAGAGCCTGGGAGCAACCTTGCAGACTACCCCTTTTGGTTATACAAAATTTTCACAGAACTTTCCTCTCCTTGTTTCTTTCTTTTTTTTTTTTCTTCATGGTTTATTTTTTTATATTTAAAAATTTCCATCTCCTCCCCCTTCCCTCCCCTCCTCCTCCCCCTTCCCTCCCCTCCTCTTCCCCCTTCCCTCCCCTCCTCCTCCCCCTTCCCTCCCCTCCCCTTCACCCATACCTCCCCTCCCTCCCTCTCCAGGCCAAGGAGCCATCAGGGTTCCCTACTCTATGTTAAGACCAAGGTCCTCCCAACTCCCCCCAGGTCCAGGAAGGTGATTGACCAAGCTGAGAAGGCTCCCACAGAGCCCGTCCATGCAGAAGAATCAGAGCCCAGCGCCATTGTCCTTTGCTTCTCAGTCAGCCCCAACTGTTGGCCACATTCAGAGAGACAGGTTTGGTCGCATGATCCATCAGTCCCATTCCAACCGGAGTTGGTGATCTCCCATTAGTTCTGTCCCACTGTCTCCATGAGTGAACGCACCCCTCACATTCCTGACTTTCTTTCTCATGTTCTCTCTCCTGCTCCTCATCAGGACCTTGGGAGCTCAGTCCAGTGCTCCAATGTGGGGCTCAGCCATTTTCTTCATTTATCGCCAGGTGGAGGTTCCCTCACGGTCCTGACTTTCTTTCTCATGTTCTCTCTCCTTCTGCTCCTCATCAGGAACTTGGGAGCTCATTCCGGTGCTCCAATGTGGGGCTCTGTCATTTTCTTCATCTATCGCCAGGTGGAGGTTCTATGGTGATATGCAAGAAATTCATCAGTATGGCTATAGGAACTGGCCTTTTCAGGCTCCCTCTCCTCAGCTGCCCAAGGAACTAACTGAGGGCATCTCCCTGGAAACCTGGGAACCCCTCTAGGGTCAAGTCTCTTGACAACCCTCAGGTGGCTCCCTAAATTAAGATATATGCTTCCTTGCTCCCATTTCCACCCTTCCTGTATCCCAAGCATCCCATTCCTCCGAGCTCCCCCCATTCTCCCCTTCACGCTTTTCTCTCCCTATCTTCCCTTGGCCGCGTCTCGCCCAACCCTCGAGTTCCCAATTTTTGCCTGGCGATCATGTCTACTTCCAATATCCAGGAGGATTACTATATCTTTTTTGGGGGGTTCACCTTCTTATTATCTTCTCAGGGATCCCAAATTATAGGCTCGATGTCCTTTAATTATGGCTAGAAACTGATTATGAGTGAGTACATCCCATGTTCATCTTTTTGGGTCTGGGTTACCTCACTCAGAATAGTGTTTTCTATTTCCCATCCATTTGCATGCAAAATTCAAGATGTCATTGTTTTTTACCGCTGAGTAGTATTCTAGCATGTATATATTCCACAGTTTCTTCATCCATTCTTCCACTGAGGGCATCTAGGTTGTTTTCCAGGATCTGGCTATTACAAATAATGCTGCATAATGAACATAGAGTGAGCAAATGCTTTTGTAGTATATGGAGCAATCTCTTGGGTAGATTCCCAAGTGGAATTGCTGGGTCCTGGGGTAGGTTGATCCTGGAATTTCCTGAGAAACCGCCACACTGCTTTCCAAAGTGGTTGCACAAGTGTGCATTCCCACCAGCAATGGATGAGTGTACCCCTTACCCCAAAACCTCTCCAGCAAAGGTTATTTTTTTTTTTGGTTTTTCGAGACAGGGTTTCTCTGTGGCTTTAGAGCCTGTCCTGGAACTAGCTCTTGTAGACCAGGCTGGTCTCGAACTCACAGAGATCCGCCTGCCTCTGCCTCCCGAGTGCTGGGATTAAAGGCGTGCATCACCATTGCCCGGCTCCAGCAAAGGTTATTATTGGTGTTTTTGGATTTAGCCAATCTGACAGGTGTAAGATGATATCTCAAAGTTGTTTTGATTTGCATTTCCCTGATAGCTAGGGAGGTTGAGCATGACCTTAAGTGTCTTTTGGCCATTTGAACTTCTTCTGTTGAGAATTCTCTGTTCAGTTCAGCGCCCCATTTTTTAATTGGGTTAATTGGCATTTTACAGTCTAGTCTCTTGAGTTCCTTATATATTTAGAGATCAGACCTTTGTCAGTTGCAGGGTTGGTGAAGATCTTTTCCCAGTCAGTAGGCTGCCTTTGTGTCTTAGTGACAATGTCCTTTGCTTTACAGAAGCTGCTCAGCTTCAGGAGGTCCCATTTATTCAATGTTGCCCTTAATGTCTGTGCAGCTGGGGTTATGCGTAGGAAACGGTTCCCTGTGCCCATTTGTTGTAGAGTACTTCCCACTTTCTCCTCTATCAAGCTCAATGTGTTCAGATTAATATTGAGGTCTTTAATCCATTTGGACTTGAGTTTTGTGCATGGTGATAGATATGGATCTACTTTCATTCTTCTACAGGTTGACATCCAGTTATGCCAGCACCATTTGTTGAAGATGCCCTCTTTCTTCCATTGTGTACTTTTGGCTCCTTTATCAAAAATCAGGTGTTCATAGGTTTGTGGTTTAAGATCCGGGTCTTCTATACGATTCCATTGGTCAACTTCTCTGTTTTTATGCCAAAACCAAGCTGTTTTCAATACTGTAGCTCTGTAATAGAGTTTGAAGTCAGGGATGGTAATGCCTCCAGAAGTACCTTTATTGTATAAGATTTTTTTGGCTATCCTGGGTTGCTTGTTTTTCCATATAAAGTTGATTATTGTCCTCTCAATCTATGTGAAGAATTTTAATGGGACCTTGATTGGGATTGCATTGAATCTATAGATTGCTTTTGGTAGAATTGCTATTTTTACTATGTTGATCCTCCCAATCCACGAGCAGGGGAGATCCTTCCATTTTCTGGTATCCTCTTCAATTTCTTTCTTCAAAGACTTAAAGTTCTTGTCAAATAAATCCTTCACTTCCTTGGTTAGAGTTACTCCCAGATATCTTATGCTATTTGTGGCTATTGTGAAAGGTGATACTTCTCTGATTTCCCTCTCTGCTTCCTTATCCTTCGTGTATAGGAGGGCGACTGATTTTTTGGAGTTGATCTTGTAGCCTGCCACGTTACTGAAGGAGTTTATCAGCTGTAGGAGTTCTTTTTTTGCAGTTTTGGGGGTCGCTTATGTACACTATCATATCATCTGCAAAAAACGAAAGTTTAACTTCTTCCTTTCCAAATCGAATCCCCTTGATTCCCTTATGTTGTCTTATTGCTATTGCTAAAACTTCAAGCACTATATTGAAGAGATAAGGAGAGAGTGGACAGCCTTGTCGTCTTCCTGAATTTAGTGGGATAGCCTTGAGTTTCTCTCCGTTTAATTTGATGTTAGCTGTCGGCTTGCTGTAAATAGCTTTTATTATATTTAGGAATGACCCTTGTATCCCTAATCTCTCCAGGACCTTTATCATAAAAGGGTGCTGAATTATGTCAAATGCTTTTTCAGCATCTAATGAGATGACCATATGGTTTTTTTCCTTCAGTTTATTTATATGATGGATTACATTGATAGATTTTCGTATGTTGAACCAGCCCTGCATCTCTGGGATGAAGCCTACTTGATCGTAGTGGATAATTTTTCTAATGTGTTTTTGGATTCGGTTTGCCAGTATTTTATTGAGAATTTTTGCGTCAATGTTCATGAGTGAGATTGGCCTGTAATTCTCTTTCTTGGTTGAGTCTTTGTGTGGTTTAGGTATCAGGGTAACTGTAGCTTCATAGAAGGAATTTGGCAGTGACTCTTGTATTTCTATATTATGAAATACCTTAAGGAGTATAGGTATTAGGTCTTCTTGGAAGTTCTGGTAGAATTCTGCATTGAAACCATCTGGTCCTGGGCTCTTTTTGGTAGGGAGGTTTCTGATAACAGTTTTCTAATTCTTCGCGACTAACAGGGACGATTTAGAGCATTTACCTGGTCCTGGTTTAACTTTGGTATATGGTATTTATCTAAAAAACTGTCCATTTCTTTTACATTTTCCAATTTTGTGGCATACAGGCTTTTGTAGTAAGATCTAATGATTCTCTGAATTTCCTCTGTGTCTGTGGTTATGCCCCCCTTTTCATTTCTAATCTTATTAATTTGCTTGTTCTCTCTCTGCCGTTTGATTAGTTTGGCTAAGGGTTTGTCAATCTTGTTGACTTTCTCCAAGAACCAGCTTTTTGTTTCATTGATTCTTTGGATTGTTTTCTGTGTTTCTATTTTGTTGATTTCTGCCCTCAGTTTGATTATTTCCAGTCTTCTACTTCTCCTAGGTGAGTCTGCTTCTTTTTTTTCCCAGAGCTTTCAGGTGTGCTGTTAAGTCTCCAATGAGTGCTTTCTCCATTTTCTTTAAGTGGGCACTTAGTGCTATGAACTTTCCTCTTAGCACTGCTTTCATTGTGTCCCATAGGTTTGAGTATGTTGTGTCTTTGTTTTCATTAAATTCAAGAAAGACTTTAATTTCTTTCTTTATTTCTTCCTTGACCCAGGAGTGATTCAGTAGTTGACTGTTCAGTTTCCATGAGTTTGTGGGCTTTCTGGGGGTAGCATTGTTGTTGATTTCTAATTTTAATCCATGGTGATCCGATAAAACACAGGTGGTTACTAATATTTTTTTGTAACTGTGGAAGTTTGCTTTGTTACCAAGTATATGGTCAATTTTCGAAAAGGTTCCATGAGCCACAGAGAAGGTATATTCTTTCCTATTTGGGTGGAGTGTTCTATAGATGTCTGCTAAGTCCATTTGGTTCATTACCTCCATTAAGTCTTTAAATTCTCTGTTAGGTTTCTGTCTGATTGACCTGTCCATTGGTGAGAGAGGAGTGTTGAAGTCTCCAACTATTAATGTGTGTGGTTTGATGGCTGCCTTGAGTTCTAGAAGTGTTTCTTTTACATAAGTGGGAGCTTTTATATTAGGGGCATAGATATTCAGGATTGAGACGTCATTCTGAAGGATTTTTCCTGTTACGAGTATAAAGTGTCCCTTTCCATCTCTTCTGATTGATTTTAGTTTGAAGTCAACTTTATTGGAAATTAGTATGGCCACACCGGCTTGTTTCTTAGGTCCATTTGCTTGATAAACCTTTTCCCAATCCTTTACTCTGAGTAGGTGTCTGTCTTTGTGGTTGAGGTGTGTTTCTTGTAAACAGCAGAATGTTGGATCCTGTTTTCGTATCCAATCTCTTAGCCCGTGCCTTTTTATAAGTGAATTGAGTCCATTGATATTAAGTGATATTAATGACCAGTGGTTGTTAACTCCGGTTATTTTTTTTGTAGTAGAGTTTGTGTGTTTCCCTTCTTCTAGTTGTGCTGGTGAAGGGTCGCTAGATGCCTGAGTTATTGTGGGCGTTGTTGGACTCCTTGGTTTGTGATTTTCCTTCTATTACTTTCTGCAAGGCTGGATTTGTGGCTACGTATTATTTAAATCTGTTTTTGTCCTGGAATATCTTGTTTTCTCCATCAATGGTGAATGCAAGCTTTGCTGGGTATAGTAGTCTAGGCTTGCATCCATGTTCCCTTAGTGTCTGTAGCACATCTATCCAAGACCTTCTGGCTTTCATGGTTTCCATTGAGAAATCAGGTGTAATTCTGATAGGTTTCCCTTTGTATGTTACTTGACCTTTTTCATTTGCAGTTCTTAATATCTGTTCTTTATTCTGTATGTTTTGTGTTTTGATTATTATATGGCGTGGGGATGCTTTCTTTTGATCCAGTCTATTTGGTGTTCTGTAGGCTTCTTGTACTTTCATAGGAACATCCTTCTTTAGGTTGGGGAAGTTTTCTTCTATAATTTTGTTGAATATGTTTTCTGGGCCTTTGAGTTGTAATTCTTCTCCTTCTTCTACCCCAATTATTCTTAGGTTTGGTCTTTTCATGGTGTCCCAGATTTCCTGGATGTTTTGTGTTAAGAATTTGTTAGATTTGTTTAGTTCTTTAATCCGTGAATTTATTTCCTCTATAGTATCTTCAGAGTCCGAGATTCTTTCTTCCATCTCTTGTATTCGGTTGGAAATACTTGTCTCTGAAGTTTCTGTTCGTTTACTCAGAGTTTCCATTTCCAGTCTTCCCTCAGCTTGTGTTTTCTTCATTACCTCCATTTCATTTATCAGGTCTTGTACTGTTTCCCTTACCTGTTTGATTCCTTTTTCTTGTTTTTCTTGGGTATCTTTGAGAGATTTATTTATTTCGTCTACCTTTTTGTTTGTCATCTCCATTTCTTTATGGCAGTTTTTTACCTCCTGTTTAAGGTCCTCTATTATTTTCATAAAGTACTGTTTAAGGTCGGTTTCTTCTATATCTTCTGGGGTAGGGTATTCAATTCTTGTTGTTTCAGGATGTCTGGGTTGTGGTGATGGCATGTTGCCTTTCATGTTGTTGGAGGAGCTCCTGCATTGGCGCCTGCCCATCTCTTCCTTCAAAAGGAGCCTGGAGGCGCTTGGTGTCCTAGACCAATCTTTGCTGTGACTGAAACTGGCTGGATCTCCCCAGTGCCAGAGGAGGACCTACTCCTTGCGTCACAATCTAAAGAAGCCCACACTCCCTTGCAGGAAATCCTCAGACCTGCCTGGATGCCAGAGTCCTGACCCCTTTGGGTGGATGGCCTTAGTACAGGAGCAGGACACCTGAAAACACTAAGGAAGGCTTGGGAGAGGCAGGGACATGAGAAACAAAGACAAGCCTGCAGAGGGAGCTGGGAGGAGGGGGTCTGTGCTCTCTTCCCAGGGCAGGTTGCCCCAGGGTCTGCAATCACTCACCAGTTCAGATGGAAGTTCAGGGGACAGGATCAGGGATTCCAGGCAGCCCAGGGGATGCTGCCCGGACAAAAGGGCCAAGGTGGGCCAGGGCAGGATGGAATATCACACAGCGAACCTGGCAGCACAATCTGAAGGAGCCCGCACTCCCTTGCAGGAATCCTCAGACCTGTCCGGAGGCCAGAGTCTGACCCCTTTGGGTGGATGGCCTTAGTACAGGAGCAGGACACCTGAAAACACTAGGAAAGCTTGGGAGAGGCAGGGACATGAGAAACAAAGACAAGTCTGCAGAGGGAGCTGGGGGGAGGGGGTCTGTGCTCTCTTCCAGGGCAGGTTGCCCCAGGGTCTGCACTAACTCACCAGTCCAGATGGAAGTTCAGGGCTCAGGATCAGGGATTCCAGGCAGCCCAGGGATGCCGCCCGGACAAAAGGCCTCTCCTTGTTTCTGAGATAGGATCGTCCTATGCAGCCCTGGCTACCCTACAGAGGTTCAAAAAACTCTCAAGGAGAAGATAGATGGCTTCAGTAATTACTATTCAGGAAAATAAGAGGCAAAACAATTAGCCATGAATTAAATTTATCTTTCTGCTGATCAAGCTCCCTGCAACCCTGAAATACAGAACTTGTCAGAAAATCCCAAATGTTCTAGAAGAACTTTTTCCCACTCCTTAAAACAAGATTCTTTCAGAAGGTCCATTATTTTAATGTGCTATTATTTTTAATTGTACATATGTAGGCAGTGTGGTATAATAATACAATGTATGCATTCACATGTGATGATCAGGGTAGCATGCATTTTCATCTACTTAATTTTTTTTTCTACTTGGGAATTAAAGAGCTTCCTGTGCCCTAGTTCCTGCATTGACTAGCCAGGCAGCAAATAAAACAAATCTCTTAAGACTGTATATCTCATTTATCTTTTCGTTCATTCCCAGTCTCACATGGCCTTTTGACTGAAACTGTTAAGGATTTTCAGCATGAATAAGATTGTACTTTCCCAGCAGATTAAAGAAGAAACAAAAACATTTTCTCTACCAACATGCTTTATATCTTAATTAAAACAGTCAACAGACAGCCAGAGCCAGAGACCACTGAGGGTCTGGACATGAATCTGGGACCTTCAAGGAAGTAGACCTAAGCCAGGACCCCTGTGGGTCTGGGAGTGAGTCTAGGACCTCCCGGGAACTAGGCTTGAGTCAGGACCTCTGCCAGTCTGGACATTAATCTGGGACCTCTGAGGAAGTAGGCAGGAACCAGAGATCTCTGGGGGCCAGGCATGAGTCTGGGACCTCAGAGTGAGTAGGCCTGAGCCAGGTCCTCTGTGCTTCTGGGCGTGCACAAGCCTGGGAACTCCAAGGCAGTAGACCAGAGCCAGAAACCTTTGCAGGAACAACTCCAAGCCAGGAACTTCTGCAGGAGGGGATCCAGACCAGGATTTACAGAAATAGGTCAAAGCCAGTAACCTAGGCCAAAGTAGTCCTGAGACAGCAAACTCCAAGGGAGCAGAGCAAAGCACAGGAGTGCTGAGCTATCTCCAGGAACATGGAGTAACCAATGGGGTAACTAGAACTGTAGCACCGACTATACTATGAGGAGCAACCATCTGAGCTTTGGATTCACTGGCACCTGGAAGATTAATCAACAAAATCTCAGACAGCCCAATCGCACCTACTAGAGAAAAAAATGAGTAGAAAATGTAAGAACACACGCAACAGCACAAAGCGCAACACAATACCAGTAAAACCTAAAGACCCTACAACAGTAAGACCTGAACAACCAAATATAGATGAAGGAAAAGAAAATGACCTAAAAAATAACTTCAGGAGAATGTTTGAAACTCTTAAAGAGGAAATGAGAAATTCCTTTGAAGGAATTGAGGAAAAGACAAACAAAATATTGGAAGACATCAGCAAATCCCATAAATAAAAACAAGCAAAAGCAATCCAATGTATGAAAGAAACTATTCAAGATTTGAAAACTGAAATAGAGACAATAAAGAAACACAAGACCAGGGAATTATAGAAACAGAAATCATGAGAAAATGATCAAGAACCACAAATGCAAGCATGAACAGCAGAATACAAGAGATGTAAGAGAGAATCTCAAGTGCTGAAGATATAATAGAGGAAATAGACTCATCAGTTAAAGAAAACATTAAATCTAACAAAAGCTTAACCCAAAAATATCCAGGAAATATGGGACACCATGAAAGGGCCAAATATAAGAGTAATAGGTATAGAAGAAGGAGAAGTTCAACTCAAAAGCACAGAAAATATATTTAACAAATTTAAAAAGAAAACTTTCCCAAACTAAAGAAAGATATGCCTATGAAGATTCTGTAAACAAGAAGTTTACAGAACACCAAATAGACTGGATCCAAAAAAAGTCCTCTTGCCACATAATAATCAAAACACTAAACATACAGAGTAAAGAGAGAATATTAAGAGCTGCAAAGGAAAAGGGTCAAATAACATATAAAGGTAGACCTATCAAAATTATATCTGACTTCTCACTGGAGTCAATGAAAGCTAGAAGGTCGTGGTCAAGCATTACGCAGACAAAAAGAGACCATGGATTCCAACCCAGACTACTATACCCAGCAAAACTTTCAATCACCACTGAAGGACAAAACAAGATATTCCATGACAAAACTAGATTTAACAAATATGTAGCCACAAACCCAGCCCTATACAAAATACTAGAAGGAAAACTACAACCCAAGGAAGTTGGCTACACCAACAAAAATACAGACAATTGATGGTCTAGTAGCAGCAAATCCCAAAGAAGGGAAAATGCACAAATTAACATTACCAACAATGAAATATAAATTAACAGGAGATAGCAATCACTGGTCATTAATATCCCTTAATGCAAATGGACTCAACTCACTTATAAAAAGGCACAGTCTAACAGATTGGATGCAAAAACAGAATCCATCCTTCTTCTGCATACAAGAAACATATCTCAACCTCAATGACAGACATGGCCTCAGAGTAAAGGGTTAGGAAAAAATATTCCAATGAAATGGACCTAAAAAACAAGCAGGTGTGGCTTTTATAACAAAATAGACTTCAAGCTAAAATCAATCAAAAGAGACAAAGAAGGACATTTCATATTAACAGGAAAACTCCATCAAGAGGAAATCCCAATACTGAACATCTATGACTCAAATACAAGGGCATCCCCATATGTAAAAAAAAAAAACACTTCTAAAGCTTAAATCATACATTAAACCCCACACACTAATAGTGAGAGACTTCAACACTCCCCTCTCAACACTGGACAGGTCAGTCAGACAAAAAATGAACAGATAAATAAGAGAACAACAGATGTTATGACTCAAATGGACTTAACAGACATCTATAGAATATTTCTACAGAACAGTCCATCAAGACAGAAAAGAATATACCATCTTCTCAGCACCTCATGGAACCTTCTCAAAAACTGACCACATACTTGGTAACAAAACAAATGTTACAAATACAAAAAAGTTGGAATAACCCAATGCATCTTATCAGATCATCATGGTTTAAAACAAGATATCAACAGCAATACTAATTCCAGAACACCCACAAATACATTGAAATTAAATAATGTTCACCTGAATCATCAATGGGTCAAGGAAGAAATAAAGGAAGAAATTAAAGGCTACCTAAAATTGAATGAAAATGACCACACAACATACCCAAATTCATGGGATACAATGAAAGCAGTGTTAAGAGGAAAGTTCATAGCACTAAATGCCCACCTAAAGAAGCTGGGAAAATCCCATACTGGTGAATTAACAAAACATTTGAAAACTTTAGAACAAAAAGAAGCAAACTCACCTAAGAGAACTTGAAGGCAGTAAATAATCAAAGTGAGAGCTGAAATCAACAAAATAGAAACAAAGAAAACAATACAAAGAATCAATGAGACAAAGTGTTGGTTCTTGGAGAAAATCAACATAATGGAAAAACCTTTATCCAAACTAACCAAAAGGCAGAGAGAGAATATCCAATTCAACAAAGTCAGAAATGAAAATGGGGACATACCAACAGACAGGGAGGAAATCCAGAGAGTCATCAGGTCATATTTCAAAATCCTCTAGTCCACAAAATTGGAAAACTTAAAGGAAATGGAAAACTTTCTGTATAAATATCACATACCAAAATTAAATCAAGATCAGATAAGCAAATTAAACAGACCTATAACTGTTGAAGAAATAGAAACAGTCATTAAAAGTCTTGAAACCAATAAAAGCCCAGGACCAGATGGTTTCAGCTCAGAATTCTACAAGACTTTCAAAGAAGAACTAATACCAATACTTAAATTATTACACACAATGGAAACAGAAGGAACATTGCCAAACTCTTTTTATGAGGCTACAATTACCCTGATATCCAAACCACAGAAAGACATTACTAAGAAAGAGAATTACAGACCAATATCACTCATGAACACTGATGCAAAAATACTAAATAAAATATTGGCAAATCGAATCCAAGAACACATCAGAACTATCATCCACCATGATCAAGTTGGCTTCATCCCACAGATGCAGGGATGGTTCAACATATGAAATTCTGTCAATGTAATCCACCATGTAAACAAACTGAAAAATAAAAACCACATATCATCTCATTAGATGCTGAAAAAGCCTTTGACAAAATACAACATCCCTTCATGATTAAGGTCTTGGAGAGAGCAGGGATACAAGGAACATACTTAAACATAATTAAGGCAATATACAGCAAGCCAACAGCCAACATCAAACTAAATGGAGAGAAACTCCTAGCGATTCCACTGAAATCAGGAAAAAGACAAGTTTGTCCACTCTCTCCATATCTATTCAACATAGTTCTTGAGGTCCTACCTAGAGCAATAAGACACCAAAAGGAGATCAACAGGATACAAATCAGAAAAGAAGAAGTCAAACTCTCAGTGTTTGCTGATAATATGATAGTTTACATAAGCAATACCAAAAATTCTACCAAAGAACTTCTACGACTCATAAAAAATTTCAGTAATTTAGCAGGATACAAGATTAACTAAAAAAAAATCAGTAGCCCTCTTATACACAGATGATAAAAGGGCTGGGAAAGGAATCAGAGAAACAACACTTTTCACAATAGCCACAAATAGCATAAAATATCTCTGAGTAACTCTACCCAAACAAGTGGAAGACTTGTATGACAAGAACTTTAAATCTTTGAAGAAAGAAATTGAAGAAGACACCAGAAAGTGGAAAGATTTCCAATGTTCTTGGCTAGGCAGAATTAACATAGTAAAAATGGCAATCTTACCAAAAGCAATCTATAGATTCAACAAAATCCCAGCAAAATTCTTCAAAGACCTCAAAAGAACAGTACTCAACTTCATATGGAAAAGCAAAAAACCCAGGATAGCCAAAACAATCTTGTACAATAAAAGAACTTCTGGAGGCATCACAATCCCTGATTTCAAACTCTACTACAGAGTTACAGTACTTAAAATAGCCTGGTATTGGCATAAAAACAGATAGGACAACCAAGGGCACTAAATAGAAGACCTGGATATTAATCCACACTCCTTCAAATATCTGATTTTTGACAAAGAAACAAAAAATAACAAATGGAGAAAAGAAATCATATTTAACAAATGGTACTAGCTTAACTGTATATCAACATGTAGAAGAATGAAAATAGATCCATATGTACCACAATGCACAAAACTCAAGTCCAAATGGATCAAAAACCTCAACATAAAGCTAGCCACACTGAACCTTATAGAAGAGAAAGTAGGAAGTACACTTGAACACATTGACACAGGACACCACTTCCTAAATATAACCCCAGCAGCACAGACACTGAGAGTAACAATTAATAAATGGCACCTTCTGAAACAGAAAAGCTTCTGTAAAGCAAAGGACATGGTCAACAAGACAAAATGACAGCCTACAGAATGGAAAAGGACCTTCACAAACCCCAAATCAGACAGAGGTCTGATCTCCAAAATATACAAAGAACTCAAGAAATCGGTCATCTGATGTAGGTGTGTCTTCTATCTATCTGATGATTTCATTGGTTGATTAATAAAGGAACTGCTTGGCCTGATAGGTTAGAACATAGGTGGATGGAGTTGACAGAACAGGATGCTGGGAAGGGAAGTTAGACAACCGTCATACCTCTCCTCTCTGGGAAGTCGCCATGATTCTCTGACCTGAGTCAGTTGTGATGGAGCCAGCCACCAAGTCAGACATGCTGAATCTTTCCCGGTAAGACACCACTCGTGGTGTTACACAGATTATTAGATATGGGTTAGTTAAGATGTGAGTAAGAGGCTGAAATTAATG
The DNA here is from genome assembly GCF_903992535.2 of Arvicola amphibius. Taxonomy (NCBI): domain Eukaryota; kingdom Metazoa; phylum Chordata; class Mammalia; order Rodentia; family Cricetidae; genus Arvicola; species Arvicola amphibius. The sequence goes on from NC_052052.2 coordinate 84,529,445, forward strand.
GGCTAGGCAGTGTTTAAATGAATACAGTTTGTGTGTTGTTATTTTGGGGCATAAGCTAGCCAGGCGGCCAGGAGCCAGGTGGCAGGAATGCAGCCCACAGATCCTCACTATAATCATCAAAAGAACACATAATCCAATAATAATAATAAAAAAATGGAGACAGACCTAAACAGAGAACTCTCAACCAGGAATCTAAAATCCTTAGTTATTAGAGAAATGCAAATCAAAACAACTCTGAGATTCCATCTTACACCTGTAAGAATGGCCAATATTAAAAACACTGTTGACAACTTATGCTAGAAAGGTTGTGGGGAAACTTCTGCATTGCTGGTGGAAATGCAAGATGGTACAACTCCTTTTGTTGTCAGTGTAGTGATTTCTTAGAAAATTAGGAAACAACCTTTCTCAAGACTCAGTAATACCACTTTTAAGTATATATCCAAAGGATGTTCAATTGTGCCAAAGGGACATGTGCTCAACTATGTTCTTAGCAGCATTGTTTGTCATAGCCACAACCTGGAAACAACCTAAATGGCCCTCGACCAAAAAATGGATAAGGAAAATGTGGTACATTTACACAATGGAGTACTTACTACACAGCAGAAAAAATAACATCTTGAATTTTGCAGGAAAGTGGATGGAGCTAGAAAACATCACTTTGAGTGAGGTAACCCAGACACAGAAAGACAATTATCACACGTACTCACTCATAGGTGTTTTTTAAACATAAAGCTAAGAAAGCCAGCCTACAAACCACAATCCCAGAGAACTTAGACAACAATGAGGACACTAAGAGAGACTTACATAGATCTAATCTACATGGGAAGTAGGAAAAGACAAGATCTCCTGAGTAAATTGGGAGCATGGGCACCTTGGGGGAGGGCTGGTAGGGAGGGGAGAGGCAGGGAGGGGAGCATAGAAAAATGTAGAGCTCAATAAAAATCAATAAAAAAGGAAAAAAAAAACCCAAAACAGTCAACAGAGCTGAGTGTGGTGGCACAGGCCTGTAAGTGCCAGCACTCAGGAAGTTGAGACAGGAGGATGGCAGTATGCAGCCTGGGACACAGGATTTGTTAAGGCTCCTTTGCACATACCAAGACCCTGTGTCCAGGGACCGGGGTACGATGGATGGATGACAATCACTAAAAGCTGGTCCCAGGGTAATTCCTTTCTCTAGATCAAAGACAGTATGCCAAAGTTAAGAATTTGAGCCTCAGTCCTTGGCAGAATTTTTGGCTTTTAGCTCAATTCTTTACTGGCAAAATGTAGTAACACCTCTGAGTACAATACACAAATCACACACAGACATAAGCTGAAGATAGCCAGCACCTAGCATGGCAAAACACTCAACAGTTTCTTGCTGAGAACAAAATAAATTCTTGATATTGAACTTTACTGTTGCAGTCATGGATTCTATAACAAAGCATGCACCATAACATTAGCAAAAATTAATTATTATTTTAAGAATAAGTTTTAATATAGTCAAGACTGGTCTCAAACTTGCTATGTAGCCAAGGCTGACCTCGAACAGAAGATCCTCCTCCCATTGGATTCCCCAGCTCTGTTGAGGAGGTATGCTCCACCATCCCCAGTTGTATTCAGTGCTAGGTATCTAATTCAGGGCAAGTAATCTACCAACTTAGCCACATTCCAAGCATAGTAAACATTAATTATTAAGAACACAAGTTGCAAGTTGTGGAAAGTGATCAATGCCCACAGAACAGATGACACACATTAAAGAACATTTACTTTTTAATATAAACATCTGGATTTAGTGTACTGCAACGCAGCATCTAATTCCTCAGTAGTCTTAGCGTGATACTTTTTGTGTTTGTTTGCTTTTGAGACAGTGTCTCTGTGCAGTCCTGACTGTCCTGGAGCTCGCAGTGTCGACCAGGCGGTGCTATCAGTCTCTGTCTTCTAGAGTGCTGCGATTAAAGGAGTGCGCTACAACACCCCACAGAATTTCATTTTTAAAATGCAGATTTTGCATAGAGTAAAAATTTGTAACAGCTTAGTGCTTTTTCTGTGTAAACAACAAAAAATATTTCTGAGATGTTTAAAACTTGAACGTGAACTCAGCCTCCTTCTGAGGCTCTGTTGAAGTGGATTAGCACCAGGTTTAAATCTTGACAGACCAACATCTAGTCCCCTACAAACCTGGTAGACTAAAACGTCAATTTAGGTGCTAGGAACCGGGCACCTTCTCCCGCAGTACAGCCTGCATCTCCCGTGAGCCTCCTCGACTGTCATTCTTCAGAAGGGAAACCCTTTCCCTCCGGAGAAGCCCTTAAACCACAAATCGCCTGGCGTAGCGTCCGTCGCGTCCGGGCTATAGGCGGGACTTCCGCTTTCTCGGGCTCTGTCAGGAGGCGGAAGCTGGTGCCGGCGGGAAGGTTGTAGTGCGGGGCTAGGTTGTGCGCTTGCTGCGTTCTGCGTCGGTCCCTACCCCCGAGCTGCGTTCTGCGTGGGCGCCCCCCACCCCGGCACAGCCGTGACCGGACAGCGAGGTTCCTCGAGACTCCTCGCATCCGGGTAAGTGCAACGGAAAGGTGACGCCAGGAGTGTGGCCCGGGCGCCGCCCGGGACGGCGGCCTCGTGCAGACTAGCAGGCCAAGGTTTGTCCACCTCGCCCGCAGGCAGGGACTGCCTCTCCCTTTCTCGGGTGGCCCTGTTTGCCTTCACTGTTAGCCGGCTTTGCTCACATTGTGCTCCAGCCGTAGGAGACGCGATTCGTTTCACCCGGCTTCTGCTTCGAGCCCTTGTCTTTACTTTCGCTCAGCATTTTGTTCTCTTCCGCAGCCCTGTTCACGCCATGTTTTTGAGTCAGGGTCTGGCCAGGTAGCCCGGGTTGGCCTAATACTCGCAGTTATTCTTCCTCATCCTTTCGAGTGCTGGGGTTACTCATGTGCCATCACTTTTTAAAGAGAGCATTTGTTAAATTGGTTCCCCCCAGTCACACCCCTGTGTGATTACTTGAATGAAAAAAAATCTTTTAATTTCGATACTGCTTAAACAAAACTTAATTTCTAAACTTACAAGTCAGCAGGCTTGGGGCTAGGGAGGTGGCCCAGCTGGTAAGAGCACTTGCTGCCCAAGTATTAGGATCTGAGTCTGAATCCCCAGCATCCACCTCAGAAGCCGGTGTAGCTGTAGCGCCGAAGGAAAGCAGAGATGGGAGGATAGGTGAGGATTTCTGGCCGCCAGTGTAGCTCCAGGCTCACTGAGAGACCCTGCTTCAGGGGGACAAGGTGGAGGGTGACAGAGCAGAGGGCATGCAGTACCAGCTCACACACGCTCGCCACTGGTCACACACCACACACACAAACACACAAACGAGGAGTATAAAAGATGCTCATTAAAAACATGTTTTGGAAACATCTTACACAGGCTATGATGCAGAGCAGGTTCTTTTCTTTTGCCAACAGAGCTGGGATTTTTTTTTTTTTAAAATAAACAGTGATTTTTTTTATAGAGTTATTTTTCTTCCTAGCACTGATCATATGGATACTTTCAAAAGGTTGATATATTTGATAAATACATCTTAATGATGTAAATTAAAGTAATGCTAAATATTGTTATTAACAGCTTCAGTACTAAAAACTGCTCATTTAATAAAGTGCATGAGGAATTTGCAGAGTTAAACTTCTGATTTAAGTCTGTTTTTTACGGGTATCTTTCTAGAGACTAAGAAACCGAGCTCAGCCCAGCAGTTTGTCACAATTTTGAGACTGTCATTTAAGGCCAGTGCATTTTATGTGTGCACATAAATTTTTTTACAGATGATTGTAAAGTGCTGATCAGTGGCCACTGAATATAATTGAAACAGAATAGGAAGATGGCAGCAAATCCTTCAGGACAAGGTAATGCATGCTGGGATTTCTGTTATTACTAGGAACTTTTCCCTCATACATTAAATGTATTATTTGAAGTAGACAACATTTAGTATAGAACAATTACTACAACCAGAATTAAAGAGTGAATAGCAAAGTGGAAATCCCAATTTAAAATCAGTTTAACACTATATCAACTACACATTTTTGAATATTACTAATTCTGTGTTTTAACCTGTTAAGATTAGTGATTCACATTGTAAACCTTTTTTTTCCATTTATTTTTGTATGGTATGCATCAGTATATATGCCTGTTTGCATGCATGGGTGCATGTTTGTGGGGGTGAGCATGCGCGCATATGGAGTCTAGAAGGTTAATGTGAAGACTGTCTTCATCACTCTTCACCTAATTCATTGAGGCAGGGTCTCTCAGTCCAATCAAGAGCTCGCTGATATGGCTTTCTCTCACTAGCCCACTTGCTCTAGGAATCCCCTTTCTCCACCTTCCGAGGCTGGAAGTACAGGTGGACCATTATGCCCACCCAACATTTATGTGGGTTACAGGAATCTGAACCCTGATCCTCATGGTTTTGGGAACAAGTGCTTAATCACTGAATCATTTCCCTGGCCTGCATCATACACTGATCCTCTGGCATCAGCTTTCTTGCTCTTCTATTTGAAATCAGTGTAATTTTTAAACTGTCATCAGATAATAACCATGACTTTTTCTTCAGTCATTTCACCTGTTATTTTTTATTATTTATGGAGACAAGGTCTTCCTATGTAGTCTTGGTGGCTTGGAACTCACTGTATAGACCAGACTGGCCTTCAACATGGAGATCTGCTTGCTTTCGTGGTGCTGGGATTAAAACGGGCTGCCACACCTGGTTCATAAAATTTAGTCTTTAGAAAATATTGAATATCATGTTGTAGTATTTATTTGAGTTTTTTTCTTTTATTTTTGAGATGGTTTCACTGTGTAACAACCCTAGCTGCCCTGGAACTTGCTCTGTAGGCCAGACTGGCCTTAAACTCACAGGGATCGCCTGCCTATGCGTCCCAAGTACTGGAGTACTGGGGTTTTAAGTATTTTTATGCATAAACCTTGAAATGGGTCTCTTTCCATATCAGGTCTGAACTGTATGACTTTTATGTATTTTTTTAGGTTTTTTTTTTTTTTTTGGTTTTTCGAGACAGGGTTTCTCTGCAGCTTTTTTAGAGCCTGTCCTGGAACTAGCTCTTGTAGACCAGGCTGGCCTCGAACTCACAGAGATCCGCCTGCCTCTGCCTCCCGAGTGCTGGGATTAAAGGCGTGAGCCACCACCGCCCGGCTTTTTTTTAGGTATTTTTGACACATATTTTGATCACAGGTAAACATTGTATTTATCTTTAACTTCTTTTTTAAATTAGAAAGCTTTGGTTAAAGTAGTTTGTATTACGTTCTCAGTACTTTTCCACCCCCTGCCAAAATTGAGCCAAAATGAAAACTAAAAAGTCCATTTCTAATTTACAGTTCAAGGTCCATATCCCTTCAAGCAAACACATGGTCAGGCCTGTTACATCAATATCCCATTCGTGGTACCAACTTCTGTCTTAGTTAGGGTTTCTATTGCTGTGAAGAGACACCATGACCACCTATATTCTTATAGAGAAAAACATTTAATTGGGTGGCTTACAGTTGCAGAAGTTTAGTCCATTGTCATCTGGAGAGAAGCATAGCAGCATGTAGGCAGACTTGATGCTGGAGAAAGAGCTGAGAGTTCTACATCTTGCAGGCAACAGGAAGTGAACTGGGATACTGGGCATGGCTTGAACACATGGAGACTTAAAAGCCCACCCCCACAGCGACACTTCATCAACAAAGCCACATGTCTTAATAGTGCCACTCCCTATGACCTTTGGGGGCTAATTACATTCAAATTACCATAGTGAAATAAGATTTTGAAAAGTGAAAGTATTTTAGTGTAGTGTTTCATTCTAAGAAAATTGTATTTGACAGACATGAGGATATTATAGTTCCTATTGTATAATACAGTAAATATTCCTTGTGCTAAGAGTGAACACAGTGATACAAGTTATAGCAGGAGACCATAGGTATTAAAGAAAAATCTCAGCCAGGCTCTGGTGGTACATGCCTTTAATCCCAGCACTTGGGAGGCAGAGGCAGGTAGATTTCTGAGTTCGAGGCCAGCCTGGTCTACAAGAGCTAGTTCCAGGACAGGCTCCAAAACTACGGAGAAACCCTGTTTTGAAAAAACAAACAAACAAAAAACTCACAGGGATCTCATTAGTGAGTATAACCTTTTGTTTAAATAGTTTAACCTTTGAGTTTGTAAGAATTCTGATGGGGAAAGAAAATGAGAAAAAATTGTACCTTATCTCATATAACCAGACTTAACTAGTTTGCCTTAAGTTTCAAGTTTGAAGTAAGAAATTATTAGTACTTAAATAGTATTTGTTGGCTTTTATATAATTTCATAGTATAAATACTTTGCTCAAAACTCATACTACATTAGGTCATGGTATTTTTGTTGTCTGATTGGTTTTTGTTTGTTTGTTTTATTTATTTATTTTTTTGTTTTTAAGGCAGAGTCGCACTGTGTCGACTTGGCTGGCCTGAAACCCAATATATATGTAAACTCGGTTTGCCTCAGAACTCTGCATCTGCCAGCCTCCTGGAGTTCTGGGATCAAAGGTGCTGCCACCACACCCAGTTTAGATCTAAAGCTTTAAAAAGGAAGGATACATTTCAGAAGGCTGAGACAAGCTCAGAAGACGCAAACAACACAGCCTTTCCTCCTGAAGGCACTCTGCTTTTGGAGTACCAGGATTACAGGATTAGCACTATGTCCTGCTAAGGTTTCAACTATAATAGTCTTAAAGTTTTCATTGAATTTGAACATCATGTATAAATTTGATAGGTTTTCTTTTTAGTTTGCATTATTTAATCTGTGTAATGTTATATGGGGCTTATTGAAATACAAGGACATACTAGAGGTTAGAACAAAATATTGTCTGCATTTGGAAGGAGTTTAATTTGATAGTTTTTTAATTTGTAAGGATTCTTAAATATATCTAACTATAAAAGTTACTTAGTAAGCAAGCGAAAATCCTTTAAAAATTTTTCTAAGAAGAAACATTTCTATTCTGGCTTTGGGCTCATTTTAAAATATTAGTTGCCATATAGTGTAGTCCCTCCACAATAAAGTACCTGGGAATTCCTCTCTTTTTATTTTTACCTTATGCTGGCTTAGAATTCATTTATTACCAGTAGTCCAGGTTGGCCTGGAAGTTCTAGCAGTCTTCCTGTTTGAGCTGTGGGACTAAGATTACTGGCTGACTGGTCTCTTAATATTTAAATTGAGTTTTTTTTTTTTAAATAAAGACATCTTGCCTTCTTACAGTAAGATATTCCAGGTTTGTTGTGCCCTTTATTTTATATATTATTATTATTTTGTAATAGGGTCTGACGTAGCTCAGGCTACCTTCAAAACCTTGCTGTACAGCTGAAAATAGTCTTGAATGTCCGATCCTGCTGCTTCCATCTCTCAAGTGCGAGTACTACCCAAGTGTGGGTCATCATGCCCAGCTTTGTAGTGCATCTTTATTATGGGAGAGAGCCTTTATAAATTAGACCACATCATCAGTGACGACATTAGCTTGCTTTGCTCTTGTATGACCAAGCAGCGAATGACATTGGCGAGCAGTGTAGGTCCTGTCACGTACAAAACTAGGCTGTTTTGTTTCCGCTGTACTTGGGATAAGTTCATGTTACCTGGACATTCCATTCTTGGCCTGCCTGACCCACTTTTCACTAGAGAAGGGGGCATTTCAATGACATGACAGTTGATGTTGGTATCTTGTTTTCACCAGGGAGTGTGTCAGCGGGAAATGAAGAATTGTCTGGAAAGCTCAAAACCATCTTTTTAGACATGCCAGAATGTACAGTCACTGTTATTAAAAAGGAGTCTGCTATTACTAGAATTTTGTGGTATAACAAGAACAGAGATGGAAAGTAAAGGATAAATTGCTAAAATGAATATGACATAAATATTGTCCCAAACTTCTGGCCATAGCCAAGTTACTGGTGTCTGGTTAAATTGAGAACTGCAGGTTTCAGCTATGTCTGCTTAAGACAGTATCTATGAATGCCTTATACATGCTGCACCCAACCAGTCTCTCCCTTTTTGGGACATTTCTTCCTACCAGTTCTCTGTGAATCAATGTAAAATTGTTACTGTCCTTCAGATGGGGATTTAGGCATACTTAGGTCTACCCTGCTTAAAGTGCCCTCATCCCATAGTTATCCTTCTAGTCTCCAGAGCTGTAATTGTCTCTTGCTACTCTTCCTCTATAGCCGTCTGTGTTTTCCAGTCCCTTCCAACCCTCTCTCTAGCTAAGGATCAGAAAGGCTGATGTCTATGTACATAACAAACAAGACTGTTAGGTGCTCAGGATTATAAAGGACTTGAGAGTGGCCAGTTGGGCAGAACACTACTTCTGGTTCTGGTTTGTTGCTGCTGTCGGGGCATACGTACCAGATCTTGAGATAGGTTTGCAGAGGCTAGATATCTGAGATTGTGGAGATTGTTCACATGTTGGCATTTATTTTGGATTTATTTGATTGTTTTTTGACACAGTGTTTCACTGTGTAGCCCTGACTGTCCTAGAACTCACTTTGTAGACCAGACTGGCCTTGAAGTCAGAGATCCACCTGCTTCTGCTTCTGAAGTCCTGGGTTTAAAGGTGTGCGCCACCACTACCTGACTTCAATTTGGACTTTTAAAGCTTAGATGCATGCTGCCTGCACTTTGCAGTCACTGCATGACTTTGCAACATGTGCTGAGTGAGATCTTACCTAAGAAGTATTTGATAAAAGTAGTTGTCTGTATATCCCATGAGTTGTGTTCTCTTTCTGTGTCTGTGTCTCTCTTTTTCTTTCTGTTTTTCAAGACAAGGTTTCTCTGTGGCTTTGGATCCTATCCTGGAATTTGCTCTGTAGACCAGGCTGGCCTCAAACTCACAGAGATCCACCTGCCTCTGCCTCCCTAGTGCTGGGATTAAAGATGTGCACCACCACCACCTGGCTATGTGCTCTATTTCTTAGACTTGCTTTCTGGTCTGATCAGTTGCAATTCTTCAGCAGTTCCTTCAAAAAATACATCATTTTTTAATGAATTTAACTTGAGTGCATAGTATTTTTTTAAAAGACTTATTCATTTTATGTGTATGAGTGCTCTATCTGCTGCATGCACACCTTTATGCCAGAAGAAGGCATCAGATCCCACTATAGATGGTTGTGAGCCATCCTGTGGTTGCCGGGAATTGAACTCAGGCCTCTGGATGATGGCTGGGCCATCTCTCCAGCCTGCAAAATGCTTTTTCCTTCATGTAAGAATCTTCATGCCTGTAGATTTGGCTGTGCAATAGTTTGGGCCCACAAATTTTATTCAAAACAAACGCTGTAATTATACCTTGGTGAGTAGAATTATTTATATCAGTCTTGGCGCTAGAGTTGTGGTTAGCGGAAGAGTGCTTGTACATGGTATGTACAAGGCGTAGGCCCCACTTTTGCAAACATAAATAAATCTTAAAAGTCCATTTATTTTGTACTCATCTCCTATGCTTATTGGGTTTTTGTTTTGTTTGCTTTGATTCTTTTTTTAAAATATTATGTGTGGGTGTTTTGTTTACATGTATGTCTGGGTACCTTATTTGTGTGCCCTGTGACTACAGAGTTCCAAAGATTGCCTTGGAACTGGACTAACTATTGTGAGTGGGTGCTTGGAATTGAACCCAGGTCTTCTGGAAGAGCAACCAGTGCACCTAACTGCTGAACCATCTGTATGCACGCACGCACACACACACACACACACACACACACACACACACACACACACACACGCACCTCTCTTTTAGGGTCAAACTAGGTAACCCTAGTTGGCCTGGAACTCAACAGAAATCCACTTGCCTCTGCCTCCTGAGAGTGTTGGAATTAAAGTTGTATGCTACCATTGCTGAGCCTGTTTTTTTTTTGTTGTTGTTGTTGTTGTTTTTGTTTTGAAGTCAGGGTCACATGTAGCACATAGCCCTTTGGGTTTGAACTTGGGTTTGGCTGGCCTTGACCTCTACCTCTCAGTGCTAGGATTGTGTTTGCCACCGCATCTGGTGATGTGTTATGCTCTTAGAGTTGCCGGGAAGTGGCTTGTGGGTGAGTTCATGACCATGCTGGAGAACAGGGATTTTGCTTTATGGCTTCTACTTGGTCTTGGTCTAAAATGCTCCTTATTCCCCCTTCCTTCTTGTTTTCTTTAGGTTTTCAAAATAAAAATAGAGTTGCGATCTTGGCTGAACTGGACAAAGAGAAAAGAAAATTACTTATGCAGAACCAATCTTCAGCAAGTCACCCTGGAGCTAGGTATTGACTATTCCTTGAAGGTGCTATTATTAATCATACTTTTAAAGAGAAAAGCACTGACTAGCACTTTTTGGAGGTCTCGTTACTGTTAGAATTAGGTTTACACTTTCAGCTTCTCCTTATCAAAATCCCATTTGTGTTTGTAGTCTGCTCATTCCTAGTATGTCATGTGCATCCCATTTCATCGTAACTGCTGTTGTTTGAGATTTGTTCTGCACATCGTGTATCCCTAGTGCTCAGCACAGAGCCAGCTATCTAGTGCTGCTTCAGGGTCTCATGAATAAGCCACTGTCAGTTTTAGTTCATAGCATCCTAAGTTTAATTATCATACAGACAGTGAAGTGCGGTTCTGCTGTTGATAAACAGTCACACTGTTTGTTAACAGGTTTTAAAGACTTAGTGTCTTTAATCCTAGCATCAGGATGCCAGCCTGGTCTACAGAGTGAGGTACAGAATAACCAGAGCTACATAGTGAGACCTTGTCTTAAAAAACAAAAACAAACAAATAAAATAATAATATTAATAAGGATGATGGTAGGCAGAGGTACTTGAAATATAGGTAAAAGTAAGGGGTTGCAAATTATGGGTCTATATAATAGATTACTTGAAATCCCATACAAATAAGGCTTTCTTCATAAATTAATGCAGATAATAGGAAGAGGAGAGAATGTGCTTTTATTCTAGAAGGTCATTTTTTTTAAAGATCTATTAACTTATTATATATACAGTGTTCTGCCTACAAACCAGAAGAGGACACCAGACCTCTTTACACATGGTTGTGAGCCACCATGTGGTTGCTGGGAATTGAACTCAGAACCTCTGGAAGAGCAGCCAGTGGGCTTAACCTCTGAGCCACCTCTCCAGCCCTAGAAGGTCACTTTTTAAATTTTATGAGATACTGTTTTGCTGTGTAGTCTAGACTGGCTTGGAATCTAAGGTCCTCTTCTGTCCACCCCCAACTCTGATACTATAGGCAGGCACCACCATGTTGAGCATCGAAATTCTCTTTATAGAGAATATACAGGACCTGGGATGGCTCAGTGGGATAGGAGGCTCTTACCCCGGACATGGCATAGAGGCTGATCTCCATATGTCTGACAGAAACAAACAAAAATGTTTAAAGTAATATGTAATGAAGACTGTGTGATTCAACATAAGTACAAAAAGGCTTATGGGTTAATTCTGTGGTTTAGTGTGCTTACTGTGCATGAGGCTTGGGTATAATTTCTAGCGCTACACACAGAAAACACAAACACCAGATGATTTGCTTCAGGATTACTATACAGCACTATGGTTAGTTAATAATGATGTGTACCTGAAAATTATTGAGAGATCTTATATAATCATCATCATTACATTGGCATATGACATGATAGATAGGTTATTTTGGTTTGCTTAATTTTTAATGTAAACTAATATTAAAACAATGTAACCATAAATATGTACAATTTTTAAGTGGTAGCTACACCTCAATTTTAAAATTTAATTTACTATAATAAAAATGTTCCAGTCTAATAAATCCCTTGTATACCTTTTTTTTTTTTTTTTTGAGATAGGGATACCTTTTGTTCAGTAGCCAAGTAACCAAGATTTCCATTTTAGCATCTCCCTCTCCAGACCCTCTCTTAACAAGGACTTCCGGGACCATGCTGAGCAGCAGCACATTGCAGCCCAGCAGAAGGCAGCACTGCAGGTGAGCACAATGAACCTACAGTCAGGTCTCATCGGACAGTTCCAGGTTCTAGAAGCCAGCACAGTTCTTATTTTGTAACTCAATGGAGCAGTGTCAGTAAACATGCTCCACACACAGTCACAGTGGTTTGCTGATGTTCACATGTCACGAAGAACTGACATTACTTCAAGGGTGGAACGGGAGGATCTGGAATGAGTTCCAGGTCAGCCTAGGCTGCATTGCAAAACCGTATTTCATAAAACTTAAAAAATAAAAATTTGAAAGGTATAGTGTAATTGCCTTTGCTTTTAAGCAAAATCCCAGAACTGGAGTAGACATTATAAAGATTACTTCAGTTTAAGTGACTAAAAGCAGTCCTATGTATGTATGTATGTATGTATGTATGTATTTATTTTGTTTTGGAGACAGGGTTTCTCTGTGGCTTTGGAGCTGTCCTGGAACTAGCTCTTGCAGACCAGGCTGGCCTTGAACTCATAAGATCTGCCTGTCTCTGCCTCCTAAGTGCCTTAGTTGAAAAAACTGTCTCTTAATAGCATTTGAAACTGTCTCTTCATAGCATTTTTTTCTTAAATCTTTCTTAGCATGCTCATGCACATTCGTCTGGATACTTCATAACTCAAGACTCGGCATTTGGGAATCTTATCCTTCCTGTTTTACCGCGCCTTGACCCAGAATGAAGAAAGTATCTGATCAAAGGGACCCTGTAGTTAGTTTCGAATGGCAAAGCTCCTACTTGGCTCTATACAAACTCTGACTTTGAGGACTTGGGAGAATTTAGTTTTTGTTTCTTTAAAGAAAGGAATAAGTGAGAGTGAAGAAAGAAGGGCAGCGCGGATGCTGAGAACTTTGGACACGGTATGATTGGCGGAATTGGTTGTGCTGCCTGTGACTAACTTTTTTGTGTTACCATTTGACTCTGTATTCTCAGACTTAGAATTGCTTAGTTTCATAAAATCTTCACCGCCTTCAAGAAGTTGGACTGAGTGTCTCATGCATGAAGCCCTGGATTTGACCCCAGCACTACACAAACAAGCTCTGATACGCATTCCGGTAATCTTGGCACTGGAGAAACAGAGGCAGGAAGATCAGAAGTTCAAAACCATCCTTGCTTAGGTAGTGATTTTGAGACCAGTCTGAGGTATATAAAACTGCCTTAAAAAACAAAAATACTAAAACCAAACAAGAACCATTATTAACTTTAAAAAATGAGGTTGCTTTTTAAAAATGTGAACAATAAAGAGTCTTACATTACAAACATACTTTTGGTTTCTTGTGTTCAGAAGCAACATATCTAGAAATACTCTGAGCTAATAACGAGTTCTCCTATTCTGAATTTTAAAACTCCAAATAAGACTAAATTATCAACCAATCTTTGTTTTTCAATAAACGATGTGACTAAATACTGTTATGAAAAACTAAGTAATATGGTTGCTTTAACTGTATTTGTATTCTCACTTCATGCTGTTACACAGATTGTGTGCTTCAGTGGTTTTCTATTTTTTTTTATCTAATTGAAAATTTAAAACTAGGCAAATTAAAGCCTTTTAAATTCTCTTAAATAAAAAAAGACTTAGGTTAAGCAAGTCGCTCAACAGGGTCAAACTTTAACAAGAAACTGAGGTGTTTGTTTAAATATGTAGTTGCCACTACCTTCCCTTTGTCCTATAGAAGTAGAAGTGTGGCCAGGCCATGCTGGTACTTGCCTTTAATTCCAGTACTCAGGAGGCAGAGGCAGGCGAATCTCTATGAATTCAAGACCAGCCTGGTTTACAGAGCAAGTTCCAGAACAGACTTCAAAGCTTCACAGAGAAACCCTGTCATCAAAAACCAAAAACCAAAACCAATCTTGTTCTGTAACACATCTTGCACACAAATGTCATGATCAAAATGTATTTTATAAGGAGGTTATTTTGTAAGTATCTTGGCATTTTCTGTTCCTGAGGATTGGCCCTAGGCATTTGTAAAAACTTGCAGTGTTGTTTCACTGAGCCTAGGCCCCCATCCCTACACAACCCTGTGTAACTGACTGTCTTGCATCCCCATCCTTTCTGGTGTTGGGGAGTTTGAACTTAACTTTTTCAGTTGGGTCAGTGTTTAGCCACAGCCTCCTAATAGTTCCTTGTAGGCGTTTTCATCAGCCACAGAGTATGCCGCTGGGAGTGATGTGAGAGCGAGCAGTACTAGAAAGGCCCTTAGTTCTGCAGAACTGATTTCTACCGAGTGGGTGGAAACATTGTGGTTATACTAATGCTCCCCTCATGTCTGCTGTGTCTGCTCCTCTCCTTCCAAAAGAACAGCCACCTCCTTAGGGTCCTTCTAGTAGCCTTCATTTTCAGTGGAACATTGTTTCTGTTCTGTTATCCCTGACATACTAACATGGCTATTGATTTAGGGAAGTAGATGTGTGTATAGTTTTTTCACTATTGTAGCCTTTGCTTCCTGTGTAAGTTTGTAATTTAGGTTCCTGTTTTCCTGTTTCTGAGATATGATACCCTGATGAAAATACCTGAAGGGAGAAAGGGCTCGTCTTGATCCACAGTTCAAGACACAGTCCGTCATGGTATGAAGTTACAGCAACAGGTGCTTGAAGCAGTTGGTTACATCTCATCTGCAGTTAAGTGGAGACAAGGAATGGATGTTACTGCTCTCTCCTTTACAGCCAGGGGGTGTGGCTCCCGACAGTGGGTGTATTTTGTACCTCAGTTACTACTATCAAGGTAATTCCATACACAAGGCATGCCCAGAGGCCCATCTCATAGTTGGTTCTAGAGTGTCACACTGATGATGCCATCCTGCCAACTCGGACATTTCTCTGGTTCTCTGCCTTGTGTAACATAGATACACAGAGATGAGTATGTGGCGTGTGCTATGTTTAAGGGACAAAAAGATGACTGAGATGTGCGTATGGGGCGGTGGCCTTGTGGAGGATCCTACTGTGGCATACAAGCAGTTATGGCACAAGAGACACCTCTGAGCGCACTGCAGGATGTGGCTAGAAGTATGTAGGTGATGTAACTGGCAAGGGAGTGACGGGTACCCCAGACAAAGGTCAGAACTGCAGTCCAGGCCAGTGTGGTGGTTTAGGACTACTCCTAGTACTCAGGTAAGGTCAAGCCTACAGAGTGAGACCCTGTTCCTTAAGCCCACCCTCACCACCACCCTCTTCCCCCAGAAAAGTATGATGAGAGAGAATGAGTTAGGTTAGGGATGAAGACTGCAGTGTTACACATAGAATTGGGCTCGGTTGAAGCCTGGAGGTGAAATTCCTTCAAGTGCTATTTCTCAGGATCATGGGTTAATTTAGGCAAATCACTTAACCTTTTTGCATGCTATGCCATCAATAGTGTCTCACTTGTTTAGGCCAGTAAACTACAACTCTCAGCTTGTTTCTGAGTTAAGGCAACTTAATAGTTTAATGCATTGATTGTATCAGCGTTAAAATAGGAAATAAAACTGTATTGCATTTGTTTTGTTTTTTAGACATGGAAAATAAATTTTGAAAGCCACCAAATAATTGAGATGACAGTACTTTTTATGACAGAATAAAACCAGCATGACTCAGTGGTTTTTAAAGGTGGGGTGGGTTTTGTTTAGTTTTGTTGTTTTTTCTTCCACCTCTGAATCTGTGAGCTATTTTATTAGATCATTTCAATTCTTAGCTTTGCTTTGGCAGGAAATAGTTTCATGAGTTCAAAGCCCACTTGGGCAAGGGCTTTCACAAGATTCTGAGACAGAAGATGAACAGAACGGGAATTGATAGTTTGATTCAGCCCTACCAACAGATTCTCATCAGTGAGCACAGGTCCTATTGCAGCAATGTTAAAGTCAATCAGTAGTTACGAAGTGCCTTCCCCATTCATGTCTGTGCATAGTAGTTGCTTTTATAAGAGCAAGTAAAAAATGAACATGGGCCATGAGAAGGGAGCAACACAGTCACTGTTCTAATATCAACCATGCAAAGCCAAATAACTTAATACTAGTGGATCTGATGAAGTTAACACCTGAGGACAAGAACATGAAAACACATGAAGACTTTATCAGAGAATAGCACTTGAGCTTAATTTACAAGATGAAATATTTTGAGGCAAAAAAATAACATTCAAAGCAAAGGCAATGTCTGCATGGAGGCAGGAGGATGTCAGGTGTGGGTGCAGGGGTCATTGTGGAACAACCAAGAGCTATTTAGCTGGTGTATAATGTTTTAGAAATGATTAAGTGGACTGGGAATACAGTTCATTGGTAGAGCTTAGTATACATGAGGTCCTAAGATCAATCCCCAGCACTGGTATTTACAAAATGAGCCTGAGTGTAGGATGGATTCATATTTCAGTCTTTAATTCTGGGGTGAGTTACTTTGCTTGATGCAAAGCTGGGAGCCACCGAATATTTAGGGGCAGGCATAGTCAGGTATAGAGATGTATAAACTTAGCCCTCATTGGCTCTTAGAAAAGGTGAACTTGGGAGACACCAAAAGAACATGATCAATTCATCTCCCCTCTACTTCACTGATTTCTACTGTCTGTTCCATCTCATTTTGGACCCTTTTCCCAAATTGTTCTTAACTCTATGTACCTATATTCTCTTGAGGTTTCTTTAGATATGTCTCCAGGAACATTTTAAGAAAAAGCCAGGTAACATCAGAGGGTGTTAATTTTATCTTCACACAGCTCATGAGATAGTGAGTTAGGTGGATAGTTTTAGAATTTACTCAGTATTATTTTCTACCAGTCATATTTTTTTAAAAAAATATTTATTCATTTTGTATGCAATATTCTGTCTGCGTGTATGCCTGAAGGCCAGAAGAGGGCACCAGACTTCATTACAGGTGGTTGCTGGGAATTGAACTCAGGACCTCTGGAAGAGCAGGCAATGCTCTTAACTGCTGAGCCATCTCTCCAGCCCACAGTCATATTTTTATTGGCTGCGTTTTCTTCTATGACATGTGCAGAAATGGATCTTAATTGCTGCAAAATCCAGCAGAATTTCCCACTGCCAAGGCAACAGGTAGGTTCTGTCTAAGCTAGCTAGCACATTCCCAGAACACAGATTGGTTCAGATGAGGCTTGGGAGAGTTTGCTGGGGGGTTAGAAAAGTTGCATTCTCATCTTTCTGAGAAAAATCCCATCTTCAGATGGATAAAAGGAAGCAGCGCTGCTGGAGTCAGGTGGCCATAGTGGGTATGGAACCACATTTAGGAATGAAGGCACCACCACCCTTAGGGCAGAGCAGAGAGAGATGACCCTTATTGGTGACATTTCTGGGCTTGTGAGTGACATGACTCAGATCAGCACCTCAAGGTGCTGGTGACCCTTCTGAAACATCTGATCTGGGATGTGACAAATTCTCATTAGGTTGGATTTAAGTAGGGTTCTGGGTTCTGGTTTTTTTTTTTTGTCACTTATTAAGATCTTAATTAAAGGAATATTAATTTGCTGCCATCTTTAGCCACACAGTGGGAACACAGAACTCCAGTTTTTTTTGAGCACACAGTGCTGCTTCAGCATGCATTAATATGCTGTCCATAGCCACAGAACTTGTTGCCTATTCCTATCTTCCTGCAGCTCAACCTCCTTGGTACCTGCTGCCTCCCATGACACATCTTTATAATTTCCTCACTGAACTTTTGGTTCCATCACAAAACTACATGTATGCAACACAACTTTTTCCCCAGTGCCCCACATCTCCATTCTTATGTGTACTCATCTCTGGAGATAGCAAAACTTCTCAAGAGAATGCAGCAAAATAAATCTTTTTAAAAAGATACTAAACTAAGTATACAGTGTTCTGCCTGCATACCAGGAGAAGTTACCAGATCTCATTATAGATGGTTGTGAGCCACCATGTGAGTGCTGAGAACCCAACTCAGGTCCTCTGGAAGAACAGCCAGTGCTCTTAACTTCTGAGCCACTCCTCAGCCCATATTTTCTCAAATGAGGTTCCCTTCTTTCAGATAGTTTTAGCTTGTGTTAAAGTTCACATAGAGCAGCAGCACAAGCACTGAGCTGCCAGGTAGTGAGGCGTGGAGCTCTCATGCGTGTTCCTGATTGGCCCAGTTACCAATGGATAGGTCAGATGTGTAACTTCCACTGATGTCACAGGGACCAGCAAAACTTGGATGAGCCCTTCAACCCACAAAATTGTAAGAAAACTAAATTCTCACCATTTATGTAAGTTTTAAAATTTTATTTTTAATTCTGTACATAACTACAGAGCATGTGTGGAGGCCAGAGGCCAGCTTTGTGGAGTGGATTCTCCTTCCCTGTGGGTTTTGGGAATAGGTCCAGTCTTGTAGCACATGCCATTTCACTTGTAGCACATGACTAAGTTAGGGAGTAGTTCATTATGTAGCAAGAAATACCTGAAATGGCTTGTGCAAACTCTCATACTTTTATCACCATTTGTTTCCATAATGAAGTCTAATGGGCATCCAAACTTAACACATCTAAATGTGGTTTCAGACGTGTCCTCCTTCCCAGCACGCCTGCCCCATGTTCTCCACTTCAGTGACTAGTCATTGCAAGGCTTTTTTCTTACATTTCCTCTTTTAATCTGATTGTGTCTAGCCTCCAGGTATATTGAGAATCTAATGAATTCTTACCCTTTCAGTGCCACTATCTTAGTCTACTGCAGCAGCCTTATGCCTGTCATTTCCTCCTTCCATGTCCCCCCGTTATTCCATCCTACCTTCAAGTGGAGAATGAAAAGCAGTCAGTGAGCCATTAAAAATAAGTAAAGCACAGCCAGGCATGGTGGTGCACTCCTTTAATCCCACCACATGGGAGGCAGAGGCATGTGGATCTCTGGACAGCCAGAGCAATGTAGTGAGACCCTGTCTCAAATAAACAGCAAGTAAGTATATAAAAAATGCAGGGCATGATGGCACAAGCCTTTAATGCCAGGACTTCGGAGGCTGAGGCAGATGGATCTTTGAGTTTGCGGCCAGCCTGGTCTACAGAACGAGTTCCAGGACAGTTAGAGCTACATAATAGAGTCTCAAAATAAAAGTAAGTAAAGTACTTTAAAAATATGTTTGATGCTACTGATTATTTCACTATAACTATTCCCTTGGTAGGATGGTCATTACTAAAAGTAAAAGAAGACAACAAGGCAAGGATGGAAAGGATGCATTCTGCTGGAGAAGCAAGTCCACAGCCACTAGGCCTTCCTGTCTGGTGTGTTACCTCTGTTTCAGCACTGTGCACCTCAGCCAGCACCGAGGAACTAAGAAGACAGGCCTGAATAATCACCTGGGCTTCACACATTTAGGTGTCCGTGCTAAGTTGTGGGAGTGGGTAAGACTGTCCTAACAAAGTATATAAGATTGACTTTAAATGAATTCAGATGAGACGCCTGACAGAACGCAGAGCCGCAGCAGGAAGACCACGCCTGACAGAATGCAGAGCCGCAGCAGGAAGACCACGCCTGACAGAATGCAGAGCCGCAGCAGGAAGACCACGCCTGACAGAACGCAGAGCCGCAGCAGGAAGACCACGCCTGACAGAACGCAGAGCCGCAGCAGGAGACCAGAAGAGCACTGTCTTAGCCACTGTTCCGTTGCTGTTGAGAGACGTGGCCACAGCAACTCTTAGAAAGGAAAGCATTTTTAAAATAAGATTTAATTATTTTTATATGAATATTTTGCCCGCATGCATATATACATGCACCACATGCTATCTGGTGCCATGGTACCCTGGAACTGGAGTTAACAGCTGTGAACTGCCATGTGGGTGCTGGGAATTGGATCTGAATCCTCTAGAGGAGCAGCCAGTGCTCCTAACCACTGAGCCATCTCTCCAGTCCCAAAGAAAAGTAGTTAATTGGGGCTGGCTTACAGGTTCAGTGTAGTCCATTAGCATGGTGGGAAGCATGGCAGCGCACAGGCAGACGTGGCACTGGAGGGAGCTGAGAGCCCTACATCTGGATCTGCAGGCCGCAGGAAGAGACAGTGGCGTGGGTCCCAGCTTGAGCACCTGAAACTCAAAAGCCCTCCCCCAGGGACACACTTCCTACAACAAGGCCACACCTAATCGTTTGAAATAGTGCCACTCCCTGGTGACCAAGTATTCAATCTATGAGCTTATAGGGGCCATTATCATTCAAACCACCACAAGCATTTTGAGAAAGGAGGGGAAGCACATCAATATATTGCCCACAGTGTGCTACTGTGCCACTGGAGGGAATGCATATGGATTATACTTAATATAGAATACTGCATTTGTGTAGCAAAAGGACATATAATAACCACAGCTAACATAATATTTTTATCTAGATAGTTGCTGCATACTAGGTATTGTCCTATGGATTATATATAGCTAGCTAGATAACCTATATATAATATATATAACATATCTTTAATTCTCACAACCCTGTAAGGTAAAATGTGTGTGGTGTTATCCTTATTTTAAAGATGAAAAAATTGGAGCTGGAGAAGTGACTCAGTAGTTAAAAGCACTTGCTACTCTTGTAGAGGACCCAGGTTTAATACCCAGAATCCATAAGGCAGATCACAACTGTACAATTGTCTGTAACTCTAGTTCTAGGGGATTCAGTGCCTTCTGATTGCCAACAGCACTAGAACTCATGTAGTACACATACCTACACATGCAGGCAAGTCATATATATAACTAAATCTTTAAAATTTTTAATAAATTTGTTGAAGTATAGAAAGGCCTTGCTCGGGATTACAGAACTAGAAAGAAGCAGAATTGAAATTTGAACCTGAGTAGCAAACAGAAATTAATCAGGATGTTTTTCTTTCTTTTTATTTAAGACATTTACTTTTTATTTTAATATAAATTCAAGATTTATTTATCTATCTTTGTTTATTTATTTGAGACAGGGTCTCTGTAGCTCTTTTGACCTGGAACTTGTGGTCTTGAACTCACTGAGGTCTGCCTACTTGGACTTCCCAAGTACTGAGATTAAAGGCAGGGGTACCAGGCCCGGAACTAAATTCAAGTTTTAAAACAAGGAAACAATGTAAATATAAAACATCAGATCAATAGTAGAATAAGCAAAATTGTCATAACAAAAGTTGTGAAAGTGGCATATAATGTCTGACACTTGGGGACTGCATGCAGGTTGGCAGGTGCACTGAGGAAAGTGACGTGGAAGTGATCTTTGCAAGGCTGCCTATGAACTGAGGATACAGCACAAAGGGAAATGTGAAGATCCAAGGGACAGACAGGCATAACAAAGCACAAGCACAGCATTTCTATTAACTATCAAAAGTGCATTTGTTATTGGTACAATAGATTCTCTAATGCTGCAATAAAAAATTGACTTGGTTCTTTAAATTTGTCCAAACTCTTAAAGATGATTACCACAGCTAAGCATGTTAGAAACGTGCTAAATTGCTTCCTTGATTGCATGCTGAGCATGTTAGCAGCTGAGTACACTGTAAATACTCCAGCAGGAAATTTTGTTTCTCATCTTTATTTCCTTGGGATCCCATGAGAAATATAAGGATCTTGTTTATTGTTGAAATGCATCTTGTTTAATGTCTTTCTCATCTGTCCCTGGCGTCTTACCAGCAAAATTGGTAGTGAAAATGCCCCTGAGGAGAGAAAGGGATCAGACAGAATCCAAAGGATAAGAAAGAGAAAAGTGAGAAATGTATTGGAAAAGGAAAATGGGGCCATACATCTGAAGGGAGCCCACATTCTGGTCAGGAGATGCTCTGGGCACTAGAAGAAAGTAAGGACCGTAGATGAGCATTGGTGGGCAGCAAGTGCCCAGGACTGGAATGCCTGTACCCTGGTCCTCATATCTGGTTTGTGCTCTCAGGGCGGGCACCTCCTTTACAGCAGCACTTCGGCCATGTGCATTCCTTGGCCCTCTTGACTCATCTTGCCCATCTGCAGGGGACACTGGCATGAATGTGACACACATCTGTGTATCATAAACATACCTGCCTTAGGGCTACTCAATAACCCACAGATCTACATTAAAGGAACATTAAAGGAAAGGTTGGAGGGTACAAACAGGGTTGTCCACAGGAACAGCTTTCTTCGCTGGATGTTTTTATCACAATGTCACTAACAACACCATCCCCATGTCTCTGCAGGTCCCTCCTTTCAGCTGAGGATACTCACCTCTGAGGCTGTACCATCTCTAGAACAGCCTTTTAGTCTTCCGTGTTTGTTTACAACTATTCTTGTTTATTTCATCTTACAACTCCCAAGTTGCACTCCATCACCGAGGGAAGCAAGGGAAGGAACGCATCGCTGGAAATGAGATAGGAAGGAACCAAAGCAGAAGCCGTGGAACAGGTGTTAAGTATCCTCGTGTTTTTATTTACACTCTCATGGGCGACAAGCTAGAGTCATTTGGGAAAAGGGAACCTCAACTGAGAAAATGCTCCCCTAGATGGACCCATGGGCAAGCCTGTGCTGCATTTTCTTGATTGACGATTGATGCTGGAGGCCCAGTTCACTGTGGATGGTGCTGCCTCTGGGCTGCTGGTCCTGGGTGCATAAAAGCAGCCTGAGCAAGCCGTGCAAGCCAGTAAGCAGTGTTCCTCGATGGCCCCTACTTCCATGTTGCTGCCTATGGTGGCTATTCTTGGTTGTCAACTTGACTACATCTGAAATGAACTACAATCCAGAAATGGAGGGCACACCTGTGAGAGATTTTTTTGCATGGTATAAAGCAGGTAAATCCACCTCTAGTCTGGACCTTTGAGGCAGGAAGACATAGGTCTTTAATCCAGATCTTGAGGACACACTTTGAATCTGGATCACACCTGCTGGCAGCCTGTATCAGGACAATGGAAGAAGGAAGGTTTTTCATTCAGTTCTTTGCCTGCTTGCCCTCACCTCGGCAGCACATCCATTCCTTCACTGGCATTGGAGACTACCTTTTTGAGATTCCAGCATAAACAGAAGACCAGTGGAGACACTTAGCCTTGTGGGGTAAAGCAATCTAGATTTTTGAACTTTCCGTTCACAGCTAGCCATTGTTGGATTAGTCTCTAAGTCAGTCCAATGAATTCCTTTTATGTGTAGAGATTTAGTTTATAAGTTCTCTGAATCGTCCTTCATAATATACAACTCTCAGATGAAAATAAACTCTTTTTCCCCAAATTGCTTTTACCAGAGCAACATGACATTTACCACAGCCAAAAGAAACCTAAGATACCAAAATCTATTCTGCTGGAAATGTATTTTAAGTTTTATTTCTTAGTTGAGCTGTTGTAATGTGGAGAGCAGTAGATTTCCACTTGGAAGTTCTGGGGATTAAATGTCTCCAAAGTAACAAGACCGGGAGAGCTGAAAACATTAAACATGAAGACATGAACACAGTGGCCAGTCCACAAGTGTGAGACCTCTCCATGGGACTCAGTCTGCAAATTTTTAAGAGTATTAGAGGAGGAGGCAGCTGTGACAACTACTTCCACAGCAAGAGCTCAGGAGCCCCGTGGGCAAGGAACCATTCCTAATGTGCCAGCATCGCAAACCACACTTACAGGAATGGAGTCCGAATGTAAAAACACTGCACATCATGTTCAAATAACTAGGTTACTTTAAGAAAACAGACATAAAATAAACCTTTTTTACTTTATTTTTTTTTTTTTTTTTTACAATCTGGGTTAAACATTAAAGCTCCATGTACATGAATAAGACCAACACCTTCAAACAAACAACCTCCAAACACTGCAAATTGTTAACAGACTCTATTGACCATTAATTAGAGGGTTGGATTACATGAGTAAGAAAACCCCTTCCAATCCTGACATGGACAGAAAGCGTTTGCAAAGCCTTCCAGCTCACAAGCTCCCGTGTACACGTGTGTGCCCAGGTGTGGCCACCAGGGAAGAAAAAGCTGGAAAGGGTACAATAAAATCAGTCATTAGTAAATGAACACGAGCCATAAAGTCCTTTCTAGTGTGTTTAAAAACACCTAGGAGATTAAAAACATTACAAATGCATTTTTGTTACAAAACAATAAAAAACTCATATAGAAAACACTAAAATTTTAAGTAAAGACAAATTACTTGTCTAAGTGGTAAAGTCAAACAGACTTGTCAATCACAGTTAAGCAAAAGAACCCTGGGGAGTTTATACGGGGTCTCCATCCAGAAGAAGCCATGTCTGTCCTTCTGGGGATAGTTTTTTGTAGTATTTCAGAATGAAAAACTAAACAAGCACAAAGCAATCCGTAAACTCCTGTATTGCTAATTTAAAGTAAACACCAGGGTTCACTGGGCAGACAGCTAGGATCACACTGCTACAGGAGCTGAGCCAGGAGGCCAACAGCACTCTCCATCCCTTTCTTCAAGCGTATCCAGGGCAAGCACATGAAAACAACAGAACCCAGTTTTAGTGCCAACACTGATATTGTGGGTTCTAGAAGTAATTTGTTTCTGCTGTTTTTATTCTCTTACTGTGCCTTCCGCCCTGCCACCAAGCTGGGTATCAGAACTAGGGCCTAGCTGGGCATGGTTGCATACACATTCAACTCCAGCAATGAAGTAGGCAGGGATGGGTGAATTTTTATGAGTTTGAGGCCTGACTGGTCTACATAATGAGTTCCAGGCCACCCAAGACTAGATAGTGAGACCCTGAATCAAACACCAAACAACAACAAGCAAACAAAAAAACTACAGAATAAACAACAAAACAAAAAAACCAAACCTAGGTCAAAGTGTTCTACCACTGAGCTACACCTGCAAGTTCACAAACTTAAACTTTGACAGATGTCCACATTGTCCAGAGTTGTTTAGAAACGCACCACTGCCTTGGCCAGCTTCCTGCAGTTAAGATACAACTTTCCTTAGGATCATTGCACTCCAGAATACACCATTTTTCCTGATCCAGCTTTTTTTTTAAAGGTATGTGTGCTCTGTCTTCCTGTACCCCAGAAAAGGCCATCAGATCCAATTATAGATGGTTGTCAGCCACCATGAGAATCGATCTCAGGACTTCTGGAAGAGCAGCCAGTGAACCATCTTTCCAGCCCCCAAGTCTTTTCTTTCTCCTTCCTTCCTTCCTTCCTTCCTTCCTTCCTTCCTTCCTTCCTTCCTTCCTTCCTTCCTTCCTTCCTTCCTTCTTTCCTTCCTCCCTCCCTCCCTCCCTCCCTCCCTCCCTCCCTCCCTCCCTCTCTCTCTCTCTCTCTCTCTTTCTCTCTCTCTTTGGTGGTTTGAGACACGGTTTCTCTATGTAACAGTTCTGGCTGTCTTGGAACTCACTCTGTAGACCAGGCTGGCCTTAAACTCAGAGATGCCTGCCTCTGCCTCCAGAGTGCTGGGATTAAAGGTGTGCACCACCGCTCAACAAATCCAGCTTTTTAAAGAGTTATTTTGCGGTTGTTTGTGTGCATATGGAGGCCAGAAGAAGGCATTGGGTCCCCTAGAATTGGAGTCACAGAGTTGTAAGCTGCCAGGTGGGTTTTGGGAATTGAACCCGAGTCCTCTGCAAGAGCAGCCAGTGCTCTTAACTGCTGGGCAATCTCTCTATATATTGATTCTGCAAGTGATTTTGTACCTGTCGTTACTAACTTTGGGATAGTGAAGCAGTACGTGTGATGCAGTGAACAGGCACAGTCCCGGGCTCTGTGACATCAGTACAGAACAAGTAGCCACTTAGAAACAATGGGCTGTACTGCAAGAATGTTTTAATTGTTGGAAAAGTCTAAAATAATTTAGATTTCATTTGTAGGAGTTGTATCTGAGTTTTCTAATTGCCATGAATTATTTCGGTAATAAAATTGAATAAAAACAATACTTTGGCACTATATTTACTTTTAAGTACATGTTATATTAACTTAGCACATTCAAGAGAGGACTCTGGGACTTTTAGATGCATAGCTTCTAGCTTTATTGTCTATTTAAAAGCATCTACTCCTTTCCTCTAGTGGATAATGACCCAATGATTATTATTTCAGAGACACTGAAATTATAGATCCATTTAGTCTAAATGATGTGCTGTATGTTGTGGGGTAGGTGGTATTTTCTTGGAATTTATTATAACTAAAATATTTTAGATATTAAAATATAAAATTCCAAAGATATAATCTTTCTCTTCAAAATTCCCTACTGTTTCCCAGCACCTGGCGCTATAGAGGAGCTGAAGCCAGCCACTCTTCTCTTCTTATAGACAGCTTGCTGCTACACATTTTTTTATTTGTGTGTGTACGTGAGTGTGCATGCGTGTGTGTGTGAAGCTGGAACACACTGAGTCTTTTTCAGCTTTATGAACACACTCACTTGTTCTGGAAAGATCTTGTTTCTCAGTGGTCTTTCTATTAAAGGCAAACTCAAGCTACTGTTTCCATATCCAGTTATCTTCATTAAAAACTTTTTAAACAGGAAAAGCTCTCCTGTCCCTCACATAATTGGCATTTTAAAGGTTTGATTCTTCCAATATAGTTTTCAATCTAGCATTGTTCCAGTCTTCCTTAAATTGACTCATTCACATTGAAAAAGTACAATGAAGATCTTTACTTAGGAACAATGTTTAAACAACAGAATGTTTTTCTTTTGACACAGAAAATTAAAGAAAATTTTTAGAAGTGAAATTACTTAAACTGTCTACAAATTTGAAATTTCCACCATGTTCTGCTCATAGCTGCCAGCTCCCAGACAAGTACAGTGGTGACTCAGACTAAAGTGGAGCTCACCTAGGACAAGCCAGCAGCCTCTCGGCGGTCCAACTATGTGCATCATCTATGCCTAAACTGGCTCCAAGTTCACCTTTTTTTTTAAAAAGCAAAATCAGTGTCTCATAAAAGCAATAAAGTGATGAATACTTGGTAACGATGATCTTTAACCATTTTTGTTCATTTAAATGGCAACAATATGGTTACTGTTAGCTTAAACTAACAACAATAGCATTCTGTTGTCTAGAGATAACAAAATAACTTTAGAAGTTCTGAAACTTGAAAATTTAAAGCAGCATCTCCTGAGAAGACATGCTAGTGTACTGAGCAGAGTTAGAGTAGCAGTGTGTCCTGGTAATGGCCGGGAGCCAGTCCACTGAGGTCATGAGGGAGCTCATGCAGTGTTGTCAGCAGAGCTGCCCAAGCCAGTGGCAAAAGAATGGCCCCGGATCTGTCAAGACATTTAATTTCTACATAAATACCCTCTTGTTCAGATCTTCTTCATGGCTGTGTCTATGAACATGCTGAAATGCTTGATACTTTTTAGTAAGACTGAATTAATATAAAAAAGTAATAGAATTTCACATTTTTTCAAACGTCATTTATGCGTCTAAGCTGACTAATCAGAACAAAATCCAAGGAAAGAGAACTGGGCCATGTGACCAAAGAGACCATTTCTTTCACAGCTTTGGTTAGATACAATATTTCTGCTTTAAAACACAGAAAACAATGGAGAAACTTCCATAAAGCCTCTGGAGACTCCCAGTCTTCCTTTCTCTCGTTTTTTATTTGTGTCTGAGGTATCAGGCTTGGTTGTGCTAGAGGTAGACTTCATAGGTTTGGCTGTCTTCAGCTGGCCAGATTATCAGGTTTGGTTTCCTCTTCAAGTTTAAAAACGTAAGGAAGAGAATCTCCACAATGGTGGAAATGAGTGATACCAGTTACTAAAAGTTGTAACGTGCTCGCTTCAGCAGCACATATACTAAAATTGGAACGATACAGAGAAGATTAGCATGGCCCCTGCGCAAGGATGACACGCAAATTCGTGAAGCGTTCCATATTTTGGAATATATACATGCTAGAATACTACTCAGCGGTAAAAAACAATGACATCTTGAATTTTGCAGGCAAATGGATGGAAATAGAAAACACTATTCTGAGTGAGGTAACCCAGACCCATAAAGATGAACATGGGATGTACTCACTCATATTCGGTTTCTAGCCATGATTAAAGGACATCGAGCCTATAAGTTTGGGATCCTTGAGAAGATAATAAGAAGAACCTCCACCTGACGATAGATGAAGAAAATGACAGAGCCCCACCTTGGAGCACCGGACTGAGCTCCCAAGGTCCTGATGAGGAGCAGAAGGAGAGAGAACATGAGAAAGAAAGTCAGGACTGTGAGGGAACCTCCAGCTGGCGACAGATGGGGAAGGTGACTGAGCCCCACATTGGAGCACTGGACTGAGCTCCCAAGGTCCCGATGAGGAGCAGAAGGAGCGAGAACATGAGGGAGAAAGTCAGGAACGAGAGGGGTGCGTTCACTCATGGAGACGGTGGGACAGAACTAATGGGAGATCACCAACTCCAGTTGGAATGGGACTGATGGATCATGCGACCAAACCCGTCTCTCTGAGTGTGGCCAACAGCGGGGGCTGACTGAGAAGCAAAGGACAATGGCTCTGGGCTCTGATTGTTCTTCATGGACGGGTTCTGTGGGAGCCTTCTCAGCTTGGTCGATCACCTTCCTGGACCTGGGGGGAGTTGGGAGGACCTTGGTCTTAGCATAGAGTGGGGAACCCTGATGGCTCCTTGGCCTTGAGAGGGAGGGAGGGGAGGTATGGGTGGAGGGGAGGGGAGGGAAGGGGGAGAAGGAGGGGAGAGAAAGGGGAGAAGGAGGGGAGGGAGGGGGGAGGAGGAGGGAAGGAGATGGAAATTTTTAAATATAAAAAAAAAAATAAACCATGAGAAAAAAAAAATAAATAAAAGTTGTAACAACAACAACAACAATCCACTGCTTGCCTAAGAGACAGCAGTATGTTAAACTCTTCATGTCCAACTGGATCTCCCAAACCAGGATGACAACTTATTACCTGGCAAGCCATTCCCCAGAGAGAGGCCCATGGGTGCTGGGGAGGTAGCATCTACATCTCCTTTTATGTATTGTCTAAGTGTGTGGTGTTTTACCTGCATGCATGCCTGTGCGCTATGTTTGTGCCTGGTGCTCATGGGGGCCAAAAGAGCGTGTCTGATCTCCAGGGACTGAAGTTTACAGAGTCCAGGTCCTCGACAAGAGCAGCCAGTGCTCTTAATGGCTGACCCATCTCTAGCCCTTTAATTACGTTTTTCAGGACAGAGTCTCACTCTGTAGCCCAAGATGGCTATGATAGCCTAGGCTGGCCCAGAACTCATGGCAGTCCTCTTGCCTCAATCTTGTGAGTGCTGGCATTACAGGTGTGAGTCACCATTCCTACCTTAGCTTCTTTTACAGCGATACAAAAAACATGATCTCCTCCAAAGATTCCAGCAGTCCTTTTAGAACTGAGATGGCAACTTCCCTTATGCAGGGCCCAGAGGCAACTTGCACTGGGGTATGCTAGCTAAAGAATTTATTTCATTAGTGCTGGGAACGGAACCCAAGCCCTTGCATATGCTAGGCAAAGCATCCTGCCACTGAGCTACGACCCCAGTTCAAAGTGAAATTCTGGGTAAACACCCCAACTCTGGTGCAGAGAGACCCAAAGGCAAGTGGGGAAAGTGCTTGTAACTTGCCCTATCCCTTATGGAATTCTCCTTTCTTTTGCTTAAGCCAAAAGCAGATTATGTGTCCTGTGGAGATGGCATATAATTGACTGGAAAGAGAAGTTCTTCATTTGAACCTCAGCCACAAGCTCTTGGCCCTCCTTCAGAGCATGGCTATCTCAGAAGACAGCTATTTTGTCAGGCCGGTGGGCTCACCCCACTTTACCACTCATTGATTTAAAGTGTGTTTCACATAGCCATATCTGCACAAATACACAATAAAGTTGTGCATGGCATGTGGGAGCCCTTGATGCAAGTGTGTTCTTCCTCACTCCCACGATTCAAGGAGGCAAAACTCAAGAATTCCCGTGCTGTCAAGTGTAACTGAAGATCTGACCCCTGAATTTTTAGTATAACTGTTCACTTGAGAATTCGGAGAACTTACAGTGCATCAAATAGGTGGAAGGCAGTGAGTTGAAGCAGAAATGCTTATTCAAATGCTCAACAGTCTCAGTTAACAGGGATATTGACGACATATGGTCAGTTATTGCTACTGTTGGGAATGTTAAACTTGGAAGATCCCAGCACACCTAATGACAACATTTTGAATCTATCTAAAATAAAAATGAAGGTGTTAGTAATTAAGATGCAGACTCTGCAACTTGGCCATACAAGTCATGTCTCCATCTTACACGCAGAACAGAAAAGATAACTGTTTGCTTCCACAAACAAAATAACTTTTGGGTGTTTATCAAACTAAAGAAGACTGACCTAACATTTTGTGACCATCTCTGCTTCTTTTTTCCTGAGACAGGGTTTCTCTGCATAGCCCTGGCTATCCTGGAACTAGCTTTGTAGACCAGGCTGGCCTTATAGAGATCTGCCTCCCTCTGCCTCCCAAGTGCTGGGATTAAAGGTGTGTGCTACCATACCTGGTTTGTCAATCTCTTCAAAACCCTAAAATCATGATTGGAAGTCATTACAGACTAATACACAGGGTCAAGTCAAACACTGAATATTAATTGCGTGTTATTTACACAAAGAAGGAGCCACTAAAACTCATCACTACCCAGGGAGGTAACCTAGTGAACAGAACTATAAGCATGTACTCACTAGAGAGAACACCATGAGTCCTTAAGGCAGCATTGGTTGAGTCTTCTCTGGTAAAGTGTCACATATTTCAATGACTAATAAGTGACTTTAAATAAATATTAAAACAGTACTTTGAAAAAGAAATGACTAATTTAAGGACTTGTGCAGTATGAATCTGCAATGGGATTTTAATTTGGGATCCAAAAGCATACATGAGAACATAATGGTACAAATTATAGCAGTCTTCCCTAGAATGGAAAGTAGAGTAGCAGCTACTTCTATTAATTAGTACTCTTTGGGCTTCTTTTTTAAAAACCTGTATTCAGAGTAGCTAATAGAAAATTCTGCTGTTTAAACAGCACATGGTCAGGTTGAGTTTTATTAATGTGAAATGATTTGACAATGTATGACTAACCTATGCATGCTCTGACTCGGTCACCATGTCCTTAGTGCTGGCTTGCTTACCTGGTAAGCTGCCTAAATCTGTGTCCAAAGCACTTGTGCCAAGCCACAGATCTCCAGATGCAGTGGGGAATCTGTTTTCTTTGTGGCTTACTTTGTTGGTTTTCCTAGGAAAGCATGAGCTAGCCTTACATGTCCAGGGACTCGTGCCAACAGAACAACCACATGATGTGAGAAACAGATTAACACACAACAAAGTTCAAACAGCAATGCTCTCACGGTGTGGAGAACTCAGACAGATGCAGGCACTTCTGCTTCAGGTTTTCCTATTTTCTAGAAACCCTCATGGTGCAGATTACTGAGTCCACTGCATGTGGTGTCTCAGAACCACCTTTTCAGAGTACTGATCTTCGTTTTACCAAATTGTCTTTCTCAACAGCACAGTGGAAATGTTTCTTTTAGCTCAGTGAATAGGTCTGCCGCCCTGGCAGAGCCTTCAATGAGAAAACATAGAGGGCAGTGTAGCTTTTCTCTTCATATGTCTGTCTCCCTTGCTCTAGGTCCTTATGTGAAAGAAACTCAACAGAGTGTACATATTCTATACCATTCTAAAGCTACCAGGCTACTGGGATTTTTTTAAAAGTAAGTACTTAAAACATTTTTTTTCCAAGAAAACCCGTGCTAAAAAGGCACTAGATAAAATGAATTTCTTCACTCTTGTATATAATAATTATACATTGTGTTAGATTCCAAGATTTAACAAGGTGTCACACATTTAGATAAAACATTATCCAGTCATCTACTTTTATGTAAAACTGAATTTCAAGACTGAGGAATGGCCTGCTGCAGTAACGGAGGCCAGCTGGATCATGGAGTGAAGACAGCTTCTGTCTTCTCAGGACCTGCTTGCTGATGACTCTTGCCATGACCACCTGAGGGAAGTCCTGGTCTTGGAGGGCTCACTGGCAGCAGCTGTGGGAGCTCAGTCGCCTGGAGACCTGAGTGAATGAGACGAAGGTGAAGTTCTCACAGTTGTCCAGCTTGACCTTTCTGGCTAAATTTGGGACAATTCCCCGGAGGGACCGCAGCCCCATCCTCTGCTCCTCATACCACACACTGCCCGTGTCTGTGGCCTCCTTCCTGGCTGTCAGATAGAAGGGAGACTTGGCCTCCATCTGGGTGGGTGGCCGGTGGATGTACATGTACTTGTAGAGCAGGCAGTAAGGGCACTGTTTGTGTCCCCTGGCATGCTCATGGTAGATTTTCCCATGGCATACTCTAGCAGAAGCACTCCGGCTCTCTCGCTTAACACTGTCTGTCCGGGCAAAGTAAGGCTGGTTTTGTGGGTCTTTGAGCAACTCAATGTCACCATACATCAGGTCTGCGTGCTCCTGCAGCGTCCGCATATTCAGATATTGGCTGTTGTACTTGACCACTGTGGACAGGAGAGTAATGGGGCTGTCATCCCCTAGACACCCTGCCTGCCACATCTCCTCCTCATCAGAAAGGGAGAAGTAGACGATATTGCGAGAACGGGCACCCGACATCCCTGCCTTACTCAGAACCCACAGCTTCTCCTTGAGTTTCTTGGTGGAAGAACTGAAGGTGCTGCTGGTGATGGAAAAGCCCACACCTGCATTCTTCAGGATGCGGTCCAGGCCACGGCGAATGGCATGAAGTGAGGTAGCCAGGAAGTCTGAGCCATCACTCTTCTTGACAGTGACATAAAAGTTTTCAAGCAGCTCATTCAACTTCACTGCAGGGATCTCAAATGAGACAAACACTGAGGTTATACATTTGAGGACACTCAGACAGCTAACCCCTCTTTCCCCCAGTCCTCACTAGGGGCTGTGCTAGGGAGAGAACAGTTTCCTGACCTCTAGAGGATTGAACCTTTCACACGATGTAGGAGAAAAGCAGTGAGTTTCAAACTGGATGATCTAAGTTTCATAGTCGGTTTCCTCTAATTTCTTTAAAACTCAGCATTTCATGATCTGCAAAACAGGGCACACTGGTAGCCACCTTCTCGTAGCCCCTAAGTAATGCTTACAGGAGATATGGACCGTGAGTTTCCAGGAGTATGTAAGCAGCAGTGTGCACACAGCCCCTTAAAGATGTGTCTATAAATGCCTACAGATTGCTACTATGACTGGCCTTTGTAATGTCGGCTAGACCTTTCTGGATGGTCCTTTCTTCTTTTTGTTTGCAAACCACTTCTTCTCCTTTAATGAAGCTCAGCCACCCTTTCTAAGGGACTCCATAGCTTAACCATGGAATTAGTCCAGCATTAATGTCCTCAATACCTGTCCATACTGTTTGGAACCTATTCCTGAGCAGGGACTTCTGAGGAGGAGAACCAACACATCCAACTTACGTAAAAAAGTTAATGGTCTGTGATTTTTCAATTAATAAACACTAGATTTTTCAATATCAGTCTTATGAGTTTGGCTTATAAGAAATCTTTGCAGGCAAATGGATGAAGCTAGAAAATATCATATTGAGTGAGGTAACCCAGACCCAGAAATACAATTATATGTACCCACTCATAAGTGGTTTTTATACAGAAAGCAAAGAAAACCAGCCTATAAATCACAATCCCAGAGAACCTAGACAACAATGAAGACCCTAAGAGAGACATACATGGATCAATCTACATGGGAAGTAGAAAAGACAAAATCTCCTGAGTGTATTGGGAGCATGGAGAGGGTTGAAGGGGAGGGGAGAAGCAGGGAGGGGAGCAGAGAAAAATGAATAGCTCAATAAAATCAATGAAAAATAACAAAGAAATCTTTGTGGTCAAGATGAAGATGTAAAGAGCAAGAAGCCTTGAGTCAGGCTACAATACACATGATTTGGACAAAATAGAAATTCCAGTAGAAATGCTGGAGTGGAAACCATGCAGTTAACACTCATTGTGCTAATAGCCAGGAGTTAAAGAGAAAAGACAAGACGAGCCATATATTAAAAAAATGAGCCAAACGAGGGGCTGGGAGATAATGTCAACAGGTGAAGAGTCCTTGCTGCTCCTGCAGAGAAGCAGACTTCAGTTCCTAGCACAGATGTCAGTCCTAGCACACCTGTAACTCCAGCTCCAGCAGCGAATGCTGTCTGCTGGCCTTCCTGATCACTCACATGTCCACACATACACAGAAATAAAAATGAAAATTTTTAAAAAATGATATCCCCGAAGAATCTGATTTAAAAACAAAAATTGACTAAACTATGATTTATAAAACTATATCTCATTAAATATACTCCAATAACAAAAACTAGAATGATTTGTTAGAAAATTTTATTCTTAGTGAGCAAACGTATATACCCCAAAAGCTAGAAAAGTAATTCATAAATAGTAAAATGAGCCAATACAAACAAAAATAAAAATTAATGAAGGAAGAAGGGGAAAACTGGAGTTGGTAAACATCAACCTCTGAGAAAACCTATCAAGATGATAAAGTCCAGTCCGAGAGCTGCTTGGCCTGCAAGGGGACCTGAAAATCTGCAGGAGGATCCATCGTTCTTTGGGGTGAGTGAGGAGTGAGTGCCCGAACCGCGGCAGCTGCCCGGAGAGGGACCACCGACTCTCCACAACCCCCCCTGCCACCAGCACACTTCCTGCTCTTCCTGCAGGGGTTATTCTCCCCGGATACCGCCTCTCTCTCCCTGTCCCTTCCCAGCTTGCACCCAGAATCCTCCCCCCCTCCCCCTTCCTCATCCTCCCGTCTTTGGGGCCACAAAATCCCACAGCTCAGCCTGTTTGGGCTCTGGGGACCTGGAATTGAGTGCACCCAGGCCGGTGGGAGGTCCCCTCCTTCATTTGACTGCCCGGAGCAAGGTAGGCCTTTGTCTGAGAGCTGCTTGGCCTGCAAGGGGACCTGAAAGTCTGCAGGAGGATCCATCGTTCTTTGGGGTGAGTGAGGAGTGAGTGCCCGAACCGCGGCAGCTGCCCGGTGAGGGACCACCGACTCTCCACAACTCCCCCTGCCACCAGCACACTTCCTGCTCTTCCTGCAGGGGTTATTCTCCCCGGATACTGCCTCTCTCTTCCTGTCCCTTCCCAGCTCGCACCCAGAATCCTCCCCCCCTCCCCCTGCCTCATCCTCCCGTCTTTGGGGCCACAAAATCCCACAGCTCAGCCTGTTTGGGCTCTGGGGACCTGGAATTGAGTGCACCCAGGCCGGTGGGAGGTCCCCTCCTTCATTTGACTGCCCGGAGCAAGGTAGGCCTTTGTCTGAGAGCTGCTTGGCCTGCAAGGGGACCTGAAAATCTGCAGGAGGATCCATCGTTCTTTGGGGTGAGTGAGGAGTGAGTGCCCGAACCGCGGCAGCTGCCCGGAGAGGGACCACCGACTCTCCACAACCCCCCCTGCCACCAGCACACTTCCTGCTCTTCCTGCAGGGGTTATTCTCCCCGGATACTGCCTCTCTCTCCCTGTCCCTTCCCAGCTTGCACCCAGAATCCTCCCCCCCTCCCCCTTCCTCATCCTCCCATCTTTGGGGCCACAAAATCCCACAGCTCAGCCTGTTTGGGCTCTGGGGACCTGGAATTGAGTGCTCCCAGGCCGGTGGGAGGTCCCCTCCTTCATTTGACTGCCCGGAGCAAGGTAGGCCTTTGTCCGAGAGCTGCTTGGCCTGCAAGGGGACCTGAAAATCTGCAGGAGGATCCATCGTTCTTTGGGGTGAGTGAGGAGTGAGTGCCCGAACCGCGGCAGCTGCCCGGAGAGGGACCACCGACTCTCCACAACCCCCCCTGCCACCAGCACACTTCCTGCTCTTCCTGCAGGGGTTATTCTCCCCGGATACTGCCTCTCTCTCCCTGTCCCTTCCCAGCTTGCACCCAGAATCCTCCCCCCCTCCCCCTTCCTCATCCTCCCGTCTTTGGGGCCACAAAATCCCACAGCTCAGCCTGTTTGGGCTCTGGGGACCTGGAATTGAGTGCTCCCAGGCCGGTGGGAGGTCCCCTCCTTCATTTGACTGCCCGGAGCAAGGTAGGCCTTTGTCCGAGAGCTGCTTGGCCTGCAAGGGGACCTCACAGTCTGCAGAAGGATCCATCATTCTTTGGGGAAGAGATGGGCAGGCGCCAATGCAGGAGCTCCTCCAACAACATGAAAGGCAACATGATATCACCACAAGCCAGACATCCCGAAACAACAAGAATTGAACACCCTACCCCAGAAGATATAGAAGAAACCGACATTAAACAGTACTTTATAAAAATAATAGAGGACCTTAAACAGGAGGTAAAAAACTGCCATAAAGAAATGGAGATGACAAACAAAAAGGTAGACGAAATAAATAAATCTCTCAAAGATACCCAAGAAAAACAAGAAAAACAAGAAAAAGCAATCAAACAGGTAAGGGAAACAGTACAAGACCTGATAAATGAAATGGAGGTATTGAAGAAAACACAATCTGAGGGACGACTGGAAATGGAAACTCTGAGTAAACGAACAGAAACTTCAGAGACAAGTATTTCCAACCGAATACAAGAGATGGAAGAAAGAATCTCGGACTCTGAAGATACTATAGAAGAAATAAACTCACAGATTAAAGAACTAAACAAATCTAACAAATTCTTAACACAAAACATTCAGGAAATCTGGGACACCATGAAAAGACCAAACCTAAGAATAATTGGGGTAGAAGAAGGAGAAGAATTACAACTCAAAGGCCCAGAAAACATATTCAACAAAATTATAGAAGAAAACTTCCCCAACCTAAAGAAGGATGTTCCTATGAAGGTACAAGAAGCCTACAGAACACCAAATAGACTGGACCAAAAGAAAGCATCCCCACGCCATATAATAATCAAAACACAAAACATACAGAATAAAGAACAGATATTAAGAGCTGCAAAGGAAAAAGGTCAAGTAACATATAAAGGGAAACCTATCAGAATTACACCTGATTTCTCAATGGAAACCATGAAAGCCAGAAGAGCTTGGATAGATGTGCTACAGACACTTAGGGAACATGGATGCAAGCCTAGACTATTATACCCAGCAAAGCTTGCATTCACCATTGATGGAGAAAACAAGATATTCCAGGACAAAAACAGATTTAAACAATACGCAGCCACAAATCCAGCCTTGCAGAAAGTAATAGAAGGAAAATCACAAACCAAGGAGTCCAACAACGCCGACAATAACTCAGGCATCTAGCGACCCTTCACCAGCACAACTAGAAGAAGGGAAACACACAAACTCTACTACTAAAAATGACTGAAGTTAACAACCACTGGTCATTAATATCACTTAATATCAATGGACTCAATTCACCTATAAAAAGGCACAGGCTAAGAGACTGGATACGAAAACAGAATCCAACATTTTGCTGATTACAAGAAACACACCTCAACCACAAAGACAGGCACCTACTCAGAGTAAAGGGTTGGGAAAAGGTTTATCAAGCAAATGGCCCTAAGAAACAAGCGGGTGTGGCCATACTAATTTCCAACAAAGTTGACTTCAAACTAAAATCAATCAGAAGAGATGGAAAGGGACACTTTATACTCATAACAGGAAAAATCCTTCAGAATGAAGTCTCAATCCTGAATATCTATGCCCCTAATATAAAAGCTCCCACTTATGTAAAAGAAACACTTCTAGAACTCAAGGCAGCCATCAAACCACACACACTAATAGTTGGAGACTTCAACACTCCTCTCTCACCAATGGACAGGTCAATCAGACAGAAACCTAACAGAGAATTGAAAGACTTAATGGAGGTAATGAACCAAATGGACTTAACAGACATCTATAGAACATTCCACCCAAATAGGAAAGAATATACCTTCTTCTCTGCGGCTCATGGAACCTTTTCGAAAATTGACCATATACTTGGTAACAAAGCAAACTTCCACAGTTACAAAAAAATATTAGTAACCACCTGTGTCTTATCGGATCACCATGGATTAAAATTAGAATTCAACAACAATGCTACCCCCAGAAGGCCCACAAACTCATGGAAACTGAACAGTCAACTACTGACCCACACCTGGGTCAAGGAAGAAATAAAGAAAGAAATTAAAGTCTTTCTTGAATTTAATGAAAACAAAGACACAACATACTCAAACCTATGGGACACAATGAAAGCAGTGCTAAGAGGAAAGTTCATAGCACTAAGTGCCCACTTAAAGAAAACGGAGAAAGCAATCATTGGTGACTTAACAGCACACCTGAAAGCTCTGGAAAAAAAAGAAGCAGACTCACCTAGGAGAAGTAGAAGACTGGAAATAATCAAACTGAGGGCAGAAATCAACAAAATAGAAACACAGAAAACAATCCAAAGAATCAATGAAACAAGAAGCTGGTTCTTGGAGAAAATCAACAAGATTGACAAACCCTTAGCCAATCTAATCAAACGGCAGAGGGAGAACACGCAAATTAACAAGATCAGAAATGAAAAGGGGGACATAACCACAGACACAGAGGAAATTCAGAAAATCATTAGATCTTACTACAAAAGCCTGTATGCCACAAAATTGGAAAATGTAAAAGAAATGGACAGTTTTTTAGATAAATACCATATACCAAAGTTAAACCAGGACCAGGTAAATGCTCTAAATCGTCCTGTTAGTCGCGAAGAATTAGAAACTGTTATCAGAAACCTCCCTACCAAAAAGAGCCCAGGACCAGATGGTTTCAATGCGGAATTCTACCAGAACTTCCAAGAAGACCTAATACCTATACTCCTTAAGGTATTTCATAATATAGAAACACAAGAGTCACTGCCAAATTCCTTCTATGAAGCTACAGTTACCCTGATACCTAAACCACACAAAGACTCAACCAAGAAAGAGAATTACAGGCCAATCTCACTCATGAACATGGATGCAAAAATTCTCAATAAAATACTGGCAAACCGAATCCAAGAACACATTAGAAAAATTATCCATTACGATCAAGTAGGCTTCATCCCAGAGATGCAGGGCTGGTTCAACATACGAAAATCTATTAATGTAATCCATCATATAAACAAACTGAAGGAAAAAAACCATATGGTCATCTCATTAGATGCTGAAAAAGCATTTGACAAAATTCAGCACCCTTTTATGATAAAGGTCTTGGAGAGATTAGGGATACAAGGGTCATTCCTAAATATAATAAAAGCTATTTA
This sequence comes from Arvicola amphibius, assembly GCF_903992535.2. Classification (NCBI taxonomy): domain Eukaryota; kingdom Metazoa; phylum Chordata; class Mammalia; order Rodentia; family Cricetidae; genus Arvicola; species Arvicola amphibius. Next base: position 84,568,338 of record NC_052052.2, read on the forward strand.
CAGCAAACCGACAGCTAACATCAAATTAAACGGAGAGAAACTCAAGGCTATCCCACTAAATTCAGGAACACGACAAGGCTGTCCACTCTCTCCTTATCTCTTCAATATAGTGCTTGAAGTTCTAGCAATAGCAATAAGACAACATAAGGGAATCAAGGGGATCCAATTTGGAAAGGAAGAAGTTAAACTTTCATTATTTGCAGATGATATGATAGTATACATAAGCGACCCCAAAAACTCCACCAAAGAACTCCTACAGCTGATAAACTCCTTCAGTAACGTGGCAGGATACAAGATCAACTCCAAAAAATCAGTCGCCCTCCTATACACAAAGGATAAGGAAGCAGAGAGGGAAATCAGAGAAGTATCACCTTTCACAATAGCCACAAATAGCATAAGATATCTGGGAATATCGCTAACCAAGGAAGTGAAGGATTTATATGACAAGAACTTTAAGTCTTTGAAGAAAGAAATTGAAGAGGATACCAGAAAATGGAAGGATCTCCCCTGCTCGTGGATTGGGAGGATCAACATAGTAAAAATGGCAATTCTACCAAAAGCAATCTATAGATTCAATGCAATCCCAATCAAGGTCCCATTAAAATTCTTCACAGAGATTGAGAAGACAATAATCAACTTTATATGGAAAAACAAGAAACCCAGGATAGCCAAAAAAATCTTATACAATAAAGGTACTTCTGGAGGCATTACCATCCCTGACTTCAAACTCTATTACAGAGCTACAGTATTGAAAACGGCTTGGTATTGGCATAAGAACAGAGAAGTTGACCAATGGAATCGTATAGAAGACCCGGATCTTAAACCACAAACCTATGAACACCTGATTTTTTAATAAAGGAGCCAAAAGTACACAACGGAAAAAAGAGGGCATCTTCAACAAATGGTGCTGGCATAACTGGATGTCAACCTGTAGAAGAATGAAAGTAGATCCATATCTATCACCATGCACAAAACTCAAGTCCAAATGGATTAAAGACCTCAATATTAATTTGAACACATTGAGATTGATAGAGGAGAAAGTGGGAAGTACTCTACAACAAATGGGCACAGGGAACCGTTTCCTATGCATAACCCCAGCTGCACAGACTTTAAGGGCAACATTGAATAAATGGGACCTCCTGAAGTTGAGCAGCTTCTGTAAAGCAAAGGACATTGTCACTAAGACACAAAGGCAGCCTACTGACTGGGAAAAGATCTTCACCAACCCTGCAACTGACAAAGGTCTGATCTCTAAAATATATAAGGAACTCAAGAGACTAGACGGTAAAATGCCAATTAACCCAATTAAAAAATGGGGCGATGAACTGAACAGAGAATTCTCAACAGAAGAAGTTCGAATGGCCAAAAGACACTTAAGGTCATGCTCAACCTCCCTAGCTATCAGGGAAATGCAAATCAAAACAACTTTGAGATATCATCTCACACCTGTCAGATTGGCTAAAATCCAAAACACCAATAATAACCTTTGCTGGAGAGGTTGTGGGGTAAGGGGCACACTCATCCATTGCTGGTGGGAATGCAAACTTGTGCAACCACTTTGGAAAGCAGTGTGGCGGTTTCTCAGGAAATTCGGGATCAACCTACCCCAGGACCCAGCAATTCCACTATTGGGAATCTACCCAAGAGATGCCCAATCATACAACAAAAGCATATGCTCATCTATGTTCATAGCAGCATTATTTGTAATAGCCAGATCCTGGAGACAGCCTAGATGCCCTTCAGTGGAAGAATGGATGAAGAAACTGTGGAATATATACATGCTAGAATACTACTCAGCGGTAAAAAACAATGACATCTTGAATTTTGCAGGCAAATGGATGGAAATAGAAAACACTATTCTGAGTGAGGTAACCCAGACCCATAAAGATGAACATGGGATGTACTCACTCATATTCGGTTTCTAGCCATGATTATAGGACATCGAGCCTATAAGTTTGGGATCCTTGAGAAGATAATAAGAAGGTGAACTCCCAAAAAAGATATAGTAATCCTCCTGGATATTGGAAGTAGACACGATCGCCAGGCAAAATTGGGAACTTGAGGGTTGGGCAAGACTGGGCCAAGGGAAGATGGGGAGAGAAAAGTGTGAAGGGGAGAGCGGGGGGAGCTCGGAGGAATGGGGTGCTTGGGATATAGGAAGGGTGGATATGAGAGCAGGGAAGCATATATCTGAATTTAAGGAGCTACCTGAGGGTTGTCAAGAGACTTGACCCTAGAGGGGTTCCCAGGTTTCCAGGGAGACGCCCCCAGTTAGTTCCTTGGGCAGCTGAGGAGAGGGAGCCTGAAAAGGCCAGTTCCTATAGCCATACTGATGAATTTCTTGCATATCACCGTAGAACCTCCACCTGACGATAGATGAAGAAAATGACAGAGCCCCACCTTGGAGCACCGGACTGAGCTCCCAAGGTCCTGATGAGGAGCAGAAGGAGAGAGAACATGAGAAAGAAAGTCAGGACCGTGAGGGAACCTCCAGCTGGCGACAGATGGGGAAGGTGACTGAGCCCCACATTGGAGCACTGGACTGAGCTCCCAAGGTCCCGATGAGGAGCAGAAGGAGCGAGAACATGAGGGAGAAAGTCAGGAACGAGAGGGGTGCGTTCACTCATGGAGACGGTGGGACAGAACTAATGGGAGATCACCAACTCCAGTTGGAATGGGACTGATGGATCATGCGACCAAACCCGTCTCTCTGAGTGTGGCCAACAGCGGGGGCTGACTGAGAAGCAAAGGACAATGGCTCTGGGCTCTGATTCTTCTTCATGGACGGGCTCTGTGGGAGCCTTCTCAGCTTGGTCGATCACCTTCCTGGACCTGGGGGGAGTTGGGAGGACCTTGGTCTTAGCATAGAGTGGGGAACCCTGATGGCTCCTTGGCCTTGAGAGGGAGGGAGGGGAGGTATGGGTGGAGGGGAGGGGAGGGAAGGGGGAGAAGGAGGGGAGAGAAAGGGGAGAAGGAGGGGGGGGGGGGGGGGGAGGAGGAGGGAAGGAGATGGTAATTTTTAAATATAAAAAAAAATAAACCATGAGGAAAAAAAAAAAAAAAAAAAAAAAAAAAAAAAGATGATAAATGATAAAGTCCAGTCAGGACTGAGAGGAAGGAAAAGGCAGAGAAGTGGACTTAGGCAAACTAGGACTAAGAAGGCAACAGAAAACGAGAGTGAAGAACATGGAAGAATACTGCATGCTCTGTGTACATTAACATGAAAATTATATAATATGGATTTTATTTTGAAGTTTTTGTTTAGTGTGCATGGATGCATGTGCACGTGTATGTCTGTTTGTGTGTGTGTAGGGGTTCATGAATGCGTGTGTGCACATGCACACTGCTGGTATGTGGGCATGTAAGCCACTACAGGTGTGTGGTTTTACTCTATCTACTGTAGTGCTGGGAATAAAATCAAACACCTCCTTCATGCTGGGCAAGTGTTTGACCAATGACTTACCAATTCTTTTGGATTTAAACAGTTTAACAATATGGAAGAAAGCCATAAAGGCTCTTCATTCTTATCTGACTCACATCTATATAGTATAACAAAAACCAAGACATATAAAGTAACCCTAAACAAGGCAACTTTCATGCTGTATGTAACCATGTTGCATAAGATGTATTCAGATTAGTAAGATGTCAAGAAAGCAATGGCTGGGCTGGGGAGATGGCTCAGCAGATGGAAGTGCTCATCCCACAAGCCTGACGACCTGGTTCCAGTCAGAACTCATGTATGTGGCAGCATGGATCTGTAAAGCTAGCACTCTTAGAGTGAGATGCAGGCAGAGGCAGAAGAACTCACTGGAAGTACTCAGGCCACCCACCCTGGGGTACTTAGCCCACAGAGCAACAAAGAGATCTGACTTTCACAGTTGCTCTTTAACCATCACAGGTCCATCATGGCACATGTCTGTGCTCACATACACAAAGACAATCACAGTAAACAAAAACAAAGAGACAAAGGTTCTGATGTGCACAAGTTCCAGGTAACGTGGTACCTTGTATGATATCATAGTCAAGACGACAGGGCAGTCACCCTGCATCGCCAGTGAGGTTACTACAGCATAAGGGTGATCCAGTGTCAGTGAGCATTTTATGCATGGCCATTGACATGACAGGGAGAAAAATACAAATATCGAACAATTATTTTAAAGATGTGGCATCTACTTTAAAATTTTCAGAATTGAATTGAAACTGAAATTGCAAGAAATGAATCGACTTAATAAAAATAAAAGTATTCTACAGGCAAGAACTGTAAAAATATACCTACAATGAAAACTAGGTTCTTCCCTAGAAAGTGAGAAGGAGGATAGCATACTGAATTAAAAAATAAAAAAGGAAGAAAGGAAGGAGCATAAAAGGACAAAATATCTGCACACAGACTCTAGACTGACAGCCCGGGAACCTGTATGGGACAGAACTAGGGCCCCTGAATGCGGTTGACAGTTATGTGGCTTGATCTGTGGGGGTAGAGGCCTGGCAAGGAACCAGGACCTATCCCAGGTGTATGAACTGGCTTTCTGGGGCACATTCCCTATGGTGGGATACCTTGCTCAGCAGTAATACAGCAGGAGGGGTTTGCTCCTGCCTCAACTTTGTATGCCATACTTTTTTGACTCCCCAAGGAATGCCTTACCCCCTCTGAGGAGCGGATAGCAGTATGTGAAGGGGGAGGTGGTGGAAACAAGGGAAGGGGAGGGAGGGAGTTGGTATATAAAATAAAAAAAATTAAAATAAAAAGGACAAAATATCATTTTTTGATAATCTGTTAGTGCAAAAGATTAGGGTAGTTATGTATAAATCATAAGACTAGCTTTCTTATTTATCAACAAAAATGTTAAAAAAAGCTGGGCGGTGGTGGCGCACCCTTATTCCCAGCACTCCGAAGGTAGAGGCAGGGGGATCTCTGAGTTCAAAACCAGCCTGGTCTACAGAGTGAGTTCCAAGATAGCAAGGGATACCCAGGGAAACCCTGTCTGGAAAAACAAACAAACAAAGCTAAAACAATTAGTTGGGATTTCTTTGGTTGTAGGGGGGAAAAAAAAGTCAAACCTGAGCAAACCTAGACTTTTTTTTATTTGGTTTTGTTTTGTTTCTTCTTGTTTTGTTTCTGAGTTTTTCAAGACAGGGTTTGTCTGTAGCTTTGGAGCCTGTCCTGGAACTTTCTCTGTAGATCAGGCTGGCTTCGAACTCACAGAGATCCACCTGTCTCTGTTACTCAAGTGCTGGGATTAAAGGCATGTGCCATCACCACTGGGCTGCAAACTGAGACCTTAAAGAGGGATTCAGAATTAAGAAACTCCAATGCATTAGATATTCTCTTCCCAGCCCCAATCTCTCTGGCATGGGAAATTAAAACCACATGAAATTCCAGGATGACTAGAATTAAGAAAAAGAAGAGAAATGATAACAAATGGGAGTTGGGATGTTAGGAAATCAGAATGCTCATACACCTTGATGGAAACGTAAAATGATGCAATTGCTCTGGAGACAGACTGTCAGCCCCCCAGGTCTAAGTCACATGCCCAACAGGACTGACAGCATTTGCCTGTACTAAATCTATATAGATATAGAGATTTTTTTTACTGTAGCATTTTTCATAATGGTCAAACTGAGGGGAACCATCAGTAGGTAAGTGGATAAACAAAATGAGGATGTGTGTGTGGGTGTGTGTATACACATACATACACTATATGGAATTTTCTTCAGCAATAAAAAGAAATGGGCCTTGAAATCCTATGTCAAACAAAGCTCACTTATTCCACTTCTACGCACACAAAAGGACAAGTAACCCAGAGCTAAAGGACAGGTAATTCTGCTAATGTGAAGAAAGTAAGTTCATAGAGCAGATGGCAGGGTAAAAGTTACCGGAGCCAGGGGAAAAGAGGAAATTGGGGAACTATATTTTGTAATGAGTACACAGTTTCTATTTGGATGGATGAAAGAATTCTGGGAATGAATAATGGTGATGGTTTGCAGAATTCTGTGACTACAGTAAACATTACTGAGCTGTACACTTAAAAACTGACCATGTGGTCAGTATGTCCATGGGTGCACGTATATCTGGTATTGGAGTTAATGCCAGCTAAACAGGAGAGAAATGAGCCCATTCAATTGCCCATGGCTGCTGAGGGCATGGACCCTAGAGGAGAGCCTACTTCTGTCACTTTCCAAAACCAGGATGATTTCTATTGCACTCTAAGCATTTATCCTCACAGCCACAGTGAAGTGTGTCTCTCACCAACAAAGCTTCTCTTTCCAGTAGATGAAGATCACAGAAATCTACAGTCAACATCTGAGAACTGGCTATGGAGTCCCCAATTCCAGTGACACATCTGTTAATTAGCTTCTACCTCCTAGGCTCAGGGAGCATCATGGAAGGAGAAGAGAGAGTCTCAGAGCTGGAGGGCCATGATGTCTGTTGTGAGTCAGTGTCTTCTATCCATGTACCCAGGAAATCTCAACTCCATGGTCACGCAAACAAGACCTGCACAGTGAGACCAGCTGACATGCCCGTGTAGATGGTGGAAATCCTACAAGGTCCCATGACGAGATGCTGAGCTACAGGCTAATGGCTACTGAGCTCTGTGTCTGTGTGGTGCTCCTGATCCTTAGGTTAAGTTGCTGACTTGACACATTTATCAGCACATGGGCTGTCATTATCTAATCTGGCAGAACCTGGTTGGTGCTGGAGGCCCAGCCCTGAACAAGTGCAGCTCTTGCCTTCATCTGAGACAACGGCCTGCAATCCACAATCCACGGCTGCGCTGGAAAGTACCAGTGTTGGCTACCCTCTATTCTCAATTGTATTAAGAGACTCCAGGGCACTAAAGTCATTCTAGAGAGGACTTTATAGGCAGCAGGAATCATGGGCTGGTAACCTAGACTGAATGCAAAGCGGGGAAGGAGGGCCAGGGATGTAGCTCTATGGGTCCATTGCTTGCCTAGATGCAGAAGCCCTAGGTTCTATCGCCAGTACCACATAAACCTGAAGTGGCAGCACATGCCTGTGATGTCAGCACTCAGGAGGTGAAGGCAGGAGGCTCGAAAATAGAAAACAAAAGGGGGAGCGGGGCTTCTTCTCGGCTCTCTGACTTGCTCATATGAAAACAAGACACTTCACCCCAGCAGACATTCATTCCCCACCATGACAGGGCTTCAGCTCAAACTGTCAACCAGAATAAACTGCTTCCTCCATCAAGTGGCTTCTTGTGAGGTATTCAGTTAGGGCAATCAGAAACACAACTAACAGAACTGTGATACAAATGCAAGGGTCGTGGGACCCAGGTGATGGTGACTGAGTTCAGGAAAGGCAGAGACAGATCTTGAACTTATTCTGTGAGACCACTGAGAAAGGTTCCAAATACACCCTCAGAAGAGGCATTTTAAGCCGAGGAAGTAGCATGTAGAAAAGGCTTAGAAGTGTGGAGTGGTCTTGTGGTTTCGGAGAAGGTGGCCAACGCTGCGGCAAACAGAGATAAAGGCAAGATGAGGCTACATAAACGGGAGTATGCCAGTTACCTTCCAGTGTATAAGAAACAACCTAAAGCTTAGTGGGCATGGCCAAATTGTTTATGAGTCAGCATCTGGAATAAACTCAGATGTGTTTTCTCCTAGGGTAACTCGTGGATGCAGTCATTTGGATATCAGGGACAGAGTTTGCTCATATGTGTAGATTTATCTGGGCTTCCTCACATGGAATTTACATTGGTCAAAATATGTCACATGGGTAGCTTTAAGTCCAGCGCCGGGAAAGCTAATTCCACCTCTTGGACAGGAGCAGCAAGGACACTGATAAGAGGTGCGCACACAGGAAAGAAGTGCAGCCTGCGAGGCCAACCAGCTGGAACTGATCTCAAGGGCAATGGAAGCTACCTTGTTTGTTTTGAATCCTTCTAGGAATTTGTTCACCTTATCTATGGTCCCTTTTGGGGACACAGTTGTTCAGAGTCCCTTTTCGTTTTTTATAATGTTGGTAGTAATATTCCCCTTTATTACTGCTTTCAGCATTTTAAATTCTTTTATGTTCTCTGACCGTAATCTCTCTTCTTTTCTTCTTTAAAAAAAAAATCCAGACAGTGTCTCACTGTACCGAAGCTGCCCTGGAGCTTTCGGCCTCTGCTCCGCCTCCACAGTGCTGGCAGTGAGGCATGGACCACCCAGCTGGATCCCCTTTGACATGTTGCCATAACCTCGCTATCTGCATATTCAAAAAGTCTTCTCATCTTGCTTACAATTTATTATTTTGTCATCTGAGTCTTAAAACTTTTTTTAAAATTCATTTTAATTTTTTTTTTGGGGGGGGCAGCGTTTTTTTAAAGTAGACCTGGGTAGACTGGAACTCACCTCTGTGGCCAAGCTGAACTTGAGCCTGCCTTGATCCTTCTGCCTCCGTCTTCCAAGTGCTGAAACTGCATCTGTGCCACCAGGTCCAATCAGATCAGCTTTTAAACTTATTTCAACATTACATTTATTTGATTTATAGCTTTTATATTCATATTTAATTTCATAACATAAGCTTTTTAGAGTTAACCTATATTTTCTTTACAAATACTGCTTTTGCTGCATTTTTACTCCATATTTTACTTTAAATTAATATACTTTTTATTATTTAAATCTGGGGTGGTAGTTGACATAAGGTTTGTCTGTGTTCTCCTAGCTGCTCTGGAACTCACTCTATAGAGCAGGCTGGCCTCAAACTCAGGCATCCACCATTCTTTGCCTCCTGAGTGCTGGGATCAAAGGTGTGCACCAGCACCATCTGCTTTATTATTTAACTTACTGAAAGAAATTTTGGGAGCAGGCCCAGAAGTAACCCATTATTAAGTGAAAATTTAAGTTCCAAGAATGAGCACTATGAGTTATGGGTCAGCAAAGTCACAAATGTCTCAGAGCAGCACAGGCTATTGCCACCATTCCCGGCTGCCTGTTAGAATGTGGTGAGACCAGATAGCTGAAGACATCATAGAGCTGGCAGATATAGAGAAATAAGTTTAAAACTGACTGGGAAACCCCTTTCCTGTTGGCTGGCTCACATATTTCCAAAGGTCCGAACTGCAAGGGAGAGAAAAGACATCAATGGTCTTACTTATACATAATACATATACATAATACTCTAATAATAAAAATTATTATTTTTTAAAAGAGATTTGGTGAGTAGATTAAAGAATTAAATCTTTCCAGACTTGAATTCTTTTTCATATGTAGAACAGAGAAATAGCCCTCACAGTTCAGAGTTGGCTGAAAATGAAGGGTGATACTTAAATGATTTATATTCTTTCTCAATAAGCCTGTGGGGTGAACTCAGAAAACACTGTGAGACACAAGATACCACACTTAGCTCTCAACATCCTAGGGCACAGGCTCACTCAGAACATAAGCCGTGTACCTGAGAGATTCAATCAAACTATTTACATACCTTGAATTGATTCTTTTTTTCTTTTATTGAAAATAGAGTTTTTTCTCACATAATATATCCTCATTATGGTTTTCCCTCCCTCCATATTTCCTAGATCCTCTTCTCTTCCCCTCGCATCGAGATCTACTCCCTTTCTGGCTCTCATCAGAAAACAAACTTTTAAGGGATAATAATAGAATACAATAAGATAAAAAAAACACAACACATTGGAGTTGGGCAAGACAAACAGAAGGAAAAGAGCCCAAGAGAAGGCACAAAAATCAGAGACCACTCATTCACATACTGAGGCATCCCCTAAAAAACATTAAGCTGGAAGCCGTAATATATACGTAGAGGGCCTGGTACAGACCTGTGTGGGTCCTGTGCATGCTGCCTCAGTCTCCATGAGTTTGTATGAGCTTTGCTCGTGCTAAGTTAGAGGCCTTGTTTCCTTGGTGTCCTCCATCTCCTCTGGCTGTTACAGTCTTTCTGCTTCCTCTTCCACGGGTTCCCTGAGCCCTAAGAGAAGGGATTTGATGGAGACATCCCATTTAGGGCTGAGTGTTCCAAGGTCTCTCCCTCTCCACATGTCCAGCTGAGGGTTTCTGCATTTTTCCTCATCTGCTGCAGGAGGAAGCTTCTCTGCAGATGAGTTATCTACGAGTAGAATATCATTACTAGTCATTTTATTGCTACTCTTTTGTGGTTTCACGTTTGTTTTCAGAACAGTTGAGTTTGCTTTTATCCTAGGTTCCTGGGCTTTCTAGTCCCTGGTTCTTGATCATCCAAGCAGTGTTGGTATGGGTTCTTCTCGTGGAGTGAGCCTTAAGTCAAGTCAGAACATCAGTTGGCTGCCACCACAAGCTTTGTGCCACCATTGCACTAGTTTATCTTGTAGACTAAAGGATCTGCGGCTGGGTTGATGTTTACATTTCTCTTTTGGGTGTGTGCAGAATACCTTCCTGTATCACAGGAGTTAGAACGTAGGGGTGAAGACTATATGTAGGCACTAGCTCAACTTCTCCAAGTTCAATGAGTGGTGTAGATACTGTCTCCAGCAATGGGGACTTGCTGTCAGTTTATGGAAAGCAATCTTGGCAATGGCCTGAGTTGTTTGGTGACAACGACTCAATTAGATCTAACCCAGTACTGGAAGCTTCATTTGGTGACAAGAGATGTTCAGTTGTGTCCCGGTCTCCCCCATTATTTGGTGATTTCATATAGATTACTTTTATCTATGTATATATTTTGAGAAGCTTCTACTGTACTAGGTTCCCACAGTACCTCTCAGCTTTAGCTGTCTCTTCCCGTGTCCTTTTCCTTGTTCATTTCTTTTAGATTTTCCAATTTGGTACAGTACAAGTTTTTAAAGTGTGTTCTTATGAGTCTTCAGATTTCCTCAGTGTCTGTTGTTAGAGCCCCCTTTTCATTTCTAATTATGTTAATTTGGATATTCTCTATCATTTAATTTTAATTTGGTTAAGAGTCTGTTAAACTGATTTTCTCAAAAAACAACTATTTGCTTCATTGAGTCTTTTTATTTTTGTTTTGTTTCTATTTTATTGATTTCAGCCCTAAATTTGATTATTTCTTGCCATCTACTCCTTTTGGTTGTGCCTTCTTTTTTGCTTTTTTTGCTCTAGAGCTTTAATTTGTGTTGTTACTAATATGAGATCTCTCCGATTTTTTCCTCTTTCTTCTCTCTCTCTTTTTCTTTCGGCACTGAGTGCTATGAACTTGCCTCTTAGAACCACCTTCATTGTGTTCCATAGGTGAGAGTATGTTGTATATTCATTTTCATTCAATTCCAGAAAGTCTTTAAATTCTTCCTTATTTTGCCTTGCCCTGTTTTTCATTCAGCAGAGAGTTGTTCAGTTTCTGTGAGTTGTAAGCTTTCTGTTGTCTCTGCTGCTGATATCCAGCTTTAATCCATGGTGGTCAGATAGGTTGCAGGGTGTTATTTTCATTTTCTGGTTTCTGTTGAGACTTACATTGTGACTGAGTATGTGATTAATGGTGGAGAAAGTTCCTTGAGGTGCTGAAAAGAAGGTATATTCTTTTGTGTTTGAGTAAAATGTTGTGTAAATATGTTGGGTCCATTTGTTTTATAATGTCAGTTAGCTCCAGTATTTCTGTTTTTGACTGGATGACCTGTCTATTGGCAAGAGTGGAGTATTGAAGTCTCCCACTATCAGCGTGTAAGGGTCAGTATATGATTTAAGCTGTAGTAATGATTCTTTTACAAACTTGGGTACCATTGTGTTTGGAGCATAGATGTTAAGAACTGTAATGTCCTCTTGGTAGTTTTTCCTTTGATGAGTATATCCTTCCCTATCTCTGTTGGTTAGCTTTGGTTTGAAGTCTATTCTGTCAGATATTAAAATGGCTGCTTCTTAGGTCCATTTGCTTGGAACATCTTTTTCCACCCTTTTACTCTGAGGTGATGTCTATACTTCATATTAAGGTGTTTTTCTTGGATGCAACAGATGGATCCTGGTTTCATAACAACTCTGTTGTCTGTCTTTTTATTGGGGAATTGAGATCATTGATGTTGAGAGATATGAAAGACCAATGATGTTGATTATTGTTTTGTTGTTGGTGGAGTTGTTCTTGTTGTTGTTGTGTGTATCCATGTGCTTCCCCTCTTTTGATTATATCTCTGTTTGGGCACCAGATGTTGCTGGGTCCTAACGGCTCTCTCAGGGGAGGAGGTAAGAAGGCATGGCATCTGCGTTCCAATCCATTGGCATTGTGTGTTTGCTCCTCATTGGCTAGGCATGATCAGGCCCTCTGACAGTGCCTGTTCATAGGCCCTCAGGCAGCATCGCAAGTCTCACCCCTCATTGGCTAGGCATGATCAGAATCTCTGATAGTAACTGTTGCTAGGCCCAGTTTGGTTCATCTCTCAGTCTTGTAGGCTTCCTACAAATCTTTCTACAGTCTGGGATTATTTATTCCCCCTAACCTCTTTAGGTTGTATTTTCTCTTCCAGCACCACTGTAGGGTATCTACCTGAAGAAAGATGATAAATTTGGTTTTAACATAGTCTGTCTTCTTTTCTCCATCCATTGTGATTAAAAATTTTGTTGGGTATAGTAGTCTGGGAAGGCACCTATGGTCTCTTAGAGACTGTGGAACATCTGTCCAGGCCCTTCTGGCTTTTACAATCTCCACTGAGAAGTCAGGTGTAATTCTAATAGGTCTGCCTTTCTATTTTACTTCATGTTTTCCCCTTGCAGCCTTTAATATTCTTTCTTTGTGCTGTACTTTTAGCTTTCTTTCTTTTTTTTTTTTTTTTGGTTTTTTGAGACAGGGTTTCACTGTAGTTTTAGAGCCTGTCCTGGAACTAGCTCTTGTAGACCAAGCTGGCCTTGAACTCACAGAGATCCGCCTGCCTCTGCCTCCCGAGTGCTGGGATTAAAGGCGTGAGCCACCACCGCCCGGCATCACTTTTAGCTTTCTTTTCTGGTCTTATCTACGTGGTGTTCTCTTTCTCTTTCCTTCCTTCCTTCCCTTTCCTTCCTTCCCTTCCCTCCCTCCCTCCCTCCCTCCCTCCCTCCCTCCCTCCTTCCTTCCTGTCTGTTTTTAGAGACAAGGTTTCTCTGTGTAGTTTTGGAGGCTGTCCTGGAACTTACTCTGTAGACCAGGCTGGCCTTGAACTCACAGAGATCGGCTTGCTTCTGTCTTCCAAGTGCTGGGATTAAAGGCATGTGCCACCATCTCCTGGATTCTGTATGTTTCTTGTACCTTGATAGGCTCTCCTTCTTTAGGTAAATTTTCTTCTATGATTTTGTTGAAAACATTTTCTGTGTCTTTGACCTGGGTTTTTTCTCCTTTCTTTATTCCCAGTGTTCTTAGATTTGATATTTTCAAAGTGTCCCAGATTTCCTGGATGTTTTTGCCAGTTTTTTAGATTTAATATTTTCTTTGCCCAAGGTATCCACAATTTCTATTGTGTCTTCAATGCCTCAGATTCTCTTCCATCTTTTGCATTCTGTTGGTGAGGCTTGCCTCTAAAGTTCCTGTTATAGTTCCTAAAATTTTCATTTCCAGGTTTCCCTCAGCTTGGATTTTCTTTATTGATTCTATTTCTACTTTTAGGTATTGTTTTTTTAAATATTTATTTATTAATTACACATTGTTCTGCCTTCATGTATACCTGCAGGCCAAAAGAGGGCACCAGATGTCATTACAAATGGTTGTGAGCCACCATGTGGTTGCTGGGAATTGAACTCAGGACCTCTGGCAGAGCAGCCAGTGCTCTTAACCTCTGAGCCATCTCTCCAGCCCTTAGGTATTGTTTTTATTCACTTCCCTTCACTGTTTCTTTAATGGATGTATTAATTTCTTCTTTAAGGACCTTTATTATATTCATAAAGAATACTTTATGGTCTTTTTCTTGTGCTTCTGCTATATTGCAATAACCAGGACCTCCTGTGGTAGGGTTGTAGGCTTTAGTGGAGACATGTTGTCCTGATTGTTACTGTGCTTTTATTCTGGTGTCTAGGCATCTGGAACTGGGAAGACTGTAATTCTTGGTGCAGATACTTTTCTTGTCTATATTGGGTGGGTGTTTTGTTCCTGGGTTTCTGTTGCCTTCTCTGGTTCTTTAGGAGTGTGTTGTGGCTGTGTATGGACTGGTAGGAAATTCTTCTGGGATCCTGATAGGTGTGGTCATTGGAGGTTCCATGTAAAATCTATTTCTAGGTATTAGGAGCTGACATTTAGAAATGGGGATGGGCTGGAGAGGGGCTGAGGTGGTTCACAGGAGGGAGGAGAGCAGGATATTCCACTAGGGTCTGCTTAGTTCCCGGGGAATGGGGGTAGAAAGTGCGGAGAGGCCACAGCTGATGGTCTGCTACAGAGCTGCTGAAGAGACTGGGAGGTTGGCCTCAGAGAAATGGAGGGAGAGCGAAGATCTGTAGACAGCCTACTTGCTTCCCTGGTCAGAGTGGCCTGCGCGTTCCCCAGGAAGGCCTGATGAAGTTGGGGGCTGGGATAAAGCAATGAATGAGGTAAGGGAGGTTAGGAGGGGAAGATCTGTATGATCCACTGTGGATGGGGAAGAGGAGGAAGGGAGGCTGCAACAGGGGATGAAACTGACGTTGGATCTAGAGGACCAGAGGAGAGGTGACGCTCTGCAGGCTGCCTGCTTCTCCAGCAGAAGTCACATTCTACAAACTCTAAGCTGTGACTTAATTTTCATTTGGTTCATAATATTTTATAATTTCCTTTGTGATTTCATCTTGATCTGTGGGTCATTTAATAACTTCCTATAATCATTGCTTTTTTAGTTAGCAATCTGTAACTAATGCAATTTAATTCTGTTATGGACAAGGATACACTATAATTTCAATATCCTGAATCAAGGCTGTCACTGCAAACTTTATTGGCTGATGGGTCTTCCTTTAGTTGCCGTGTCTGCTGCTGGCCTTTGCATTTAGAAGTAGTTTTCTTTCAGAGAGAAGAGGAGAGGAGGACAGGAGGAAGAGAGGGGAGGGACAGAGAGGAGAATGGGGAGAAGAGGAGTGGGGAGGGGAAGAGATGAGTGTTGAGGAGGTGGTAGGGGGAGGAGGAGAGCGGGAGGAAGGACACGGGAAGAACAGGAAAGAAGAGAGAGGGTGGGGAGGGATGAACGAAATGGGGGAGGAGAGTGGGAGGGAGAGAAGGGGGAGAATCAGGGAGGCGATGAGAGGAGGGTGGGGAGGAAAGCGGAAGGGAGTGGTACAGGTTTCCTTTCAGCTAGTTATAATGTTATCTTTTGTTTGTTTGTGGCTGCGGACCTTGCTAATACAGAACTGTTTTTTGCCCATTTTCCTCTTTTCTGCGATCAATCACTGCTACTTATTCCATTTTATCTGTTACTGTTTGTTAAAAAGTCAATGATGTTCCACAGAAAGATTTAAAGCACACATATATCTACATGTAGCTGCCTTCCCTGTACTTTCCTTCTCTTGGTGATGGATCGAATTTCCAGATGCGATCATCTCCCTTTAGGTTGGAGGGAGAGCATTAAACTTCCTTTAATGCTTCTCAAAGTGTGGATCTACTGCTGCTGAATCCCTTCATCTCTGAATGTCTCAACTTATTATCTTGTCTTACTTTTTGAAAGACATCGTCACTGTGGATACTGAAATTACTTTTCTTCCAATAATTTAAAGAAGTCATTTGTCCCGATATCTTTTCATCTGCCTGGTTTCCAAAAGCAAATCTTCCGTCACTCTTACTTTTGATTCTCTGTAAATCATCTGTCCTTTTGTCAGAACTGCTCTTGTTTTCTTTTTATCCCTGGTTAAGAACAGGATTATGATATATTTGTACAGATTCTTCCTCTTTCTTTAAAAAGATTTTTTAAAAAACATTTATTCTATTTTTAATTCTGTGTCTGGGTGAGGATATAGGTATGTGAGTACAGGTGTCTACAGGATCGAGAAGAGAGCACTGAAGCCTTTGAACTGGAATTACAAACTACAAGTGAGTTACTAAATATGTGTTCTGGGACTCGAACTCAGGTCCTTTGCAAGTGCAGTACCTACTCTCACCCACTGAGCCATCTCTCCAGCCCCCTCTTCTTTTTCTTGCTTTTGAAACAGAGTCTTGTAATGTAGCTAACCTTGCTTCTGAGGTGCTAGGATTAGGGTTAGAAGTGAGTGCCACCAGTAGAGGCTTGAATCACTCTTTAAGGGATATACTTTCTAGTTTTTTACATGTTTGATAATTTTTCATTAAATGCCAGACACTGTGAATTTTACTATGTCCTAGATTTTTAAATAACATTTATTGGATTTTTTTTGTGTGTATAGGTGTTTTGTCTGCATATGTTTGTGTACCACATGCATGTGGTGTCTGTGGAGGCCAGAAGAGAGTGTTGGATCCTCTGGGACTGGAGTTACAGATGGTTGTTGTCAGATAGGTGCTGGGAACTGAACCCAGGTTCCCAGCAAGAAGTGCAGATACTCTTAACTGGAAAGCCATCCTTCAGCCTGAATTTTAAAACAAAAACCTACTCAGTTGATCTGCATTTGCCCAAAACCCTTAGAGCCTACATTCTGGATGCTTCCCTGGAAAGACCATTAACATATCACTCTGTTAGCAGCCAGAGTCTGCTATTTTCCAAGAATCAATGCACTCAACCCAATCTCTCTCTCTCTCTCTCTCTGGTGTATGTGTGTACACATGCATGAGATTGTGCATGTATGCGAAGGCCATAGGTAGACATCAGGTATCTTCCTCATTACTTCTCCATCTTACTTTTTGAGGCAGGGTCTCTCACTGATCCCAGCTCCAAGGACTGGTCTCCGAACTCTGGATACCCACCGTGCCAGGTTTTTGCAGTGTGGAGTTGGGGCTCTTTGTTCAGCTCCTCTTGCTTTCATGGCAAGCACTTACCAAATGCACCATCTCACTAGCCCCCTGACCTAGAACGTTTTAGGAACCCACAGGCCCTCAGATGTCCTGCTGCCTCTTCCCTCCTGGACTTCTAGTTCTGCTCCGTTCTTTTTCTGCCCTCACCCCCAGGGTGCTCCCCATCTTCATGTGAAACAGAAAAGCCTCTTACACTACTTAATACACATGCTGCCAGAAAGAGGAAACCAGCTTTTCTATTTCAGCTTTTACATCACCCAAACTCTGAAATCTTACTTGCCTTTGGGCTTCAGCTAATGGCCTCCATCTGTGAGACGTGTAAATCTATGCTCCCGGCTTATCATTTCCACCATTTTAAACCTCACAATCCCCCTGCCTAATGGATATAATCAGTTGGCTTAGAATTGCTGTACCCATGTCCCCTACTGTTCACAAATCTCAAATACTTGAAGTTGGAAGAGCTGTTCAGAGCTCATTTTGTAAAGGGGGAGTCTGGGGACCAAGAATACTAAATAACTGATTTGTTCATAACTTTCACTCAGTTTCTCAAAAATACCACTTTTAATGTTCCTTACTGCTAAAAAAATAAACGGTAGTGGATTCTTTTATACTTGATCCAGCTCTTACAATCAGATCCTGCAGTATGGAAAACCAAACAACTTCAGTGATTTCCCAGAGTTTACAAAACTCTGGGCTTGTCATTTAAGAATCACCAATATCTGGTTTTGTAGCAAATGGCTCTGCCCTGTACAGTTCGCTCTTTCTCACACCACTTGCTCCACTGGTCTCGTCTTCTAATTGTAACAACTCCTACCTCTCCCTGGAAATACGGCTTAATTTATTTTTTTATACTTTAACAAATATATACTCATCAAACACTGTCTAAATTCTACTTGGTTCTGTGGAAAATTTTCTTTGTATTTCATGTTCCTCCATGAGTGCTCCCCACAGCACTTAGCAGGGTGCCTGGCACTTGGAAGCTCAGTGAAGTCAGCCAAAAGAATTAGCAAACTCATGCATCCCTTACCTTGGTGATGTCCGTGTGGTCTTTGAGCCCGTTGGTCATGCACCAGTAGCGCCACACATTTAGGGCGTACCTCGTGGCTTTGGTGGTGTTTGGGCTCACTGCACTGGTACACAGATCATTCAAGTCATCATTAATATTAAATACAGGAAATTTGTTGAGTTTAGTAGAATAAGCTAGAAACAAAAACAACAGAAACATTATAATAATTTTCCATTCCCTTCTTAGTGAGCTTCATTCTGGGATGATATTAAATTAAAAAAAACCCTCCAAAAAGACACTTAAGAAGTGAAATTTCTAGCCAGATGTGGTGGGGCACACCTCTAATCCCAGTACTCTCTATGGACTCGAGGACAGCCTGGTCTACCAGAGTTATACAGTGAGACCCGGTCTAAAAACTGTTTACTGCACAAAAATCCATGCCTGTATCTAACCCTGACCATTCTGCCATGTGCACGAGCTGACACTGGCAAACATTTCAATAATTAATACTAAAAAATTCTAAAGTTTTCACTAGAAAATATAGCATCTCTATTAACAGCAGCAAAAAAAAAAATGAGAAGAAAGAAGTAGGAATATTAAAAAAGATTTCCTGGAAGGAGGAACGTCACAGGAAAGGGAGGAGGGTCAATCATCTTCACATAAATACTCGTCATCTCTCTGTTAATATGCAGCTTCAAATTTCTTGTATGCCATCAGGATCAGCCTTGAATTATATGGAGCTACAATCCTCTTAACCACTTCCTAGAAGTAATGATGCATGCACACTGATACCCCACACCCATGCACATGGACACATGTGGGAGAGTTGAATTGATTTAAGCCTTGATTGCACAAACTTTCAACTATTTTAAATCAGAATGAAAGGTCAAATGGAAGCAATATTAGGAAAAGGAGGGATACTCAGGGTAGGCTCACTTTCAGAAGAGTTTCAGAAAAAGTTTAAATTGCCAAACTGTTAGCTGGCTTGTCCTTACACTCTGGAGTGTGGTTCACCCAGCGTCCCTCCGAGGGATGTAGACGCAGACAGACCCTGGCTAGGCTTCAGTGAGACAGCACAGCGAAGAGCCAGTGCAGTCCACGAGTTGGCTTCACTTCAACTTGGTTCTCATGGTGCCCATTGAGGATCTCCTGTGTATCTTACTCCAAGCACCCTGGGGACCCAGAATCCTCTGGCACACCCCCACCCAAAGCTGAGAAATGCCCTTAAGTTAATCAACGTACTTAAAAATTGTTTATCTTTATGTGTATGGGTGTTTTATCTGCATGTACCATGTGCATGCCTGATGCCCATAGAGGCCAGAAGAGGGCATCGAATTCTCCTAGTATTAGAGTTAGAGATGGTTGCGAGATGCCATCTGGGTGCTGGGAATCAAACTGGGGTCCTCTAAAAGAGCAACCAGGGCTCCTGACCACTGAACCATCTCTCTCTCTAGGCCCTAAATACACTTTTGTCAATTTTGATATCACTTCTAGAGAAGCTTTTTAAATATTAGGGCTTCCCTTTTTGATGTGTCACATCTGCCTTCTCATTCCTTGTGCTTGGATGGTGTTGGTTTCTATGCTCCTTAGAATGATGATATCACTTTTTTTCTTTTGGTTTTTCGAGACAGGGTTTCTCTGTAGCTTTGGAGCCTGTCCTGGAACTAGCTCTTGTAGACCAGGCTGGCCTCGAACTCACAGAGATCCGCCTGCCTCTGCCTCCCGAATGCTGGGATTAAAGGCATGCGCCACCATACGTCTGGCCAGAGGACAATCACTGTTGAAAGATTGATCCTGCCCATTACTATGGAAGGCACAAAACTGGCTTACTAAGCACGGGTTATTGAGAAGGACAAGAAACACCAAGCACATGTGTCTGGAAGCACCTTAGTCTTCTCACCTCTTCCACAAACCTACCTAACTTCATACTTTACAAGTGACTTCCGTTGACATTAATAAAATTTATGTAAAAGTTATTATCATACACTGTTGTGCAATATTATTTTAATTAGACAAAGATATGTTATATTTGATTATACTGCAGAATATTACTTGAACTGTGTAAAGGTGTGTTACATCTGTTTCTGCTGCATTTGTTTAATTATGAAAAGAGGTGTTGCTGATTCACCTTGCCTGTCTAACACACCTATTGATCTAATAAAGAGCTGAATGGCCAATAATGAGGCAGGAAAAGGATAGGTAGAGCTGACAGGCAAAGAGAATAAACAAGAGGAGAAACTTAAACTCGAGAGAGTAGGAAGAACAAGAAAGGAGGAGAGAACAAGGGAGACATCCAGACATCCTGGTTAGAGGCCAGGCAGCTACCAGTCAGCAGACACAAGAAGCAGTTAAAGGAAGATATACAGAAGGAAGAAAAGTAAGAACCTCTGAGGCAAAAGGTAGATAAAGAGACAGGTTAATTTAAGTCAAAAGAGCCAGCCAGAAACAAGCCTAAGCTAGGCCAAGCCTTCATAACTAATAAGAAAGTCTCCATGTCATGATTTGGGAGCTGGTTCACACACCTAACATCAATGGAAGCCTATTATGTGCCAATTTTTAAAACCTGTGTGTAATCAGTAAACAAGCACACAATCACACCTGTTCCTCAGACAAGGAAATGGCTCACACACTCATCAGATATTTACCAAGGAGCCATCACTGTGCAAGAAGTATACTGCTGAAACCACGAGCTAGCCAGAGGCAGATCCAGGCTCTAGACATGAGTCTGATGGCATGCTCTGGCCACAACAGCAATGGTGTCAAGTATTGTAATGACACAATCTCAGTGAGAACAGTTTGGATAACCCTTTATCATGCTAAAGACATCCGGTTTCTCCAAATTTCCTTGGACTAACGTTCAGTAAGAAAAATAGCTACAAGCTAGGAACTGAACCTGGGTCCTCTGAAAGAACAGCATGTGGTCTCTCCAGCCAACTCTCCAGCCCTGTGAGGGGAAACCTATTTATGAGAACTTCATCCTCGCTACTGCTGGTTGAACTCCCCTAGTATAGCTTTGTGCTCAATATTACCTGCAGAAGTGAGTTTTGTCCAAATGTATCAAGTGGGAACTCTCAACAATAAATATGGAATTTCTATTAGTGCTGTAGGAATTCCTTCAGCCAGTAGACTTTAAGGCACCGCACCACTTATACTATGGCCTCTTATACTATGAATTCCGACATAAAGCGTGCATTCTTTCTTGCTCATGGCTTCTGAATTTGGTTCCTGTTCCCCTTCGTGCAGAGGACTGTGATCGGTGAGTCTACCCCCAAATAAATAAGCCTTTATTATATCCAATTCTGAGCTAGTGTGAGATTATTTTGTAACTTCCATTTTCACCTGGCACCCACATGAATCCCAATACCACACCTATGAGAATAGGCCAAAAAAGATCCAAAAGGTCCATGACCCAGAAGGTCTCCCACCCCCACCTGCCTGGCTTGATTTCACCTACTAAGTGGCTTTTTGCCAGTGGAGCTACCTTGTGGCGACTTGGCAATTTTTCAGGTTTGCTCATTAATTCCCCCCCCCCCCCCCCCATGCTTGCTGCTTTCCCTGCTGCACAATGACTTGCACAGCTTCTGGTTTGTGTTCCCTTCTTGTGAGCTCTGGGCTCCTTGCTCCATTTATGGAACTGATTTAATTGCTCTAAATTTGTCAAGCAAAGCCTATTTATCAGTATTTAACCAGGCACCAACATGTGGAACCAATGCGGTGCGAACAGTACTGTGCACCTGCTGGTCAATAAAGATTATTACACCTACAACAATTTTACTGAAAATCTAATGGTGGTAAGTAAATTAATAAATTTGAAAGTTATGCAATGGGAGACAATATTACCATCAGGAATTTAATAACATTTTTTTTCTTTTAAAACAATGCATGGCCCCATAGTTTCAGCCTCTTATTAGTTAATTCTCACATCTTCCTTTACCCCATATTTAGTAATCTGGGTAGCACCACGAGGTTGTGGCCTTACCAGGAGAGATCTTAACCTGCGTCCATCTCGGAGAGGAGCAGCATGGAGACTCCACTATGGTTGACTGCCTGAAGCGTCTCTCCAACTCTACTTCCATTGTTCCCACAATTCTGTTCTGTTCTACTCCACCTACCTAATTTTTCTGTTCTTAAAGGGCCAAGGCAGTTTTCTTTATTAATTAACCAATGAAGGAAACATAGACAGATAACTCTCCTCCATCATTCCCCTTTTCTGTTTAAACAAAAAAGAAAGGCTTCAACTTTAACATAGCAAAATTAACAAAACAGTTATCAAGCAAGTATTACAGTTACAATATTTAAATCTATTTTATCTTTTATCATAACTAAGGAAAGCTATAACTATCTATTTATTCTTCAACTCCATCAAAGACTCCAGAAGGATATAATGCTACCTAAGTAAACAAGAAATAAGTAACTTATAAAACTCTAGAAATGACAGAGACAACTCGCTGCCTGGACAGTCACCCAAAGTTCCTCTGTACCGTTGGGGCATCCATCTTCGGGCTTCAGGCCCACAGTATCCAGCAGACAATTCCATGAAGCAGAAAAATTCCAAAGACAGTTCAGTCACTTTCTGCTGTGTCCTGCAGAACGTCTCGCAGACTCTTTCACGAATCAGGAACCCTGAGAGACCATCTCACCTTTAGGCAAGTTTAGCAGTCCTCTTTCTGTGGGTTCCTTGTGTCCAGTTTATGCAACAGTCCAGGCAAGAGCAGTTTCTTGCCCAAATGGCTAACAAACTCCATAAGTAGCCTCTTCGATGCCCATCTTCCTCTTGAAGTAGATTGGTGCTGCCAGGAGCAGACGTGTCTCATTGTCATGAAAAACCCTAAGTTATTAAAACATTAAATGCCATATTCTGCAGTCTTTGAAAGATATGAAGAATGCCTATCTGAAATATATCTATGCACATCTAGAAAATGACTAACATGACTACAAGCTTGACTATTAATCGATGATTATCCATTAACAACCTATATTTCCTAATTATACATTACATTCTTTAAAATGAACTACAATCACAATAGCTTAATCAAAATCAGAAATACATATACATATAACAAATTGACCTTAAAATCCATACCAATGCAAATTATTCATATCTATATCATATCCCCCTTTAAATGTAAAAGAACATTTATAAACAATATTTGGGAAAATGGGCGCAGTTTTTTCTCTCCAAACTGCTTCCTGCTGAATGGGGGTGTTGTTATTTAGGTCTTTCCTGGTATAACCTGTCTGCTAGGTTCATCCCAGTCGGCAGTTGAGCGAAGTAATTTTTTGAGGGTGTTCACAGCAACCTTTCAGGAGGGCGTGGTCTATCATACCATATTGGGATAGAAGCAATCCACAGAGTCTCGTCCTCTGTGAAAACAAGAGAAGAAACTCTTTTCCAAAGCATCATGTTCTTAGATCCAAATCCTTAAGTCATACCATTAAGATGTCCATTTTGGTCTAGACTGGCAGCCCATATAATGAAATGTCTCTCTGTATTTAGCTCCTTTACAGTCAAAAAAATCAAAGAAAACACAACAAAATACATAATCCAGACTCTCTGTGAATTTTCCATTTTTATGCGGCTTATTTTCATTCTATCACTTTACTTTATTCTGTCTCTTTAAAGACTTTAGCCTTTTTTTTTAGGCATTAACTTTATTTTTTATATTTTCTTCTTCTCTCTCTCTCAAGCCTACATACATTCATCCAACACTGTGACTCATTTAAAAGTCTTTTATGTCTGAATCTGTCCTATTGTGAATCTGTAATTTTTTTACTGTCGAGAAACTTGTTTGATTTGAGCCTTTACATTGCTAAGCGCTTAAGACTCTAAGCTGTGACATTCCTAGGTCAAAAAACAGGTACTGTGAGCTTGCCACGCCCAGTCCAACATAGCTGAGCCGCTTGTGACTCTGAATCGGTTGCAGCTCTGAGCTGCAGAGCTGCGGGCTGCTCTGGATGTTGGCTCCTTTAATAACATTTTTGCTTATACCATGGATGGCATTCTGCAAGGCATATGTGATTTTCCTTACACATCCATTTATTTGATGTTGGGAATTAGTTTTGTTTTTTATATTTTATCATTAAGAAAATGGTTTGATAACAGAGCCAAAAATGAGGCACGTTTAGAAATGATAGTCTTTATAGACTAATATTGAACAGTTGAAAAAATTAATACTATTGAAAAAGTTAACATTAATTTGACAGACAAAAATCCAATCAATGTCAAAGGGTGCTGAAAAAATTCATACTGTTGAATTTAACAATCTGTTGAAAAATTATGATAGGTTAACAGATAAGGTATCTCTCCAGGAAAGCAATCTGCATGCCATCAAAATTATGTCCAATGATGAGAAGTTATCTTTAGTGAACAAATTTCATACCTTGGAATCCTCAATGAGGGCATTAGAATGGAACACTGGGCAGGAGATTCTGACTTTACAAAAGGCAGTGGTAAAAATATTTGAAAATTGAGAAAATTATTGAAACTGATGAGCAGGGAGAAAAGGTACAAGGACAGGGTATAACCTCATCAATACGTGCCAGAGTCCAGGATGATTTACCCAGAGTTTTAGCTGCCTATCTGGTGATACCTCTGAGAAGCCATCTGCCACAAAATACCCTAAGGTAGTCAAAAAATATACACGACAACCTACAGGTATGCGTGATCTAAAATAAATTAAGCAAGAAATAGTATCTTATGGCCTGCATTCACCATTTGTTAGGGAAGTGGTGAAAATGTGAGCTTCAAGAAATAATGCTACCCCACACGTTGCACTTCGGTTAATCTCAGCGGTCCTAGAAAATGAACCCCAGCTGCTATGGAAATGCTTTTGGTGAGAAGAAGCAAAAAATTTTTTAGAAAAACAGGGAAAAGCAAAAGGATTTGATACTTCCCAAGATCAAATTCTTGGTGAGGGTCATTACTCTGATACTCAGGACCAGGCTCTCTAAAACAAACACACCTTGTCCCTAAGTAGCACACCAGCTTTAATGCTTGGGATAGGATTCAGAAACCAGGAAAGAAAACTGAATCATATACCAGGGTAAAACAAGGCCAGAGAGAATATTAGTGACTTTTTACAAAGATTAACTAAGGCTTTACAAGGAGGAGTGACAGACCCAGAAGTTAGACTAGTACTTATTGAATCCCTGTCTTTGGAAAACGCCAACTTAGAATGCAAAAAGACATTTGGACCGTACAAGGTCAGACCAGCACCAATGGGTGAATGGATCCTGAATACAATGAATGTTGAGACATTTGACAATAATACTGAAGCTTGGGTAGGAGAAGCAATTTCCAAAGGTATGAGGAGACATCCAAAGGCCAAATGTTTTAATTGTGGTAAAATAGGACATCTGAAAAGGAAATGTAGTCAAGAATTCCTAGGAATAATGCCTCCTCTGGGAATTGGTAAGGATAGGCTGTCTCAGCCTTCTGGAATATGTAGGAGGTGTGGCAAAGGTCAACAGTGGATCAATAAATACAGATCAACAAAAGAGAGACAAGGCAACCCAATACCATCAGGAAACTCCTTGGAGAGCCTCTCACAGGCTCCCATGTCAAACATGGTCCAGCCATCCTCAGTCGCTTAAAAAAAACATACTGTTCTGGATGACTGAACAGACATGGAAGATGAATCAAAAATTCCAGTAGGAAATAGGAAACATATATTTTGGGAGACTTCTGTAAGTGATACAGACCAAATCTAAGAGTGCGTATAAATAACAAGGTAATTGAGTAATGAGTGCAGATATGACTATCATTACTCCAGAATATTGGCTTCCAAATTGGCATCTTCAAGAGGCAGATGTACAATTCCTAGGAACTGGAACCCTACCTCAAGTGAAACAAAGCACGAGATGGGTTGAATACATAAGGCCCCAAGGACAGAAAGGAAGGCTGAGGCCATATGTAGCTAATATTGCAGTGAATATGGGGTCATGACCTATTGCAGCAATGGAATACCTAGATTAACATTCCCGAAGTCCCCAAAACTCATGTTTACAGGAAGAATATTATAAGGTATTTTAAACAAAAGTCACCAGCCATTCAGGCTGTACAAGAACACAAAGCAACTAGCAAACCTTTAGAGATACCAATGGTCCCACCCTTAAAATGGTTAACTGAGAAACCAATATGGGTTAAACAATGGCCTTTAACTTTAACTTAAGAGAAGCTGCAGGCTTTAGAACAGCTGGTATAGGAGCAACTAGATGCTCACCATATGCTCACACCATAAACAAAAACAATAAAACAATCCCAAATGAGTTCAAGGCCAGCCTGATACATGAGACCTTGTCTCAAAAGTCAGAACACAATAAAACCATAAGAAATCAGCTCTATGACCTTGGAATAGACAAATATTTTTAAGTAGTATAACAAATCAATACATAAGTAAAAGCCTGAGAATCTGGATCCATAAAAACTAAGAGCAAACACTAAAAAACCAAACAAACAAAAAATGCATCATTAAGAGGTGAAAAAGACAAGATATTCACTATGAAAAATGGGCAACACTGGGGGCTGGTCTGATGAATCATCAGTGCAGAGCACTGACTATGCCTGCAGAGGACCCAGGGTCTGTTCCCAGCACCCATCAGACAGCTCACAACCATTTGTAACTTCAGTTCCAGGGGTCCAATGACCTCCGAGGGCACTACACGCACATACGTACACTCCAGTACCACACACACACACACACACACACACACACACACAAAAGGACAAGACTTTAATGAACCTCATAAAAAACTAGTAATATTCTACAAATCCTACATTAACATTCACTGAACAAAACATCTTCAATGTAGAAATATCAGATGTTAATAAGGAACACTTTGCTGGTGCAAGAATACAACCATAGTCACTTTCGAAACAAATTCACCATATCTGCTAGTGTGGAAGAGCATTTTCTATGTCCCCAGAAGGGATATACACACCAAACCTAAGTGTATGCATATATATAAAAATGCACAGATGAATGTTTACAAAAGTCTAACAGTATAATAAATAGTTCAAAACTGGAGGCTGTACTTTGTCCATAAAATACCAACTGCATGTGAAATTACAAAACATTTAACAATAAATTATCATATAACAGTAGTGAGCAATAAATTATGTGCAAAGCATGAATGAATCCCACAAACATAATATTAAGAAAATGAAGGCACATGACAGGGTGTACTGAAAAGGTCACTCAAGTAATTAAAAAACATAAAATGTGACCACATGGTCACAGAGTAGCCTGGGAGGTAACAACAGGGAGAGCTAAAGAGAAACTTCTGGATTCAGGTAATGTTCTTTTTCCTCTGGGAGAGAGTTGTAATAATGTTTGCTTTAGAAAAATCCACTAAACTGTATACTAATGGTCTGTGCTTTTTATTTCTGTGTAATCCAATAAGAAAACCATCCAAAACTCCTTAAAATCAAAAATTCCTCCGGGTTAAAGAGTTATATATTATAAATATGGATGGGAGGGGCCAATTAGGTATTACTCAGGTAATCTTTAATTCACTATAATTCTAACCTAAATCCTCTTTATGGATACTGGACAGGCTAATTATAAAGCTTAGTAGAAAGAGTAAATGAGTTTTTTTGGTAAAAAAAAAAATTTAAAGGCAGTTATAAAACCAGTAGTGGAAGGCCTGGCCCGAGGATGTGTTACAAGAATGTGCCAAACTATGCTGGGTGGTGGCACACACCTTTAATCTGAGCACTAGGGAGTCAGAGGCAGGCAGATTTCTGTGAGTTCAAGGCTAGCTTGATCGACAGCAAGGTCCAGGACAGCCAGGGCCCACAGATACCCTGTTTTGAAAAATAAACAGTCAAAAGCCCCAAAATTAAAAGAAGTGCTGTGATAAGCTGTCAGTTATTGGTAAAGAAACAGTCTTTGGTGTAGATACACACCAGGAACACAATAAAGACTCAATTTTTTTTTGAGACAGGGTTTCTCCGTAGCTTTTGGAGCCAGTCCTAGAACAAGCTCTTGTAGACCAGGCTGGCCTCCAACTCACAGAGATCCGCCTGCCTCTGCCTCCCAAGTGATCTGGGGAATTAAAGGCGTGCGCCACCACACCACTCCCAGCCAAGACTCAAATTCTTATGCAGGACAAAGGATAGACTCTTCAAGAAACAGTTTATTCCAATTAATTGGCTACTCAGAAAAAGAAACAAATTGACTCATTATTTTAACCACACACACACACATTTTCTAAATGATTCTTTTTTTAAAGGAGAAGATTGGGTAATTTGGGGAGTGAGGAAAGTAAAGCCTTGTCAGCGCTAAACATAAACTCACAAGGTACAAAAACAATGAGCAGATCAGACATCATCAATGAAGAATCTTAAAAGGCAGTAAGTCAAACAGTAGACAATACTTATACAATGTGTAAAATACTTCTTATATACAATGGGGATATAAGAAGAGCTTCTAGAATAGAACTCAATGAGAAAAGATTATACTCACTAGAAAATGGTCTCAGAATGACAATTATTCACAGAAGAAACACAAATACTGAAACACATTAATAACAGTCAGACACCAGAATGAAAACAAGATGGATTTCACTTAACAAACTGTCAAAAACTTAAAAAAATGTATGCATCTAAATACAGTAAAATATGGTGAAGAAGCTGCATTATTGGCAATGTTTCATGATGTCGGCAGTCATACTTTCATTGAATCTTTTTAACTAAGTGTAGAAATAAGTATGCACCAATGCAGTTTCTGCTGGTCCAGGTGCAAGGCTGGCACCTCCGAGGGTGTGTACCAGAGACTTCTGCGCCCTAGGCAGGAGTCTGCGACCTCGGTGGGGGTAGACCAGAGCTAGAGACCTTTGCAGGACTGGGCCCAAGCCAGGTAACTCTGCAGGAGCAGGCTCAGACCAGAGATATCTACAGAAACAGGTCTGAGCCAGCCTCTGCTGGAGTAGGCCTGAGGCAGTGAACTCCTCTGGGGCAGGTACAAGGACCACTGAGGGAGTAGGCCAAAACCAGAGACATCTGCGTGTTCATGCACGAGTCTGGGACCTCTGAGGGAATAGGCCTAAGCCAGAGATCTTTGTGGGACTGGGCCCAAAACAGGGATTTCCATAGGAACAGGCCCAGGCCAGGAACATCTATGGGAACAGACCTGAAGCATCGAGCTCCACACAAGCAGGTACAAGGGAGCAACCACTAAGAGAACAGGACCAAACCAGAGGCCTCTGCTGGACAGGGTATGAATTAGCGACCTCTGAGGTAGAAGACCCGAGGCAGCAACATCTGGTGGAGCAGGTTCGAGCCAGCAGCTTCTGCCAGAGCAGGCATGAGCAAGCCACCTCTGCCAGAGCAGGCTCAAGGCATCAACCTCAGCAGAAAGAGCCCCAAGAAGGCAATCTCCATGGGAACAGGCCTAAACGAACCCTGTTATTGCAGAGCAAACCCCGAGAGCACCCAGCAACCTCCAGGAACACGGAGTGACCAGTGAGTGGGCTGACTGGAACTGTGGCCCTGACTGTATCATGAGGAGTAAACCACCTGAGCCTTGGATCCACTGGCACCTGGAAGGTTGATCACCAGAGTCATAGACAGCCCCAACTACACCAATCAAAGGAAAAGATGGGTAGACAAGGTAAGAACACATGCAATATCACAAAGAGCAACATGACACCAGTAAAAACTAGTGACCCTACAACAGCAAGACTAGAATAACCAAATATAGATGAAGCAGAAGAAAATAACCTAAAAATAACTTTATGAGAATGTTTGAGGCCCTTAAAGAGGAAATGAGAAACTCCCTTAAAGAAATAAAGAAAAAGGCAAACAAAAAAACGGAAAACACCAATCAATCCCTTAAAGAAAACCAAGAAAAAGCAATCAAACATATGAAAAAAAAAGCTATTCAAGACATGAAAACTGAAATACAGACAAGAAAGAAAACACAAGCCAAGGGAATTACAAAAAAATAAATCATGAGAAAATGATCAAGAACCACAAATGCAAGTATAAACAGCAGACTATAAGAGATGGAAGAGAGAATCTCAAGTGCAGAAGATACAATAGAGGAAACAGACTCATAGGTCAAAGAAAACATTAAAACTAACAAAA
This sequence comes from Arvicola amphibius, assembly GCF_903992535.2. Lineage (NCBI taxonomy): Eukaryota > Metazoa > Chordata > Mammalia > Rodentia > Cricetidae > Arvicola > Arvicola amphibius. The sequence continues at coordinate 84,598,200 of NC_052052.2, forward strand.
GCTTAACACAAAATATCAAGGAAATGTGGGATACCATGAAAAGATCAAACCTAAGAATAATAGGAATAGGAGAAGGAAAAGAAATCCAACTCAAAAGTACAGAAAATATATTTAACAAAATCCCAACCTAAAGAAAGATATACCTGTCAAGATACAAGAAGCTTACAGAACACCAAATAGACTCTCACATACTAATCAAAACACTAAACATACAGAATAAAGAAAAAATATTAAGAGCTGCAAAGGAAAAAGGTCAAGTAACATATAAAGGCAGACCTATCAGAATGACACCTGACTTCTCAATGGAAACAGTGAAAGCCAGAAGGTCATGGTCAAGTGTTATGCAGACATTAAGAGACCATGGATGCCAGCCTAGACCACTATACCCGGCAAAACTTTCAATCACCATAGAAGGACTAAACAAGATATTCCTTAAAGAAGCAGATTTAACCAATACTTAGCCACAAACCTAGCCCTACGCAAGATACAAGAAGAAAAACTCCAACCCAAGGAAGTAGGCTACATCAACAAAAACACAGACAATAGATGATCTCAAAGCAGCAAATTCCAAAGACGGGAAAAAAAAACAAACAATAACATCACCACCAACAAAAACTGAAACAACAGGAACTAGGAATCACTGGTTATTAATAACCCTTAATATAAATGGGCTCAACTCAACTATAAAAAGACACGGGATAACAAATTTGATGCGAAAACAGAATGCATTCTTCTGATGCATACAAGGAAAATATCTCAATCTCCAAGACAGACATGGCTTCAGAGTAAAGGGTTGGGCAATTTTTTTTCCAATCAAATGGACATAAGAAGCACACTGGTGTAGCTATCCTAACATCTAACTAAATAAACTTCAAACTAAAATCAATCAAAAGAGACAAAAAAGAACATTTCATATTAGTTACAGGAAAATTCCATCACTAAGAAATCTCAATACTGAACCTCTATGCCCCCAATACAAGGAGATTTTATATGTAAAAGGAATACTACTAAAGCTTAAATCACACATTAAACTCCACACACTAACAGTGGGAGACTTCAACACCCCACTCTTACTATTGGACAGGTCTGCCAGACAGAAAATTAACAGAGAAACAAGGGAACTAACAGATGTTATAGCTCAAATGGACTTACCTTCTTCTCAGCACCTCATGGTACCTTCTCAAAAACTGACCATATACTCAGTAACAAAGTAAACCTTAACAGACACAAAAAACTGTAATAACCCCACATATCTTATTGGATCACCATGGCTTAAAACTAGAATTCTGAACTGAACAGAGAATTCTCAACAGAAGAAGTCCAAATGGCCAAAAGACACTTAAGGTCATGCTCAACCTCCTTAGCTATCAGGGAAATGCAAATCAAAACAACTTTGAGATACCATATTACACCTGTCAGATTGGCTAAAATCAAAAACACCAATGATAGCCTTTGCTGGAGAGGTTGTGGGGTAAGGGGTACACTCATCCATTGCTAGTGGGAATGCACACTTCTGCAACCACTTTGGAAAGCAGTGTGGTGGTTTCTCAGGAAATCCGGGATCAACCTACCCCAGGACCCAGCAATTCCACTCTTGGGAATTTACCCAAGAGATGCCCAATCATACTACAAAAGCATTTGTTCAACTATGTTCATAGCAGCATTATTTGTAATAGCCAGAACCTGGAAACAACCTAAATGCCCTTCAGTGGAACAATGGATGAAGAAACTGTGGAATATATACATATTAGAATACTACTCAGCGATAAAAAATGACATCTTGAATTTTGCATGCAAATGGATGGAAATAGAAAACACTATTCTAAGTGAGGTAACCCAGACCCAAAAAGATGAACATGGGATGTATCCACTCATAATCGGTTTCTAGCCATAACTAAAGGACATCGAGCCTATAATTCATGATCCTTGAGAAGATAATAAGAAGGTGAACCCCAAAAAACATATAGTTATCCTCCTGGATATTGGAAGTAGACAAGATTGCCGGGCAAAAATTGGGAACTTGGGGGTGAGGTGGGATGGGGGCAAGGGGAGATGGGGAGAGAAAAGTGTGAAGGGGAGGATGGGGAGAGCTTGGGGGAATGGGATGCTTGGGATATTGGAAGGGTGGATATGGGAGCAGGGAAGCATATATCTTAATTAAGGGAGCCATCTGAGGGTTGTCAAGAGACTTGACTCTAGAGGGGTTCCCAGGTATCCAGGGAGATGCCCCCAGCTAGTTCCTTGGGCAGCTGAGGAGAGGGAGCTGGAAAAGGCCAGTTCCTATAACCATACTCATGACTATCTGGCATATCACCATAGAACCTCCACCTGGCGATGGATGAAGAAAATGACAGAGCCCCACATTGGAGCACCGGACTGAGCTCCCAAGGTCCTGATGAGGAGCAGAAAGAGGAAGAACATGAGAAAGAAAGTCAGTACCGTGAGGGGTGCATTCACCCACTGAGACGGTGGGACAGAACTAACGGGAGATCAACAAGACCAGTTGGAATGGGACTGATGGAACATGCGACCAAACCGACTCTCTGAATATGGCTGACGGTGGAGGCTGACTGAGAAACCAAGGACAATGGCGATGAGCTTGGACTCTACGGCATGGTCGGGCTCTGTGTGAGCCTTGTCATCTTGTTTGATCACCTTCCTGGACCTGGGGGGGAGTTGGGAGGACCTTGGACTTAACATAGTGTAGGGAACCCTGATGGCTCTTTGGCCTGGAGAGGGAGGGAGTGGAGGTATGGGTGAAGGGGAGGGGAGCGAAGGGGGAGGAGATGGAAATTTTTAAAATATTAAATAAAAAAAGGAAGAAAAAAACTAGAATTCAACAGCAACACTAATTCCAGAAAGCCCACAAACACATGGAAATTAAACAATGCTCGCCAGAAGCATCAATGGGTCAAGGAAGAAATAAAGAAAGAAATTAAAGACTTCCAGAAATTCAATGAAAATGACCACAAAATGTACCCAAATTTACAAGAAACAATGAAAGCAGTGTTAAGAGGAGCGTTTATAGCACTAAATCCCTACCTAAAGAAGCTGGGAAAATCCCACACTAGTCAATTAACTGAACACTTGAAAACTCTAGAACAAAAAGAAGCAAACTCACCCAGAAGGACTAGATGGCAGGAAATAATCAAATTTAGAGCTGAAATCAATAACATGGAGACAAAGAAAACAATACAAAGAATTAATGAGACAAAGTGTTCGTTCTTGGAGAAAAATCAACAAAATTGACAAACCTTTATCCAAACTAACCAAAAGGCAGAGAGAGAATATCCAGATTAACAAACTAAGAAATGAAAAGGGGGGCATAATGACAGACACGGAGGCCATCCGGAGAATCATTAGGTTATATTTTGAAAACCTGTACTCCACAAAATTGGAAAACTTAAAGGAAATGGAAAACTTTCTGGATAAATATCACATACCAAAATTAAATCAAGACCAGATAAGCAAATTAAACAGACCTATAACTGCTGAAGAAATAGAAACAGTCATCAAGTCTCCCAACCGAAAAAAAAAAAAAAAAAAGCCCAGGACCACATGGTTTTAGCTCAGAATTCTACAAGACTTTCAAAGAAGAACTACTACCAATACTCCTCAAGTTATTCACACAATAGAAACAGAAGGAACATTGCCAAACTCTTTTTATGAGGCTACAATTACTCCGATACCCAAACCACAGAAAGACATTACTAAGAAAGAGAATTACAGACCAATATCACTCATGAACATTAATGCAAAAATACTAAATAAAATACTGGCAAATCAAATCCAAGAACACATTAGAACCATCATCCACCATGATCAAGTTGGCTTCATCCCACAGATGCAGGGATGGTTCAACATATGAAAATCTGTCAACGTAATCCACCATATAAACAAGCAGAAAAATAAAAACCACAAGATCATCTCATTAGATGCAGAAAAAGCTTTTGACAAAATACAACATCCCTTCATGATAAAGGTCTTGGAGAGAGCAGGGATACAAGGAACATACCTAAACATAATTAAGGCAATATACAGCAAGCCAACAGCCAACATCAAACTAAATGGAAAGAAACTTCCAGCGATTCCACTGAAATCAGGAACAAGACAAGGTTGTCTACTCTCTCCATATCTATTCAATATAGTTCTTGAGGTTCTAGCCAGAGCAATAAGACACCAAAGGGAGATCAACGGGATACAAATTAGAAAAGAAAAAGTCAAACTCTCACTGTTTGCTGATATGATAGTTTACATATGTGATCCCAAAAATTCTGCCAAGGAACTTCTATAACTCATAAACACTTTCAGCAATGTAGCAGGATCCAATATTAACTCAAAAAAATCAGTAGCCCTCCTGTACACAGATGATAAAAGGGCTGGGAAAGAAATCAGAGAATCAACACCCTTCATAAGAGCCACAAATAGCACAAATATCTCGGAGTAACTCTAACCAAACAAGTGGAAGACTTGTATGACAAGATCTTTAAATCTTTGAAGAAAAATTGAAGACACCAGAAAGTGGAAAGATATCCCATGCTCTTGGGTAGGCAGAATTAACAGTAAAAATGAAAACCTTACCAAAAGCAATCTACAGATTCAACGCAATGCCCATCAAAATTCCAGCAAAATTCTTCAAAGACCTTGAAAGAACGGTACTCAATTTCATACGGAAAAGCAAAAAACCCAGGAGAGCCAAAACAATTCTGTAAAATAAAGGAACTTCTAGAGGCATCACAGTCCCTGACTTTAAACTCTACTAAAGAGCTACAGTACTAAAAACAGCCTAATACTAGCATAAGAACAGACAGGAGGACAAATGGAACTGCATTGGAGACCCGGATACCTGATTTTTGACAAAGAAGCAGAAAGTATAAAATGGAAATAAGAAAGCATATTCAACAAATGGTGCTGGCAAAACTGGATATCAACATGTAGAAGAATCAAAATAGACCCATATCTATCACCATGCACAAAATTCAAGTCCAAATGGATCAAAGCCCTCAGCATAAAACCAACCACACTGCACCTCATAGAAGAGAAAGTGGAAAGTACACTTGAACGCACTGGCACAGGAGACCACTTCCTAAATATAACCCCAGTAGCACAGACACTGAGAGAAACAGTTAATAAACGGGACTTCCTGAAACTGAAAAGCTTCTGTAAAGCAAAAGGCATGGTAAACAAGACAAAATGGCAGCCTACAGGAGGGGAAAAGATCTTCACCAACTCCATATCAGACAGAGGTCTGATCTCCCAAACATACAAAGAACTCAAGAAATTGGTCATTAAAAGAACAAATAATCCAGTAAAAAATGGAGTACAGACCTACACAGGGAACTCTCAACAGAGGATTCTAAAATGGCTGAAAGACACTTAAGGAAATGCTCATCATCCTTAGTCATCAGAGAAATGCAAATCAAAACAACTCTGAGATTCCATCTTACACCTGTAAGAAAGGCCAAGATCACAAACACTGATGACAATTTATGCTGGAGAGGATGTGGGGTAAAGGGAACACTTCTGCATTGCTGGTGGGAATGCAAGCTGGTACAGCCCCTTTGGATGTCAGTGTGGTGATTTCTCAGAAAATTACTAAACAACCTACCTCAAGAGGCAGCAATATCACTTTTGGGTATATATCCAAAGGATGCTCAATCATACCACAAGGACATGTTCATAGCAGCATTGTTTGTCATAGTCAAAGCCTGGAAATAACCTAAATGTCCCTCAGCTGAAGAATGGATAAGGAAAATGTGGTACACAATGGAGTACAACACAGCAGAAGTAAATAATGATATCTTGAAATTTGTATGAAAATGGATCGAGTTAGAAAACATCATATTGAGTGAGGTAACCCAGACCTAGAAAGACACTACTCACTCATAAGTGGCTTTTAGACATAAAAAAAGAAAACCAGCCTACAATTTACAATCCCAGAGAACCTAGGTAACAATGAGGACCCTAAGAGAGAGATACATGGATCTAATCTACATGGGAAGTAGAAAAAGACAAGATCTCCTGAGTAAATTAGGAGCATGGGGACCATGGGAGAGGGTTCAAGGGGAGGGGAGAGAAAAGGAGGGAGGCAGAGAAAAATGTATAGCTCAATAAAATCAATAAAAAGAAATAATTATGTAATAATAAAGGTATTTACTAAAAACTTATTACTGGAGAAAAGATTAAATAATGCATATTTATAGGCTCTCATTAAAAACTGTGCTAACCTTTTTATACACCATAGTGTGAAAACAGGTACACAAAATATAAAGTAAAAAAGCTTAACATGTGTAGTCTGATACCATTTTAGCAAGAAAATAAAACTTAAATTGTGTTTATAACTCATTTATAAAGTCCTAAAGGATGCATATCATGTCATTTATTAGTCCCACAGCACTTCCAGTCCTTAAGTAAGTGTGAATATATTACTCCTGCAAATTGTAAAATTCACTAGGACTTTGGAACCATGTAAGAAAAAAATTTTTCATTTGATCTAAGATTTTCTCTTCAAACGTCTCCTAAGAGATTTTATCAGATACAAATATGTATCATAAGGAGTTAATGCAAATTTTAAAAAGTAAAAAAACAACCAGTTCAATTAGATATTTTAAAACAGGACCTTGCCACATTTTTGCAAAGCAATAACCAATTACTTTAAAATATGAAGGTCGACACAGGTAAAGGTGTGTGGTACACCTTCAATCTTAGGACTTGGGAGAGGTGGTGGGAAGGGTAAAGCTCAGGATGTTCAAAGCCAGTCTGATCTTTAGCATCGTTCCAGGATCAATCCATGGCTACAAAAGTGAGACCCAAAATCTCAAATCTATCTCCCTCCCTCTGACATCCCTCTTTTAGGGATCCAATAGTAGTGTCTACGTTAAAGCAGGTGTTTTCTCACTGCATATACAATACCCAGCCCTGAAGATTCATGGTGGAACACCCACATTCCCAATTGAAGGCTACGAGAAAGTCTTAGCTGTGTGGTAGTCACCGAGAGGTCATCTTTCCAATGTTCTATCTCTACTGTCTGCTCCTTACTTGCAATAGCTTCTGCATTGCTTGAGCAGTCATAGCACTAGAATGTTAAATAAAAACTTATTCTGGCTTCCACTTAAAAATAAATGTGCTTTCAATGCTTGCCATTTTTCATGTTTGTTTTGAAAACTTAACATTATTTTATACATATTAAACCATTTAGTTAATAAAAATCCCTTTTAAAAAAATATTATGAGTAAATTTAAAATAGAAACAATTTTATGACTTGTACCTGAGTCAACTTGAATCCCACTTATTTTTTCCCACAGCAAATAAGATTCATCAAAATATATACAACTTGCAAACGTATTTAAAGATGGGTTTTCTTGTTTCTTGAAGTACTATGAAAACACAGGTATAGCCTTTATAGTTAGACTGTCCACACTGGGCCTGCGGTCTTACAATGAGACACCCACCACCATTGAAATATTCAGCTGGAAGACTGGTGATTTAATTCATATATAAAGTAGGTTACATTTCAGCAAAATGGTTGTATTTTCTATTTTCAGATGCTAGGTCTTTTTAACGCTTTACTCTTAGTCACACGTGTGTGGGGGTGGGGTATATGGACAGGTGCTCTCAGACGCTAGAGGAGCCTGATCCTCAGAACATGAGCCACCTGACATGGATGCTTGGAACTACCTTAGGTCCTCTGGAAGAACATTATATACTCTTAACTATTGAGCTATCTCTAACTCCTAATACTTTTTATTAGATAATTTTAGTAACCCAACCAAGATGCCTGAGATTATGCACCAAGGAATCATTTCTATTTTGTTCAAAGAATGATATCAAGCATCCTAAATGTAATAAACAACACATGGAGAATCTATCTAACAGCATTTTTTTTTTCCTGAAAATAAGGAAACCTAGGACCTGACATATATTTAAGAAAAGAAATCTTTTTTTTTTTTTTTTTGAGAAAGGGTTTCTCTGTGTGACAGTCCTGTCTGTCCCACTTCATGCTTTGTAGACCAGGCTGGTCTTGAACTCACAGAGATCTGCCTGCTTCTATCTCCCAGTGCTGGATTAAAGGCATGTGCAACTATGTCAAAGCTTTAAAGTATTTTTTAATGTGTGTGGGTTGTTTTACCTACATGTATGTCTGTGTATCATATATGCACTTCGTGTCTGCATAGACAGAAGGGGTGTCAGGTCACTGGGACTGGAGACAAATGTAGTTATGAGTTCTGTGGGTGCTAGGATACAAACCTAGGTCCTTTGGCGGTATGCTGTTAACTTCTGGAACATTTCTCCAGCTTGCCTCTATGTATTTAGATCAGTATAACCGTATTTATTTAAAAAGCATCAAGTTCCTTTGTGGAGTAAAGAGAAAGGGCTACCAGAGGTTTCAATACAGACACCATATGACCTGGTGTTTGCATACATGTGATCCCAATATATAAAAGGTGGATTCTAGAGGGTCAGTTGTTCAAGTCTACCTGCTATGTAACAAGAGGGCAGCCTAGGCTACATATCATCTCAAGAGGATGTGTAGAAAGCTGGTTCAGTGGCTCACATGTAACTGTAGTGCTGGAGGACAGAGGCAGGGGATCCTGAGGGCTCAGAGGTAGGCGATTGAGTTAAAATGTTGAGCTCCTAGTTCACTGAGAGATCCTGTCTCAAAGTTATATTGACAATCACTTGACTTTGACCATAGGCCTCCTCCCACTCCCTCCCTCCCTCCCCCCCTCCCTCTCTCTCTCTGCACACCCTCCACAATGAGTAAACAAATAAAACAGCAGACAGCTGATTGTCAGCTGTGGAACATTCTGCTCCATAAGCAGGCCTAGGACTACAGAAAGCCCAAGAATTAACCAGCTGCAGCTCCATTACTAAAGAACTGTATAACCTTACAAGGTGTGTAAACAGCTGTGTACATGAATACTTCCTCTTCCAGGACTGTCCCCTCCATGGTTAGAGGTGGAGTGCCTGACTTTGTACATACTGTCAACATTCCATGGTTACTGCAGTCTCTCAGGCCAACAATTTGATTCCCCTCCCCTAAACTGTGCCTGCTTTTTAAATTGGTAGAGTTGCAAAAACAGTTATTTTTGCAGAAAGTAACTTATTACCTAAAAATTGGTCATCATGCCCAAATACAGAAAAGACAGTATGACTAAACAGGTTCTTAGTATAGATATTATTGACACACATGGGCTGAGTTTATTGGATTGCTCATTTCTGTGAAATTTAGGCTGTATCAACGAATATAAAAAACAGAAAATCTCACTACATTAGATGCAAACGTAATACACACGATGGGACACAAAACTAGAGTTTTATTTAAAGCACAAGTACACAGACAGTTGTGAAGCAAAAACAGTGAGCTGATAAAGATGAAACATCTTAGTGTAAAAGAGTGAGCAGAGAAATAAAAATGAAAACAATACCATATAACCTTAGTCACAAACAGTTCTATATTACAAACATCGACAGCAGGACCATCTGACACATTAACACAGCATCTTGCATTTTAATCCACCCTTCTCCGCTCCTTTTCCATTAAAATTGTAGTTTTTAAAAAAGTTTTAAAAATACGACTTGAGTGAGGCAGACACACATGTGCTTTTTTCCACATGAATCATATTGAAGCTAAGTGGCTAGAAAACACACAGAAAGATGACAATCTACCAACTTGGGTAAGTAAATGCATCCCAGAAGGACAACACAACCCTCTGTGGTTTCATGACCCGCCCCCCCCAGCATTAATTGTGGTTATAGCATTCCAAGCAGATGCCTTGTCTTAAACAATAGGGACTAAAATGACAAATCTGTCCTTTTTATTCTCCAAATTCTCAATGATGAAAGGAATGAAAGTGTAAACACAACATCTATGATAAGGACCCTCCCTGAAGTTGGACACAGCCTCCAGTCCACTTAAGCCGCACCAGTTCTTCGCTGAAGTAGCCAGCTGGGCCACATACTTGATTCTGGTAACCAAGTATGGCCACTCATTCTCTTCAACAGCCTCCAGGCTGATGGGATTTTAGTTAAATGTTTGCATTACTGTACAGAAGAGGGAAATGGTCACTTACCATGAGGCTGATCTGGCAACTATATGTCCAACTTTAGCAATGAGTATATTCACAATTATGGGAAAAAACTGGAAATTATAAATTAAAAACCTCCCAAGTATATATACTATTTGTTCAAAAAGTTGCTCTATACATAGAGGCCTTGGACAGAGAGAGAGATTCAAAACAGAAGATCTAAGGGTAGAAAATATATCTGAGAGCAGGATTCAAACACATGCCCACTGTTAACTTAGAGAGACATCACCACTGGAAGCTACCATGCCATATTCTTTGGTGTCTGAAATCTCCCAATACAGAAAACAGGAAATTCTCTGGTGTAGCTCTGGGGCTGGATGACAGCAGTGCTGCTCCACACCACGCAGGGCTCAGCTTCTTTTTATCGCTCTATTGCCTCATGGGGGAGCAGACATTTAAAGCATATTCTGGCAGGAGTGCCTTTCTTTGCCCTAAGCTAATGGTTCTCCACCTTCCTAATGCTGTGATCCTCTAATATAGTTCCTCATGCTGTGGTGACCTCCTGTGCAAAATTATTTTTATTGCTACTTCATAACTGTAATTTTGCTACTGATATGAATTAAAATGTAAATATTTGATGTGCATGGTATCTGATACGCAACCCCTGTAAAAGGGTCACTCAAATCCCCCAAAGGGGTCATGACCCACAGGTTAAGAGCCACTGCTCTAAGCAAGAAGTGACAGGAGCTTTGAGGAATTAGTTTTAATAATGTTAGAATTAAATCAGCAATTTCAGCACTGGCCTCTGACAGCCATACAAAAGCCTCTATCTAATTCAGGAGATTATCCTTCATTGGAGGATCTTATAATTATTATCTACAGAATGGACATGAGGAAACCCTGTACTAAGTGGGGAATGTTGGCGTGAAAAGGTTCTTTATGATAGTTTAACCACCACTGTAGGAGAATAAATAAGATTGTAATGATATTTTCCCCATGTTGAATTTTTGACTAAGTACAGCAGACAGAGTTAATCTGTTGAAGCAGTGTTCTTCCTATCATCAGAGTGCGTGCAGAACCGCTGGGGCAAATAGGAAACACTAGGAACTAAGCCAGACAGACAGATATGAAAGATCTGATGGACATACCAAATATACTCCACAGATCTAAGAAATATTGGATACACAAAGTTGATATTAGGAACTATATTAAATCATTAATTATTCTTTTTTAAATTCATTTTTTACTATTTTTAATCATGTGTTACGTGCAGACGTTTTGTCCTGGAGGTAGAACAGGTACCCAATGTAGTAGCTGAGAATCGAACTCGGGTACTCTGGAGGAACAGTACATGCTCTCAATCACTGAGTCATCTCTCCAACTCTGAAATTACTAGTTATTCTTATAGATGCAATTCTAATAGCAAGCCAGGCTGACCAGCTACATAATGTGTGAGCCTCACAGGCTTTTGCTGCTACACCATTCAACCTAAAATATCTATATGGTGCTGCTCAACTGTCAGTCTACTGGACTTTATTTTGTCTGCAAAAATGTTCAAGTCTAAAAGAAACAGAAAATTCTCGGTGACAGAGTGCTTAAAAACCAAAAAAAAAAAAAAAAAAAAAAAAAAAAACAAAAAACCACAGGATTCTTGCTTTCCTTTTTTGAAGGTGTGTGGAAGGAAAGCTCTTTAGACTGGAATGATACACATGAAATAATAGTTTGGCACTGTATAACAACTGCATTTCCTTCTGTAGAGGCCACTACTGGCTCAAAAGAAGTACTTACTTTCTCAAGCCACACACACACACATGTGGGCGGCACAGTCTAACTATAGGAAGTGATAGCAGTGACGGTTAATGATTCCAGAGCAATGTCATAAACACCACGAACGAGCATCTAGAACAACATGCAAACCTCAGAAGTCACTCAATTATCTCACAATGCATAGAAATTGTAATGGGTTTTGGCAATTTTTTTTATAACAAATGCTTTATAAAGTAAAAGTTTTATAGTTATAAATGCTATTTTAAAAGTGTAACATAATAGGTTATTGGTATAAAAGTTCAGTTAGATAAATTTAATGGGGCTGGACTAATACTAAATATGGACATCCAATATAAATAATCAATTATAAATTAATAGTAAAGTATTGTAGGTATGTGAGTTATAAAATGTAATAACACAGAGAATCAACAGCCACTAAAACACCGTATGCACAATAACTGTTAGGGTTCTACATCACTGATGCTTTCCTAATTCTATCTACCACAAAAGAGTACACTTCTCAAAGTTCCCACTGAAGTAAATGCAAAACGGTAAAAATGCTAATTCCAGTGTCATACCAAGACAGACATTTCATAAAAAGACAAGTAAATACACTGCACTCTTAAAAAAAAACCTTAAAATTTGACATTGTCTCCACTGATTCTGATAAATATAATTTGCAAATTATGTCTGTGAGATTTCTTATGCCTGGCTTCCTTTTCAGAAGAAAAGTCAAGATAATACAAGAAACCCATTTTGCATTTCTAATCTCCCTGCTATTAGTATGGGCTACTATTTTACCTAGCCTTTTTTTTAAACCACTAAATAAATTCACTTAAGGAAATCTTAATTATGTTGATAAAATTTTAATCCTTTGACTAAAGGTATGTTTCAAACTGTCAAACAGTACAAACTGTATCTCAAACCAATAACATGGATCCAGTAGTAGATCTGGATTTAACGGAGAATGCCCATGAAAACAATAATTCCCTTTGGTCCATGGTCTGCAACTGGAGTCCAATATCTAGAGATTTGGGTTAGTTTGCCTCCCCACTTATAGTTGAAAACTAAATATAAATGGGACAAGATGAGTGACATCTCTTAAAAAACAAATCACAGAGATGGCTCAGTGGGTAAGAGCTGTCTGTAAGTTCAGTTCTAAGGGACATGACACCCTCACACAGATATACAAAACACCAATGCACAAAAAATAAAAATAATTAAAAAAATTCTCCAAGAACTGGGATACACTCTGCTGCAAACTGGAATATCCAATGACTTCAGTAACTGCAGGAGTACGAAGTGAGAAAGGAAATGCAGAATAGGTAAGCACGGAGATTTGAGGGCGCTGGGCTCTCAAAAGTAGAACTTTATTACAGTGCCTTTACACTTTCTTTGAGAACAGGAAGAATTTTATACATCTTTATAGACTTCCCATCAACTTGATATTCAATAAATATTTGCCTATGTAGCCATAAATTTTCATCTCAGTAGATTCACTGATATTATGGCTCTGGATGTTAGTTAATGCCAGAGTTTGCAGTAATAAAAGCGTAACTAAAAAACCAGAGACTTTAGTCTACACCAGAAAAGATGCAGGCAATATATTGTAGTTCAGGTAATACTTTAATTTAGGGAAATGAACTCTATACAGTGCTGCTTTCCTGTATCCCAGCACTCCGGATATGGAGGGAAGAGGGTTAGGATAGACTATGTGGTGAAACCCTGTAGTAAACAGAACACAACACAATAACTTAAGAGAAAATGAATGAACAGGGAAATTTTAAGATAAATATTTAATAGTGGACACATATTACATATGAAACATTTCATATTAGCTCTAATAAGCATGATAAACGTTGGTGTGCACCTCTGCCACGGAGTGGAGTAAGTTTTCTAAGTTAAAATTCCAAGTAATAAAAAAGACATCTGGCAGTGGTGTGTCCTCAGTATTGTTTAGATAAAAATACAAAATTTAGAGGTAGTCATGAACTTTTTATAACTTAAAGAAGTTCTTAATTGGCTATGCTTCTTCTAGTAAGCCATTTTTCGAAAAGTTGTTTTAATCTAAATATCACAGTGTTCCTATCTGGTTAGTTATCACAGCAAAACATAAGTAAATAAAAGTAATTCACATTATTGATGTAATTGTCTTGATGAGAAGGTAGTGCAGATTAGGTAGGGCAGATGCTCCTGTCAGTACTCCAGAACACCAGCAGGGACGCAGACTCCCCTAGTTCTATCCTCTCAGTTCAACTCTGCTTCCAACATGATTGAGGACTTAAAAATTATGATGATAAAAAATGACAGGTATGCCACATAAAAATAAATAACCTTTAAAAAAGTTCCTTTATGCTGGGTCTGACTCCAAGAGTGGGAAGGGTTTGCAGAGGAACTGGAAGAAAGCAGCTGTGTGTTTAAACAGAGGCAATGGGGAGATGGGTTAGAGGTCAGTGTGCAACCATGAAACATCCCAGCATTCCTTTAAACTAGATAGCCTTTGGCAATAGAAAGATGCTGTTCCCATTTCTAGCTCAAAACACCCAAACCAACAACTAGCTTATACTGAAAAGGGTGAATACAAAAAGCCTGCGGTGAGAAGACAGACTCTTTCTTCATCTAACTGACTTATGATTTCACCATAAAACGAGGATAACTTGATTTTCTTTTTAAGGTTGCTCAGAGGATTTAGATAATACTTGTATAGAAATTTATACATCTTTTCTTAACAATGCCTCTCTCGGAAGGACAAGCTCATGATGTTCCTTCTACCCACCAATGCCCCAGGCAGACCAGCCACGTCTACACTATAGATCACAGTCTAGAAGAAAAGCTCTATGTGCTTACTATGTATTGATGCAAAGAGCCACCTAGCCATGGGAAAACTTGGCTCTGTGATAAAAATGTTCTTCCTTTTGTATCAGATGATAATAAAATACCACCTACCTTCCAAGTTAATGTGAGTTATAAGGTTGGATTGAAGAATAAACCCCTCCCCAACAGGGTGCTCGGTTGTGACAAACCAATGATGGTTTTTAGAGTTCTTAGTTATTACTGTTTGCACAGGATGGGAAGGAACCCAACTCAGTCTTACTGTGGCTCAAATGTCTAAATTCTTTTGAATTTTGAACTGTTTTAACTAATATTTTACTAGTTTTCAAGACTTGTGAAAACAAAGACTGGAGCAAACACCACAAAATTATTCTACCTACAGAATACCACAGATAAATACATTTCTATTATTTGAGAAGAAACTCAAGAATGCCTTGAATTCTGCTAAGCCTGGTAACAAAATATTGTGATTGAAAATGGGTGTCAGCTCCCCTAGGGAGAAGAGCCGGCTGTAATGCTGAGAAACTCTAACAGTACTGCAGGTTGTTGTCTCCAGCAGTGTAGCCACATTGTTAGTGGGGCCTCATTTTCTATCTTCTCTTTTATGCTGATATACAATCTAACACTTGGAAATATTTTCAAAATTTTTGAAAGTTTAAAATTTCATGTATATCTGATGATCAGACTCATTTACACTTACTTAGGGAAAAATTTTATGCAGGTCCAATCACACCACTAAAAATGACCTATGTAACAGTCTCCTCCCATCCCCCAGTATCAGACTTTGCATATTATTTAAAAATGAGACATCTTGCAAAAAAAAGAATGGCACCTTTAATCCTCCTTCCACCCCCCTCAAAGAAAAACACTTTAAGCATTGGGATCTCCATATATGGTGGAAAATGAGGTTCAGGAGCTAAAACTCTATACTAAAAAATGTATGTAAATAACTTGATGTTGAGCTTATGATACCCCTTTTCAGGATCTGCTCTGGCTCAGCAACATTCTGCGTGAAATTCATAAAGAATTTTTAAAAATTAAAAAAATAAATTCATCTATGAAGGAGATTAAAAGCAGAAGGAGGCAAGGACGAGGAGTGAGAACAGAGTCTTGAATGACTCACGATTGCCTTTCTGACTTTCTTTAAAAACGGAATTCTTCCTCTACTGTTGCCTGAGAACCACTATGGTTTTGCCAAGTCTGTAACAGCAATTATATGAAATCAACCACAAGCACACTTATTTGTCTCAAGCCTATAAATACTGTTAGTGATACCAAACTATTGCCATTGGCTTATCTGTAAAAAGAAAAAATATAGATTTGCATTTTATAAAGTTAACACTGAGGGCACGTGAAAGGCGACGAAATGCAGTATACAATGATGGTTTCATGGAACACGGACACTGAAGTGAAGTGACGTCTTGAGCAAGCCACCTGGTCAAGCCGTGTCTGAGGAAGAGTCATAAGAGACAATGAAATTGCCATTGGTGGAGTGGCCAGCCACCGACTGGGCAGCCTGCTGGCTCAAGTTGTTGCAGATGAGCACTAGCTGGTTGCTCTGGGCCTCGGACAAGGTGCTACAGCTCTGGTAGACACTGAAGTTGGTTTTCCTGCCGGGGATGTTGCCCTTCTCGCACATGGTCTTCACCATCTTGGCTAGCTTGTTCTTGCCAAGGGCCTGGCAATTGTACCAATGCAGAGCTGCCAAGTTCACAACTGGCTTGATGGACAAGTAGAAGGGGGCATCCTCATAGCGCATCGCAGGAGGCCTCCGCTGGGCATACTCCTTATAGTCCTGCACCGGGCAGGTCTGTGGGGCATGCTGAGTGGCATAAACTCGTGAGTCTGTCCCTCCTCTCTTGGTTTTGGCATTCAGATCACTGGTGTCCTGACCCATCCATTCCAAATACTCCAGTCCAGTTTCTGTGACGCGGAGCCGGATATCGCCCCATTTCAAGGTGGATCCATGGAAGCCTGTGCAGTGCCCAAATGCTTTTGTATTGTTGAGCCAGACAAGGTTGAGTAGACCCTCGGGGTTATATCTGCTCAGCAGTCCCCTCTTCCGCAATATGAGCTCATCGGCAAACGTGAGTTTCATGGACTTGTGAGGCTTGTTTCCCTTTCCTTTGCAGCGGAGCTCAATCTGCTTCTGTTTCAGGGCCTCCTGGGACCGCTTGAACTCCTTATCCCTGGTGATGCTGTAGCCATACCTGTGCTCTTTCAGGTACCGTTCCAGCCCACACTGGTAATTCGCCAAGCTGTTGGGTTCATACTCAGACCCATCCTTCTGCCTGGCATCCACGAAGAAGGAGGCAAGGTAGGCATCTAGCTCCTTGCAAGGGATGACATAGATCTCTCTGGTTTCGGAAGGGTACTTGGAGATGAGGAACTCCCGGAAATTGCGGAGCGCTGTCTGTGTGCTCCGGATGGTTTTCTCATTCTGCTCTCTGCTGAGCTCAGCTGCTCTTTCATCCTGGTCTGCAACAAACGGGGGGAGGGGGAGGGACAGAGAGGGTGTTGATGAGTTCAGACAATGCACTTGCTATTCTGAAATAAAGTTTCCTTTCATAATGAAATGGGAAAGATGAATCAATTTTGAGAGAACAGTGATATAGTATTGAAAGGGTTGCTGCACGATTGAAGCCAAATTCAGTTTCACAAATTTACTGGATAAAATATGGCCCATGACAATGAGAGAGAACTTCTTTTTAAAAATGTTAAATTTGGGAAGTAGAAAAAGACAAGATCTTCTGAGTAAATTGGGAGCATGGGGACCTTGACAGAGGGAGGGGAAAGGCAGGGAGGGGAGCAGAGAAAAATGTAGAGCTTAATAAAAATCAATAAAAAATATAAAAAATGTTAAATTGTGTTATTACTGTGGTGTGTATGTGTATGTGATGTGTGTGTGAGTGTGGGTGCAAATCCTTCCATCTTTACACAGCTCAGGGTCTCAGGCTTGCATTGCAAATGCTTTTATCCTCTGGAGCCACCTTGCTAGCTCTGAGTTCCGGCACAAAGCTTAGTGAGTGAAGGTTTGTGGAAAGGGTGAGACTGAAGGTCATCTTTTTGTTTGATGAAAAACGTTTGAGGGGCAGAAATGTACTATTCGTCCTATGTGGCATGTAAGGGGTCTCTCCCCAGCTGGTAAAATCACTTCCTTTGTGAAACTGGAGGTGGCACTGGTTCTACTGGCTGCACTTGTCACCCTAACACACCACTGCGAGTCTATTCAGAGAGGACTAAATACATTTGATGGCAGTTCATTTCATTCCTTTTCTATAGGAGATCAGGTCAATGCAATTTACAAGTATTCTTTATGGATAACAAAACAGTTTGTATGCAATTAAGTGATCAGAATCAATCTGGTATTTTAAAAGAAAACCAGGACTACTAAACTTCATGGTAACAAGAGGATAATTAAACATGAACTTGATAATTGAGGTGAAAGAAAGGGCCTATCTTGATTCAGTTTGTTTTCTTGATTTATTGTTACCTTCTGCGTGAAGGACTTGCAGTCTAAGCTCTGGATCATCCATTAAGCAGTACTGCTCCAAGGTAGCAGGCCTCACACTTGCTACACTTCAGACTTTCGATGCATGGCCAAATACAGGCTACCTGTCTGTAAGCCTATGAATCTGCATTCCCAGGTAAATAAAGTTCTAGTGGCTCAGGCCTGTAATTCCTGCACCGTATGAAGCTCCTCAGGAGGCAGGGGTCTCAGGTTCAAAGCCTATCTTGACTCAGAAAAGCTAAATTCTATGCCTGTGTCCTATATGGGAAAGATCATTTTGCCCATTTAAAAAGAGGTTAAGAAACACTAAGTGGTTTCATTTCAGTAACATTTAGTTTAACTTGACATTACTAATAAAAAATACTTGGTTTAAAAAACACCCACTTTGCATGTCAGATGTGGTCTGGACAAACTCAGAAACCTAAAATAGAATTATACAACAGAAAAGCAGCCTACCTACTGCTATGCAGTGAAGTCGGTTTTCCTATTGATTTTTAAGAGGGAAACATGGAAGTTAATTTAAAACAACAAAAAATACAACTTAAGTCTCTTGGGTATAAGGCAATAGCATTTTGTTTATTGAAAGTATCTATATAGAAAAAATTTTCAGATTAATTTGTATGACTTCTCAGTGGAAGTCTTTGTAATTACTATACCCAATAATGGAAAGTTTTTAATATACTAGAGTTTATTCATAAAACAAACTACCTTTTAAATAAAGCATTACCATATATTACTGTGTATCTATCTATAAATAACCATGTTAGTTTTAAATGAGAATTTTAGGACAAACTTCCAAATTTCATTATGTACATAGGCATGGTGGAGAGATGACATCTCCAAAATTCAAGCACACAAACAGACTTTATGCTTCAACAGTTTAACTTTCAGTTGCTTCTTTTTCAGTTGAAATTGCTTATATTAACAATAAAGAGCGCCTTCTGTTTCCATTAAAAACAAAGAAGCAGGGGTTGAGTGTGACCTCTCAGCCTTAACTGTTTACAGGTAAGCCAGAGGCCAGCACAGTTTAATTTGGCTGCTTATGCAAATATATAAAAGCACTCTTCAAACTTCAAAGGTTTTCCAGGAAATAAATGTTCATAGGCAACTTTGGGGAAAAGAGTTTCAGACTCTCATTGCTCATATGGGCTCTTAGACCGAGTCTGTGTATCCTGAAACCTGAAATCCACTATAGTACCTGTTTGGAGGTGTAACTTATCATCAGTGATCAAATCCTAGCACTTCTTGTTAAAAATCCTAACAGGAGATCTGCCATTAGAAACTGTCTTAGGAGTGTGAACCAAGGTGCTACAAACTAGGATTTCCCAAAGGGCTGTCAGATAAGGGCAACTGGATCTTTAAGCTGGAATATTCTACAGAGTTAACAAAACACTCCAGATAAACTAGAGATTTAAAATTTCCTTCACTTCATTGTGCTTGCATTTGCAAGCTACTCAATAACAACTACCATCAGACCCACCACGAGGTATCCGCTCGACTTAGCCATACTCGTTTTCAGTTTGTAAAATATTCAATATTTTTAACTCCTTTTACAAAAATAAATTGAAATTTGATTTGAAAACTTATGGGTGTCAATTTAAAAATGAGTGATGATTTCAGGGCATGTGAGCAAAACACCCAGGTGCGCTGGCTTCCATGGGGCAGACTAGTACAGTGAAGCTGTGAGAGAGACTGACATGCAGTCATCACAGGACATGGCTCCCTGACCAGGTGGCCAGCTCTCCTTTCTGTCTCCAAGAACCCACTCTGGACTGACCATCTCAGCCCATCCTCAGCCTCATCTCCTTTGCAAGGCTTTCCCTCTTTTTTTTTTTTTTTTTTGGCTGGGTCTCAAGCTTAGTTAAGAACCAGGAGTTGCATCTGCGGAGAAAGCAGCCCGAATGCTGCTGCATGGCCTCCTTTTCTAGCAGCTTGGAATGCACCACAGGAGGCAGCGGGAAGGGAAGACACCCTCATTCACTTTGCATGAATAAGGGCAAAGAAACAGTTTTCAAAAGCAGTACAAGTAATAAGGTCTCAGCTAATAACAAAATCAAGTAAGAACAGAGAAAAATCAGTAGGAAATACAAATGAACTACAAGTATCATGCATTTGTCTACAGAAAAGTTCCTTTTATAACTTTTTATTAGGTATAACATACACAGAATATAGTTATGATATGCACACAGTTTTGACAGAGGGTATTCACCAGTGAATCTAGTAACCATATCAGAAGGATTCCTTCTTCCATCACCCCCTATTATCAAGAAAACTGCTCTCCTGACTTGAAAAAAAGTTTGGCTGGCCTATTACTATGCCCATGGATGAATCTTGGGATTGGCTTCACCTACTGTTGTGCATTTGCAGATACTTCATCCTCTCGGCAGTGTGGTGTTCCACTATACACAAATCCAGCATTTCAATAAACATAAACCCTAAAGACTGAGAAAGTTAACAAAGCAGAGAATGTCACCCAAAAGCATACAGACACAAATGATTTTCTTCTAATCAGAGCAAGTATTTGGCTTTTGTATTTTTGTGTACTTGTTCACGTGTACAATATATGCAGGTGTGTGTGCAGAGGACTTAGTATAGGCCAGATTCTTCAACTGCTCCCCACATTATACTTGTGTGTGATGCAGATGAGTGTGGGTGCACATTCAGAGGTCAGAGGACAACCTTGAGTTTCAGTTCTTCTACCCTGAGACAGTTCACCTCTGCTCGTAGCTTGCTAGCTGGCCTGCGAACAGCTGGGAACTCTTCTCCCATTTCACTGCACAAGGACTGGGATTTTATATGAACATCACACCTAGATTTAGTTCCAGGGATTCAAATTCAGGTTTTCATTCTTATATCCTTTATCCATTCAGCCATCTCTCCAGTTCTTCCACTTAATTTCTTGAGACAGCCCCTCACTGAACTTAGAACTCATCAACTTGCTAGCCGGGCTACCCTCATCCCAGGGATCCTTTTGTCTCTGCCTCCCCAGGAATGGGATTATAAACACACAATGCTACACAGAACTTTTTATATTCATGCTGGGAATCTGAGCTCAAGCCCTCATATTTGAATGGAAAGAACGTTGCCAACTAAGCCATATCCCCAGTCCCTAAATCAGTGGTTCCCCACCTTCCTAATGCTGTACCCCTTTAATACAGTTCCTTATGTTCTGGTGACCCCCAATCATAAAATTATTTCATTACTACTTATTAATTGTAATTTTGCTACTGTTATGAATCATGATCTAAGTATCTGATACGCAGGATATCTGATATGTGACAGGCTGAGAACCACTAGCCTAAATCAAGTATTTGAATCACATAAATAAATGAGCAGTGATGAAAATAACGTCTCGTACACCTTCCACGAGCCCAACAGGCTCCTCAATATATATGTACTAACTTAGGACCTAAGAATCTACCCTACAAAGCTTCATCTTCCACTCAGTCAGTGCTGGTTCCCTCGCTTGGGGAGCAGCCTGAAACCTCAGCACTTTCTCCCTCTTTCTCTACAGCTGAGCTGGGCCTCACTTTCACACCTCACTTTCACACCAAGTGGTGCATCAGAACTAAGTGGGCTGGTCTGCAAGCATAATATACACAGCTCTTGCTTAGTGGATTTACCATCTAGTCAGAGGACAGTAACAATCTTCAGCACACTAACCCAAGTGCTGTGAGGAACCCAGCATTTTCAACCAATGTAATCAGTTGTCCAGAGCACTTCTCAGCTCCCCACAGCCAGAGTAGGGCACTGACACCCTCTTCATGCTCCACTAATCCAATTATTCCCTCTCGTTAGGAGATGGCATAGAAACATACACAATTAGTGTAGTATCTTATGTTCTCATTTCATCTGAGGAGATCTATGTTAGATTTAAATCCAGACACATTTGCTCTGCTGCTGCTGCTGCATCCAATTTAAAACAAGCACAAACTTAGCTATGGCACCCTTGTATGCTGTTATTAAAGCAATATATCTTCAGCAATAGTCAACGATTCCTGATGTTTAGCTTCTCTTTTATTATTTTCATGTAAAACAAAGAGTATTTTGTCTCATTTTTCACTTAGAAATGTTCTACTTCTCTATAAACTAGTGAATAATAAAAAGTCCATAGCTAATTCAATAAATAAGAATGTATTTTAAATTTGAAAAATAAAATATCTGGTGAGCAGATTCACATGTAGGAAGCTGAGGTTGGAACCAATAATGAATACATGCTCAGGAGTATCATTAAGCCCTGAGCATCTGAAGAATTTCTATGGGTAAAAAGACAAAGTCTTAACAGTTGTGAAGATGACAACATAGCTAGAGAGGTCAGCGAACATAGAAAACTAGTTTAACAGGCCACGCATGGCACTGTGAGTTGCTATGTGTTTTGTAGGAGTTGAGATCTTCAAGCTTAAACTTCAAGGGAGATTCATCTATCTTTAACCTATGGAGTGAGTGGACTAA
Source organism: Arvicola amphibius (assembly GCF_903992535.2). Taxonomy (NCBI): domain Eukaryota; kingdom Metazoa; phylum Chordata; class Mammalia; order Rodentia; family Cricetidae; genus Arvicola; species Arvicola amphibius. The sequence goes on from NC_052052.2 coordinate 84,620,790, forward strand.
ATTCTAGAAGGCCAGATACTAATTGATTAAGCAACAGAGGAGGAGAGAGCAGCACCCCTGAAGAAACTGCTTGAGCAAAAGGCAAATATGAGAAGAAAACAGTTTATGCTTGGAGGTGGAGGCTGCTCATTCATTTCCTGGCCGCCCAGACTCAAAATAATCACAAATAAACTATATTAATTGCAATACTGTTTGGCCAATAGCTTGAGTATTTCTAGCTAGCTCTTATATCTTAAATTAACTCATTTCTATTATTTTATATTTTACCATAAGGCTTGTACTGGTACCGGTGAGGGTATCTTTCTCCTTCATTGGCTACATGGCATCTCTTTGACTCTGCCTTCTTTTTCCCCAGCATTCAGTTCAGTTTTCCCTGCCTAACTCTATTCCACCCTATCATAGGCCCAAGCTGCTTCTCTAGTCATTAACCAATAAAAGCAACACATATAGAGAAGGGCTTCCAATATCATATGCTCCTGAGTAAGAAGGACTGACCTTTGTTTAGGGTACGAGATAGTTGAATAGGGAGAAAACTAGACCAGTGGTATTGTGGCACAATGGTCTGTACCCTGTCACTTGTATTTTAAATAAATGCCGATTGGCCAGTAGCCAGGCAGAAAGTATAGGCAGGGCAACCACACAGGAAGTAGAGGTGGGGAAACAAGAATTCTGGGAAGAGGGAGTTTCAGTATACAGTTGTCACCCAGACAGAGAGGAAGCCATACATAGAGCAAGCAAGATGTGACTGCCTCACCAAAAAGGTACCAAGCCATGTGGCTAACACAGACACGAATTATGGGCTGATATAAGTTATAAGAATTGATTAATAAGAAGTCTGAGCTACTTATTAATCAGTTTATAATTAATGTAGACCATGATGACTTTGAGCTCATGGAATCTTGTTGGCTTCAGGAAGAGGAATCCTTCTCTGGAATCCTTGTTATTTATTTCGTTTTACTTTTTAGTATGTGTGTTATGTTGTGTATTACTGGGTTTATGCATGTCACTGTAGTGCCAGTCTAGGCCAGAAAAGGGTGTTGGGTCCTTCAGAACTAGGGTTACAGGCAGTTGTTAGCCATCATATGAGTCCTGGGAAGTGAACACTGCAAGAATAGTACACACTCTTAACCACTGAGTTATCTCTCCAGCCTCTGGAATCATTCTTAACAACACTGTTTATGTAATTGCGAGACCATATCTACTTAACTGTGTACCTAGCTGCAAAATCATATCTACTTGACCCCATCCACCTGATATGGGTAGTGTGGCCAACAGTTAATGGATCTTTGTCAATATAACATTCTTTTCAAATCTTAGAAGCACTGCTTGAGCTGAGCTATACAAAATCCTGTTTTTTTAAACCTAAGCCTTAGTTTCTTCCATTGAAGTCATTATAACTGTATCCTTAAGAGTTGTATGAGAGTTGAATAAAACAGACAAAGAACTATATAGTATTGGGCATGTAATTTATCAAGTTCAACCCTTTAGACATATCACTGCTTAGAAAACATGTTCCAAAGCATGGAGCCCACATCTCCCTATCTCAGCTGGAGATGTAGCTCAATGACAGAGCCAAAAATGAGTCCTGGGTTTGATCGCCAGTACTACAAAAACCACCAGTCTTTTAATCTCAAGTTTCACTATTTATGCTTTTTTGTAGCAAAACTTTTGCTACTTTTTCTAAGCTTTTATAAGCCATTCATGCATAAGTAAATACTTTGCTATGAGCAGCTGTGAACTGGAGTTGCGGCTTCAGTCTTTTGGAGACCATCTGTTCCTCCAAGTTTCACTGAGTTCCCCCAGTGTCACTGAGATGAGGTATGGTGACTGAGTTCAGTATAGAATTAAACAGTGTACAACTGTGGAATTCTCTCTTTGAAATTGTTGGATTTTTAAATTAACAAAGTAAGATACTAAAGACAAAAAGGAGATCGTCCAACAGCTATAAAAATCAATTAGAAAAAGCTTAAACCTCTACACATGGAAAAAAATTAAGCATTCCAAAGCAAAGGCAAAAGAAGAACAAGAGAATAAATATTGCATGATATTAATCACAATAAAGTGCACTTTCATCCTGGCTGAAATATATTCTTAAATCAACTGTAGAATGTGGCTGCGTTTCTAGGCTTAACAGCATGAAAACCACACGACGATAATTAACGTAATAAATCATCCCGTGGCCCTTTTCATAGAATCTGACAGGGCTCATTGATATATTGTTTATTAGAGAACACAGAAACTTCCCCCCACCTTTTATTACACTGCCAGAGACACTGAATCAAGAGTACTTTCTGATGTGCCTGAAATATCTGCCTCTGGTGTAATATATAAAATATACAGTGAGCTGCTGTCAGCAGAATTTGAGATATACAGCACAGCATACACATTTCCCAAAACAATCATGCCTCTTATTTTCACCTTCCTTGACTTGAGGCAGTGGCTGAAGAACACAGATTCATTATAGATTCAACATTTACACTTCCCAAAATTCAGTAATGGAGGCTCAGCTTTACCCTCAAATGACCGCTCCTTTACAGTTCACTCCTTACTGATGCTCTAAGTACATGGCACAGGAATCTCATACAGGTGTTTTCAATCAACCCATAATGTTTTTTAGTGTTTTTAACATTATTCCCCAAAGAAACACATTTTAAAATATCCAATAATAAATCATTTCCCAAAGTAAAAATTAGTTCCTGCATAGTTCAGAAATTTAGCCTTGACAGCATGGAACCCTCTATTTAATTTGCTGTGCATACCTAATTTCTAATTTGTAGCTAAGCTTTAAAGAAATAGATGGTTTAAAAGAGGAACTACTTATATATGAAAAAGGGATTCTATGGTAATAAAATTTCCCCCCTCAGGAAATACAAAAAACATAGTCAAGGTTAAAACACAACAACAGCAACAACAGCACACACACACACACACACACACACACACACACAAACACACACACACACCCTACCTATAAATCACTGAGAGACTGTCATTGGATGTGTTTTGATGTTTGTCTGGTTTTCTAATTACATCTTCCCCCCTTTAGTGCTGAGGGTGAACTCAAGGTGTTGGATATAACTAGGAAAATGTTCTACTTCTGACCCACACCCTCAGCTCTTAATTTAAAATTTAATTAAAACTACCATTTAATTACCAAAGTAGGGTCCACTCTATCCCAATTACAGTCTTTGTTTTCCTTTTGAGTCCTATCTTACTTTTCTCTAAAAATATTACTTTGTCAAATACTCAAGAAAAAAAAAATCACTGTTAACACAGCCTGGCACAGATATCACTTCTGATACAGTTTTTTGATTCACTCAAAACTGCATAAGGATTTGGAACTGAATTTACTATTTACAGTTGACCCAGAAATCCCTTCCCTTCCGTAGTTGATTCTAGGGCATTCCTTAAGCCCACGACCATGCTGGTTCAACTGTTGTCTGTACTGCAACAATAATAAGCCTTCTAAATTCTAAGTAGAATTTAGCTGTTCCCCTGCTCAATCTCCATGAACTCCTACCACAAAACCTTGGTCCACTTCAGTAGTCCCATTCTTCATTCCAGCCACAGGGCATCCATTCAGGTTTCAAATGTCCCCTTCTTTCAGTGAATTGGGAGTGTCTCTATCCAAAGAGCTTGCACATGAGCTCTCCTTCAGGAATGTACTTCTGTCCCCCATTTCTTATAGTCTCATCCTCAATTTTCAGTCAAATGCCACTCTCCTTAGGGAATCTTCCCAGATCCTCCCCTGAGCCCAACTAATGCTCACTTTTCTGTCATAGCATCTCTAGCAATGTGTATTACATACTTGTGTAATATTTGACACACATCCATGACACGACCTTATTCATGAAGTCAAGGACTTTTATTTTCACCATGGATTCATCCATGACTGAAGAAGTAAAATAGTAGGCACGAGTAAATAGTTAAGTGAATTAATTTAAGTATCAGAACATATACATTAAAAATGTGTAAGAAAATTATAAAATCAAGAGAAAACAGAAGATTATGTTCTGTCTGTTAAAACGGATTCATTATTACATTGGTGAGTGTGTGTCACAGCGTCTGTGTGGAGGTCAGAGGGCGATGTTTGGGGTCAGTTCTCTCTTTTATACCAGGCGAGTCCCGGAGACTGGTGACCTTGCAGGCCATATGTCCTTTTCCTTTCCATAAGTTCTGCTTCAATAGTCAATAAAATATATTCACTGCCTCAACACAGGAGGCACTGCTTCAAGTGCCTCTGAGAATGCACACCGAAACTTTGTTTTTCTTAACTTTCTATTTACTCATTGTGTATTTTACATCATGCAACTTAATGCCATTCATGTTCCTATCCCATCATATCCACCCTCTGCACTTGTACCCTCCCCCTGAGAAATAAAATAAAATAAATTTAAGAGAAAATAAAAAAAGAAAAGATATTGTCATGGAAGCTGTAGTGTGAATCACACAGCACACCCTTTCACCAATATGTCTTTACTTGCAAATGTTCATTGCAGTCACTGGTTTGGTTCAAGGCCTCTGGTTTCGGCTACACCATTGATACTGGACCCTCACTGAGGCTCCTCTTGGATATCCTGTTGTTGCCCTGTGTCATGGAGATCCTGCAGCTTTGGATTTGCAGGATGTGTCCCTTCAAGTGCTCTGCAGATAATTGATGGGGTGGTTGCTGGAGTGATCCAACTCATAACCCTGGTTCTCTCCCTCATCCTCACCATCAGAAAGAGCTCTCCAGTATCACCCCATCTAGTTCATCCTACGCAGCAAAGAACAAGGAGTGAGGCGGGTTCTCCTGTTTTAATGCCTTCAAGGAGCCCCTGCCCCCAGGTGAGGTGCAGGGGCCACTCTCCTGAGTGCTGTGGCTGGTAAGGAACAGGGCCAGCTCTCCCAAGCTGATGTTCTCAGAGCAGGTTCACTCACACCACTGCAACAGGGCCAGCTCTCCTGTGCTGTCCAGACCAAGTGCAGGGCCACTTTCCCAAGTGCTGCAGCTGCTTGCTCACCCACACTGCAACTTATCAACCCTCATTTTCATCCTTCTGTGAGAACAACCAAAGTAGTTGGAGACTAGAAGTAGGAAAGAAAGAGAAGAACTCTTGGCAATGAAGTCTTTGGAGGAATAAAACAGAGAAGATGCTGGTTTAGGTGCAGCTAAGGAGAATACAGAAAAACACAAGAAGCAGCATCTCGGTCAGGAGCATGAGCTTGGGCCCCAGACTCCCAGAGTTGACTGTTACAACTCCCACCTGGTGTGTGCCCTTCCTGTGACTTAACGTCCACATCTGCAAAGTGGTGCTTGAATCGTTTATTCTAACAGTACTATGAGGGCTGAATTATCACAAGTCACTAGAGAGATAATAAGTACTTCACAGCACTGGCTGCTATTTTACACAAACTAATCAAGGAGTTAAGCAGCAATGACTCCAGATCTTGCAAAGGGGTAAGGAGGTTAAAAGTCATTGTCAATTAGGCACAAGACACTTGGGAGGCAGCTGCAGAGGTAGGAGGATTTCTGCAAGTTCAAGGCCAGCCTGTTCTGTATACTAAGTTCCAGGACAGCTTAAGCTATATAGTTAAGTTATATAGTGAGATCCATGTCAAAAACAACAACAACAAGAAGACCCCCCCCCCCCCCAAAAAAAAACCAAAAAACAAACCAAGAGCTACTCTCTGCCATCAGGTCTTAGACAACAGAATTGAAGCATGTGACACAAGCTTGTTAAATTTCCCTGACTTCAACAACTGAGAACAAACATAGAATGAGGTGTAACATATGATGGGTATGAAATGAAACACTACAACCACTACACTAATTACCAGGAACTTCTGGTTAGAAACCACTTCTTCTTTCCTTCTATACCTCATTTACATGAGTGCATGGTTTTAGTCAGTACAAATAAAAATATGAAGACATCTTGCATAGAAAATGCATAATAATGTAAATAACAAAAAGCAGTTATTAATCAACCTAACATAAAAGATGTATGGCACATAAAGCACAAGGAAAACAACATAAAAATGGAAATGTGTAAAACTCTAATAAATTATCTCCTTTTGAACTGAGTTATTAATATTCATTAAATTTCACCCAAAAAACAATAACCTAATAGACATAAGGAAGATGCTAATTTCCGTGAGTTGGTCAGTGATGACAATAAAGCATTTTTCTATGTAGGTTCCTATCACCCAGTTATAAATAAAAACAAAAAAGAACAGTTTAGAATCACTAATTATAATAGTCTTCAAAGTATTAAAATACATAAATCTTAGCATACTCAAGACTAAAGTTATAAGTAAAAACAAGAGTTCAAACATTATTTTCAAAAAGTATTTGTGTGCTTTGAATCAAATCTTAGATTCATAGAAGCAATAGATATTATAACTTTATATGGAGTAATTTTTTCCTGCTAAATGAAATTTAGGCATTAAAGCACGAAAGGTAAACTGAACTCTCAACTATACTTGGCTACTTTATCTACTGACTATGTTAGAGGCCTTCGAACTTTCCTGATTGTACATATCTATGTGTAAAAACCTAGTTTTTAAAATTAATTTTCTAGCTAGCATATAAATAATGGGCTTCATTATGACATTTTCATACATCATAGATCATTAGTAAAAAAATATTTAGAATTAAGTCTTCCAAAAGTGATGCCCCACCTCATTCTCTCTCCACCCAACCTGTTGTCATTCATATTAAAAGTCAATGAAGTTCTTAGAGATAAAAGAAGAGGTAAATGATGATCTAAGTACACACACATACCCAAAGTAGCAAGATTTACTAGTCATTGCTGACTTGAGTAAAAAACATATGGATGCTTCTAATGTTTTAAAATCATCTTATTAAATATAACCAAACAATATTATCATTCATTAGAGAAATATAAATTGAAACGATAATATGATACAGGGTTTCAATCCAGTGTTGATGTGGTTATAATTAAAGGTAGAGTGTGACATATGTTGGCAAGGATCTAGAAGTTAGAGCCACATATGTTGATGGGAAATAAAATGGCACAACAGTTCAGCAGTTCAAGTAAACACAGAGCTTCCATATTATCTGCCAAACTTACTACTAAGGCTCAAGAGAACTGAAAAAATCTGTCCACATTAAACCTGAACCTGAAGTTTAGTGGTGGTGGCCCATGCATTTAATCCCAGGAGGCAGAGGCAAGTGGATCTCTGTTAAGTTCAAGGCAAGCCTGGTCTACACAGCAAGTTCCAGGACAGCCTGGGCTGTTACACAGAGAAAGCCTGTCTCAATAAAACAAACAACTGAGTATTTACAACTGTGATTTTTTTCATTAAGAGCCAATAAAGGAAGACAAAAAAATAATGTCCACGAATTGACAAAAGGATAAACAAAATGTGTTACATTTACATAACAGATATTATCTAGCGTTAAACAGGAATGAAGTATTCATACACATGGGTGTGTCTAAACATACAAAGAGAAAAATATGAAGTCCAAGAATAGATAAACTATAAAACCAGTTTATAATTTGGGTAGACAAATAGCATCTGTATGGAGAGGAAATGAGGAATAAGATTAGAGTTAGGAAATTAAATATGTTCTCAAGAAGCAAAGCCAGGTAGAAACTGAGTACTTAAAACGCTTCCTGAGATTAAAATAAAAATAGAACAAAGAAAACTGTCCTGAATTATTCCATACTAAATGGTATATAAAGTGTCTAAAATGGGGAAGCCCATAGGTACAAGGTCATGAGCTATGCCAGAGGGTCTACACAGGTGGCTGGGCTGGTGGCATCTGTCTGTGGACTTACCCAGCCAGTATGCTATAACACTGACCAGCCAGGTAAGATGTACCTACTAGTGCAACAGTGTTATGACAGATATAGACCACATGATGCTTGGATTTGAGGCCTGCTCCATAAGAAGGAATTTATGCCTGTGTGTGGTTTGAATGAAACTAACCCAACAGGCTCATAAGGAGTGGCACTATTAGGAGGAGTGGCCTTGATGGAGTAGGTGTGGCTTTTGTTGGAGGAAATGTGTTACTGAGGTTTGAGACCAGGCTGGGTGGCTCATTCTTGTATCTACTGCCTATGGATAGGGATGGAGAATCCTCAGCTCCTTCTCCAGCAGTTAATAAGAAGCCTGAGCTAATAGTCCAATCAGTTTCTAATTAATATAGATCTCTGTGTATTTCTTTGTGACTGAACAGCTGCCTGACCAGGCAGGACTAGATGGGACAGAAAAAACTCAGTCAACAGCATCATGTGTGTCTGCATGCCCCTATGCTTCCTGCCATGATGACAGTAAACTAAACCTCTGAACTGTAAGCCAGCCCCAATAAATGTTTTTCTTTATAAGAGTTGCCATGGTCACGGTGTCTCATCACAGCAATAAAATCCTAACTAAGACAGTCTGGTACTGCAAACTGGGTCATCAAATTGTCAAAATCCTCAGTCCTCAGTCATCATACTGTCAAACTATCTTCTAAATATTTATGTTTATGTCCATACATTTGAGCTGCTCTCAATCTTGGACAGATTTCTTCATGCCGTAGGTGACAGTTGATGCAAAGACTCATTAACTTGTTAAGTACCGAAAATAAGTAATCGTTGAGTGCTCAGTCCTAAAAAGGACATCTACCTCAAACTGCCTTATAACTCAAAGATTCAAAGAACATGATCAAAGAGGGGATAATAATGTAAGAGCTGGAGGAAGATGGAAAGATGCTGTGAAATGTTGTCTTCAGGACATGATATGGCTGCTGCACTCACAACCTGTACAAGATCAAGACAGTCAAAATCCCAGCACCATAGGGATGGGATTGTGAGAACCCCACCTCTAGCTGAGGTGCTACTTGGTGGCTACTAAAGGAAAAGAGAGTAATTTTTCTTTTTTTGAATGTCTTATAATTTGCATTTCCTGATCGCTAAGGATGTTGAACATAACCTTAAGTGTCCCTTGGCCATTTGAACTTCTGTTGAGAATTCTCTGTTCAGTTCAGTGCCCCATTTTTTAACTGGATTAATAAGAATTTTAATGTTTAGTTTCTTGAGTTCTTTATATATTTTGGAGATCGGACCTTTGTCTGATATGGGGTTGGTGAAGATCTTCTCCCATTCAGTAGGATGCCTTTTTGTCTTAATGACAGTGTCCTTTGCTTTACAGAAGCTTCTCAGTTTTAGGAGGTCCCATTTATTCAATGTTGCCCTTAATGCCTGTGCTACTGGGGTTATACATAGGAAGTGGTCTCCTGTGCCCATGTGTTGCAGACTACTTCCTACTTTCTCTTCTATCAGGTTCAGTGTGGTCAGATTTATATTGAGGTCTTTAATCCATTTCGACTTGAGTTCTGTACATGGTGATAGATATGGATCTATTTTTATTCTCCTACGGGTTGACAGTTATGCAAGCACCATTTGTTGAAGATGCTTTCTTTCTTCCATTGTATACTTTTAGTCCTTTGTCAAAAATCAGGTGTTCATAGGTGTGGATTAATATATGGGTCTTCTATTTGATTCCTTTGGTTGACGTCTCTGTTTTTATGTAAACACCAAGCTGTTTTCATTACTGTAGCTCTGTAATAGAGTTTGAAGTCAGGGATGGTAATGCCTCCAGAAGTTCCTTTATTGTATAGAATTGTTTTGGCTATCCTGAGTTTTTTGTTTTTCCATATAAAGTTGATTATTGTTCTCTCAAGGTCTGTGAAGAATTTTGTTGGGATTTTGATGGGGATTGCATTGAATTTATAGATTGCCTTTGGTAGAATTGCCATTTTTTACTATATTGATCCTACCCATCCAAGAGCAAGGGAGATCCTTCCATTTTCTGGTATCCTCTTCAATTTCTTTCTTCAAAGCTTTAAAGATCATGTCAAATAGATCTTTCACTTCCTTGGTTAGAGTTACCCCAAGATACTTTATGCTATTTGTGGCTATCATAAAAGGTGAAGTTTCTCTGATTTCCCTCTCTGCTTCTCTGTCCTTTGTGTACAGGAGGGCTACTGATTTTTTTGAGTTGATCTTGTAACCTGCCACATCACTGATGGTATTTATAAACTGTAGGAGTTCTTTGGTAGAGTTTTTGGGGTCACTAATGTACACTATCATATTATCTGCAAATAACGATTTCTTCCTTTCTAATTTGAATCCCTTTGATCTCCTTATGTTGTCTTATTGCTATTGCTATAACTTGCTTTTATTATATTTAGGTATGATCCTTGTATCCCTAACCTCTCCAAGTCCTTTATGATAAATGGGTGTGAATTTTGTCAAATGCTTTTTCATCATCATATGGTTTTTTCTTTCAGTTTAAAAACAACTTTGAGATACCATCTTACACCTGTCAGAATGGCTAAAATCGAAAACACCAATGATAGCATATGCTGGAGAGGATGTGGAGTAAGGGGAACACTCATCCATTGTTGGTGGGAATACAAACTTGTAAAGCCACTATGGAAATCAGTGTGGTGGTTTCTAGGGAAATTTTTAATCAGCCTACCTCAGGATCGAGCAATTCCACTCTTGGGAATATACCCAAGAGATGCCCAGTCATACTACAAAAACATTTATTCAACTATGTTCATAGCAGCATTATTTGTAATAGCCAGAACCTGGAAACAACTAGATGCCCCTCAAATGGAAGAATGGATAAAGAAAGTGTGGAATATATACACATTAGAGTACTACTCAGTGGTAAAAAACAATGACATCTCGAATTCTGCATGGAAATGGATAGAAATAGAAAACACTTTACTGAGTTAGATAACCCAGACCCAAAAAGATGAATATGGTATGTACTCATTTGTGTACTCTAGCCATAAACCAAGGACATTAAGCCCAGAGAAGCCAAATAACAAGGTGAAACCAAAGAAAAACATACATAGATCCTCCTGGAAATTGGAAGCAAACTAGATTGCCCGGCAAAAGTTGTGAGCATGGGGGTGGGGGCAGAGGTGGGGGTGAGGTTGGAGGAAGGGGATAAGGGGGGAGGGAAGGGAGAAGGGAAGGACTGGCAAGAGCTTGGAGGAGTGGGAGGGTAGAGATGGAGGAAGGGCGGATATAGGAGCAGGGAAGAAGATACCTACATTAAGGGATCCATTTTAGGATTAGCATGAGACTTGGCTCTAGAGGGGATCCCAGGTGTCCACAGGGATGTCCCCAGCTAGGTCCTTTGGCAGCAGAGGAGAGGGTATCTGAACTGGCCTTGCCTCACTATAACACTGATGATTATCTCGAATATCACCATAGAATCTTCATCCGGCAACTGATGGAGATAGAGACAGAGACCCTCATCTGAGCAACGGACTGAGCTCCCAAGGTCCAGTTGAAAGGCAGAAGGTGGGAAAAGACTAGCAAAGAAATCAGGACCGTGAAGGGTTGGTCCACCAACTGAGGCAGTGTGCCTGTTCTAATGAGGACCTCACCAAATCCAGCTGGACCGGGTCTGAATGAGCATGTAATCAAACTGGACTCTCTGATTGTGGCTGATTGTGGGGGCTGACTGAGAAGCCATAGATAAAGGCACTGGGACTTGTTTTTACGGCATGTTCTAGCTTTTGGGACCCTAGTCTATATGGATGCACAGCTCCCTAGGCCTGGATGTAGGGGGGGAGGGCCTTGGACTTCCTACAGGGCAGGGTTCCCTGCCCTCTCTCAAGCAGGGAGGGAGAGGGAGTGGGGAGTGTGGGGGAGCTGGAGGGGATTGGGAGAAGGAAAGGAAGTGTAAATATTTGAATGGAAAATAAAAAAAAATACTGTATAAAAAAGAAAGTCTTATAATAATTTTTTTGATATTTATTGAGCTCTACATTTTTCTCTGCTCTCCTCCCTGCCTCTCCCCTTCCCCCAGGTCCCCATTTCTCAGGAGATCTTGTCTTTTTATACTTTCTACTTCCCAAGTAGATTATATCTATGTAAGTCTCTCTTAGAGTCCTCATTGTTGTCTAGGTTCTCTGGGATTGTGATTTGTGGGCTGGTTTTCTTTGCTTTGTGTTTAAAAACCACCTATGAGTGAGTACATGTGACAACTGTCTCTGTGTCTGGGTTACCTCACTCAAAATAATGTTTTCTAGTTCCATCCATTTTCCTGCAAAATTCAAGCTATCGTTATTTTTTTCTGCTGTGTACTACTCCATTGTCCATTCTTCAATCAAGGGGCATTTAGGTTGTTTCCAGGTTCTGGCTATGACAAACAACACTGCTATGAATATAGTTGAGCACATGTCCTTGTGGCACTATTGAGCATCCTTGGATATATACCCAAAGTGGTATTACTGGGTCTTGAGAAAGGTTGTTTCCTAATTTTCTGAGAAATCGCCACACTGACATACAAAGGGGTTGTACCAGCTTGCATTCCCAGTAGCAATGCAGAAGCGTTCCCTTTTCCCCAAAACCTCTCCAGCATAAGTTGTCATCAGTGTTTTTGATCTTGGCCATTCTTACAGGTGTAAGATAGAATCTCAGAGTTGTTTTGATTTGCATTTCTCTGATGACTAAGGATGCTGAGCATTTCCTTAAGTGTCTTTCAGCCATTTTAGATTCCTCTGTTGAGAGTTCTCTGTTTAGGTATATACCCCATTTTTTTTTATTGGATTATGTGTTCTTTTGGTGTCCAATTTCTTGAGTTCTTTGTATATTTTGGAGATCAGACCTCTTTCTGATGTGGGGTTAGTGAAGTGAAGATCTTTTCCCATTCTGTAGGCTATCGTTTTGTCTTGTTTACCGTGCCTTTTGCTTTACAGAAGCTTTTCAGTTTCAGGAGGTCCCGTTTATTAATTGTTTCTCTCAGTGTCTGTGCTGCTGGGGTTCTATTTAGGAAGTGGTTCCCTGTGCCAATGTGTTCAAGTGTACTTCCCACTTTCTCTTCTATAAGGTTCAGTGTGGCTGGCTTTATGTTGAGGTCTTTGAACCATTTGGACTTGAGTTTTGTGCATGGTGATAGATATGGGTCTATTTTGATTCTTCTACATGTTGATATCCAGTTATGCCAGCACCACTTGTTAAATATGCTTTCTTTTTTCCATTTGATATTTTTTGCTTCATTATCAAAGATCAGGTGTTCGAAGATGTGTGGATTGATATCTGGGTCTTCTATTCGGTTCCATTGGTCCTCCTGTCTGTTCTTATGCCAATACCAGGCTGTTTTTACTACTGTAGCTCTGTAAGTAGAGTTTGAAGTCAGGGATTGTGATGCCTCTAGAAGTTCTTTTATTGTACAGGATTCTTTTGGCTATCCTGGGTTTTTGCTTTTCCAAATGAAGTTGAGTACCGTTTTTTCGAGGTCTTTGAGGAATTTTGCTGGGATTTTGATGGGCACTGCGTTGAATCTGTGAGCATCATTTTTCTTTCGTGGTGTGGTCACTGATAGGTTGTCTATGCTCCAGTGGATGAGCCCAACCCATTTGTGCGTGGGTTAAATCCATGCGTGTGTGGGTAGCACTAACTAGACCAAGGAGTTATTGAGGAAAAAAGAAGGGTATGAAGTTGGGAGAGTCCAGCGGAGACCAGAGAGGAAAGTGGGGTGTACGAAATATACATTGTATAGCTGGAAAGATGGTTCAATGGTTAAATGCACCCACCCAGGTTCAATTCCCAGCACTCCCATGGGAGCTCACAAACCATCCATAAATCCAGTTCCTGGGGATCTGACACCCTCTTCTGGCCTCTATGGGCACTAAGAACACAGATAGGTGCAAAGACATACAAGCAAAATATCCATACACATAAAATAAAAATACATCACAAACAGGATGAAATTCTTAAAGAACAAATAAAAATATTACTCACTCTCAGAACTTTCAGTTATACATGTAAAGTCTCTCTTACAGGTATACTTGAGAATAGCTCTTCCTCAGTGTCATCTAGATCCCTTTCCCCTTGGCTCTGGTCTGTAACAATTCATTTAACTTATTACCTCCTGAGACACAGTTCCATCCAACCCACTCAGGCTCACAATATCTAGTCAGACAAGTTTTTTTTTCTGTTCCTTTCAATTGTCAGTTCTGAAACTAATAATTTAAATGAAGGAAGGGTGAGCTTCCAGCTCCAACTGAAACATCATTCTGTATTACAATGATGTGCAGCTGTGTTTTTCCCCTCAGCCTTCAGATGTGTGTCTGTGACCTAGTTATGTGCTTGCTGGTTGAGCTCCAGTCAGTGGAGTTAATAAGGTCTTCATTGCTACAGCAGAGGAGCTGAAAAAAAGCCTAATAGAAACAATAACGAAATGAGTGTCATTTATTTACAAACACTTATTTTAATTTAAAAAGAGAAACACATTCACTATTAAGAATTAAAATAGAAAGATATTTCTGCCCGATCCTGCCTTAAAAATCTATCCTTCTTAATTCTCACTGTTTCAGAAGTACCACCACAAATAAATTAGTCAAAGCTGGATAAGGTGGTGACTGCCCTTTAATCTCAGCACTCGGGAGGCAGAGGCAGCATGTCAGTAAGTCTGCGTCCATTCTGGTCTACATAGTAAGTTCTAGGATAGCCAGAGCTACACAGGGAGACCCTGTCTTTGGGGGCCGGGGGGGGGGGAGGGAGAAGAGGATAGGTTTAAAGCTATAAAATGTTAGATATAGTCTTTGAATTCCAGTATTAGAAGTTGCTTTCTAGGAGCTAATGAGATGGCTAAGTGGTTAAAAGCATTGGCTGCTCTTCAGAGGATCCGGTTGGATTTCTAGCACCCACATGGTGATTCACAGCCACCTGTAACTCCAGTTCCCTGGGAACTGACACCCTGGGCACCAGGCACACATATAGTCCACAGACATCTACATGGACAAAATACTCATATATGTATTATATATGATTTATATAAAATTAAAATTATATAAAATTTATATAAGTTAAAATTATTTTGAAGTTTCTTTCTACTGCATTAAGTTTGCAGCTACAAATGCCAAGCATATCCAGTCCATCAACCAACCTTCTTTGTACTTGAGAATTACAGGCCTTGTGAAACATGATATTGGACACCTTTGACCCACGTAAAGGCAGGAGAACTTCTGAGTTCCAGGCCATCCTGGGCTACACAGTAAATGATAGTATTTTTAAGTTTTAGAGCTAGGTTAACAGTTGTCTGCAAAAACAAAATTACAATTTAGATATAACTAGGCTTATTTGCAGCTGAGTAGAAAGTGTTTTGAATAAATTATGAGGGCTGGCTTGCTTGAAGCTTCTCCACCTTTAATTTCTCATTAAAAAGACTTGGTTTTCATTTATCATAGCAGCTTAATTGCTCATCTAGCCATTCTTTCTGAGTCACATAGCACCTTAAAACCGCTCTAGTAAATGTCTTCTCTGAAGGCAAACATTTTAGTCTTACAAAGTCATTCACTTTGATTAGTAATATCACACTTTGCCAATTATTTGAAACTGAGTTTTGTTCTTTAAAAAAAATTTTTTTTGAGACCAGGGTTTGACATGTAGCCCAAACTGTGCTTAAGCTAGCCATCCTGCCTGAAAGAGTGCAACCTTTCAAGTGCTGGTATTACAAGCTGCTGGACAACTAGGTCAGTCCATTGTTACGTTAGTGTCATCCGACCAGAGCATGGCCCTTGGTAGACTTGCAGTAGGCATTTGTTTAATTAGCAGGTGAATGAATGGTTGAAGCAGTTTAAGACTCTCGTCCATATAGAGAACTGCACATATGACTTCACTGTAGATTTCTATGTCCTGAAGACTTTCTGGTGCTGTCTAAAACAGTGGTGTGCAAAGATCCCCAGGGGCCACTACAAGCTGCCCTTGAACGCTGTTCTGTCTCTCCTCCAATGCCTTCAGCATTGCTGTATGCAAGCAGCCACTCTTACCTGGGGCACTAAAACCCTATAATAGCACGATCTAAGACAAGGAACTGTGTAGGGCACTATGCCATCATATGCACAGCTATGATCTAAGACAAGGAACTGTGTAGGGCACTATGACATCATATGCACAGGTATGATCTAAGCTAAGGAGCTGTGTAGGGAACTATGAGATCATATGCACAGGTATGATCTAAGCTAAGGAGCTGTGTAGGGAACTATGACTTCATATGCACAGCTCTCAGGTGACTCCAACTTGTCTTTCAGCACCAAGTCTCCCATCTCCCCTGAATCTATTCTCAAGCCACATTCAACTCCTTGTACTCTTCAATATTCTTCCAGTGTCCACAGTCCTACTGTCTTTGTTCATGTTGTTCTACTTGAAATGCTCTTCTATGTATTCTTGAAAGCCTAGTGAAATATGTGCACTGGAAGTAATTGATCTGTCTGCCCCTTTTAAATAATGGTATTTCCTTGAACAGGGAATTTAACATTCATCTTTGATTCTTCCCCATCCTAGCACAAGTATCTGTTCTAAAATATAGCCAGCTCATCTTGAAAAAGGGGTTTATTAAATGTAAGTGACTTTTTGAGATGCTTGAGTGGGAGCGATAAAAAGAAAACTAAGACATATTGATTTTTTTTGCTCCTGAATACAAACAATCTTTATATTAAAGTCTAGGTCCTTTTAAAACAAATTCTCAGAAAACTAAATAATATCTTTAAATCTTTTGGAGATGTAATCTTATAGCCTAAACTTTGGACAATAGGCATGACTTGAAAATAAAAGGAAGAGAGAAAGCAACAAACAGTTCAGACATAAGATCAGAACCTACTTACCTTCCTAAGGGGTACTAGTGCACTCTAACAAGGACAATGGAAGTACTAATACTGGTTGGAATTACTCAGTTACTCAATGTTTATTGCAGATCAGGCCCCTTCCTTGGTGCTTTACCTTACAATCTTTCAATTGGTCTTTACAAACACATTGTTAATTTACAAATGTGGCTGCAAGCCAGTAGGAGGCATCAATTCAAAAATACCTTGTTCTGAAATAACGTACAGCCAGGCTGCCTGCCACACAATCCTCGGACAAGCACTCTTTGACGAGGAGGAGAATGATGGCAAAAAGACCTAAAATTGTTTAGTGTCTCTGACATCTTTAAATGCTTCTGTCTCTCTCTGTAAGGAAGTAAGAGAAAGGTAAAGAAGGGCAAATTCAGTTTTGCTCCTTTTTGTAAGAGGCACACACATCTTTGAAGAAGATGGCAACATAGAAAGAATACATGTATACATGCACAGTGTAAATATACATATTTTACACATGCCTGCCTGTCCTTAGGACATTGTTACAGTATATGCCAGTATGTCCCTAAATGACATAACCTTTTCTCTTTTATATGCCCATATAAAACATCTTAGACTCACTGCACGTAACAATAGTAGGTAGCTCTATCTGCAGCCTATCTCCAGTATGGAACTTCCAAGAACATCCTTATCATATAAACATCATCTTGACTACTGTCTCTAGCTATGCAGTTAACCTAGGACTGAACCCAGTATTATTTCTGGGGTAGGCATTTGATGCTCCTAAGTCTGGATCAGAGGTTAGTACAAATGCTGTGACCAGGACTCTGTCAACTGCCAGACATGTCAGCAGCTAGCACAACCAACTTCACTCCAAATGTAAATGAAGTATAGGAGACGAAACAAATACTGTATAAGAAAGCCAAGGTTGAGGATGGCAAAAACCAGATGGCATCTGAAATCTGGAGGAATGCTTGCCTGAAGATTTATAACTAGCCTTTGATTTAACTTGGTTTCTATTTCTGTCAAAAGAAATTATTATTTAATGTGTCATCAGGAACCAAATAATAGGAAGAAACATACACCTTTATGAATTTTTAGAAGCTGATTAAACTCAATTTTACAATAGTAATTTTTCAAGGACAGTAAACAATTTATACTATACCACTTTTGAATGTATTTTGTTTCCTATAAAATATAAACCATGGGGTAAAAATTATAAGAAAAAATAAAAAGAGATCAATAAAACAGTAAAAATTAAACAGACTCAATTGTAAACAAAAATGTGATAGGTGATACATTAATTCACTGGAAATAGGAGCTACTCAATAAATTATTCTAGAACCTTGCAAAAACGGATGACACCAAATCCCACCGCCAACATATTTTCTACTTTACAGTTTTAAAAGTCAAAAAAGAGAAAAAGAACATAGAAGGATCAGAGGCACAAACAGATAACAATTTTTTTTTAAGTGTGTGTTTTGACTGCATGTATGCATAAGAAGGCATAGGATCCCCTGGAGCTAGAGTTATGAATGGTTGTGAGTCACCATGTGGGTGCTAAGGATTGTACTCTATTCTTCAGCAAGAGCAACAAATGCTTTTAACTGATGAGCATCTCTCTAGCCTGAGATAACTATCTTTAAAATGTTTTTTAATCATTTTAAATGATTAAATACCATTTAAAAATGGGTGAATTAAATACCATTAAAATACCATTTAAATACCATTAAAAAAAGGGTGAATACCAGGGATGTAATCTAGTTGTACCAATGAGACACAACAAACCCCCTAAAGAATTTAGCTGATCTCAAGGTAGGGAAAGGACTTCCTGACTAATATACAAAATGTGGCAAAGAAGGTAGATTAAACAAACAATGAAAGAATAGTCATAGGCTTAAGAAAATCTATACTTCCCAAAATAATACCAACAAAATTAGGACAGACATAACACCCAAGCCAGCAACCTCTGCCAGAGCAGGCCAGGTACAAGAGAGCAACTGCCAAGGGAGCAGGTCCGAGCCAGCGACCACTGCTGGAGCAAGCCCTTGCAAGCCACCTCCACAGGAGCAGGGACAAGGGAGTGACAGTCAAGGGAGCAGGGATGAGCCAGAGAACTCTGTGGGACCAGGCCCAAGCTGTAGGAGTAGGCTTGAGCCAAAGACATCCTTTGGAACAGGCCTGAGCCAGTGACCTCTGCCGCAGAAGGCAAGAGTCAGCAATCTCTGCCAGAGCAGGCCTGGAGGCAGCAATCTCCACAGGATTTGTTACAAAGGAGCCACTGCTGAGGGAGCAGGCCCAGAGACCTCCCTCGGACCAGGTCCTAGTCAGGGACCTCAGAGAAAACAGGCCCCTGCCAGCAACCTAGCTGGAGAAGGCCTGAGTCAGCAATATCTATCAGAGCAGGTTCAAGAAGGCACCATCGAGGGAACAGGCCCGAGTCAGCGACCTCTGCAGGACCAGGCACGAGCTAGGGACCTCCACAAAAACAGGCCTGAGCCAGCAACCTCCACCAGAACAGGCTTGAGTCAGTGCCCTCCGCCAGAGCACGCACAAACCAGTCAACAACCTCAGCTGGAGCAGTCCCAAGCGAACCATCTCTGTGGGGGCAGGCCCAAACAACCTCTGACCTCCTGGAACACCAAGTGAACTCCTAGGTGACTGGAACTGTGGCCCTGACAGCACCATTAAGGAGCAACCACCTGAGCCTTAGATTCACTGGCATCTGGATGATTGATTACCAGAGACACAGCTTCAACTACGCCAGTCAGAGGAAAAGATGGGTAAAGTTAAGAAGGCATTCAACACCACAAAGAGCAATATGACATCAACAAAAACTAGTGGCTCTACAACAGCAAGACTTGAACACCCCAATATAGATGAAGCAGAAAAAAATGACCTAAACAATAACTTTAGGAGACTATTTGAGGCCCTTAAAGAGGAAATGAAAGCCGGGCGGTGGTGGCGCACGCCTTTATTCCCAGCACTCGGGAGGCAGAGGCAGGCGGATCTCTGAGTTCGAGGCCAGCCTGGTCTACAAGAGCTAATTCCAGGACAGGCTCTAGAAACTACAGGGAAACCCTGTCTCGAAAAAGCAAAAAAAAAAAAAAAAAAAAAAAAAAAAAAAAGAGGAAATGAAAATGTCCATCAAAGAAAGAGAGAAGGCAAATAAAAAATTGGAAGAAATCAACAAATTCCTTAAAGAAAACCAAGAAAAAGCAGTCAACCACTTGAAAGAAACGATTCAAGACTTGAAAAGCAAAATAGAGAAAATAAAGAAAATACAAACTGATGGAATTCTGGAAACTGAATATACGGGAAAATAATCAGGAAGTACAAACGCAAGCATAAATAGCAGAATACAAGAGATGGAAGAGAGAATCTCAAGTGCTGAAGATACAATAAAGGAAATAGACTCACTGGTCAAAGAAAACATTAAATTTAAGAAAAACTTATCACAAAATATCCAGGAAATATAGGACACCATGAAAAGACCAAACCTAAAAATAACAGGGACAGAAGAAAAAGGAATCCAACATAAAAAGCACAGAAAATATACTCAACAAAATCATAGAAGAAAATTTTCCCAAACAAAAAAATTATGCAAATGAAGATACAAGAAGCTTACAGAACACCAAACACACTGAATCAAAAAAAAGTATATAAAAATCACCATATAAAAATCAAAACACTAAACATACAGAATGAAAAAAGAATATTAAGAGCTGCAAAGGAAAAAGACCAAGTAACATATAAAGATAGATGTAACAAAATTAGACCTGATTTCTCAATGGAAACAATGAAAGCTAGAAAGTCCTGGTCAAGTGTTATGCAGATATTAAGAAACCATGGATGCCAGTCGAGGCTATTATCCCCAGCAAAACTTTCAATCAACATAGACAAACAAAACAAGATATGCCATTACAGATCCAGATTTAACCAATACCTAGCCACAAACTGAGCCAAACACAAAGAGCTAGAATAAAAACTCCAACCCAAAGAAATTGGCTACAACAACAAAAACACAGGCAATAGATGATCTCAAAGTAGCAAATCCCAAAGAAGGGAAAAACATACACAATAACATCAACAACAAAAACTGAAACAACAGGAACTAGGAATCACTGGTTATTAATATCCCTTAATATAAATGGACTCAACTATAAAAAGATACAGGCTAACAGATTTGATACGAAAACAGAATGCATTCTTCAGCTGCATACAAGGAAAACATCTCAATCTCAAAGACAGACATCACATCGCCTCAGAGTAATGGGTTAGGAAAATATTTTCCAATCAAATGGACCTAAGAAGCAAGCTGGCGTACCTCTCCTAATATCTAACAAAATAGACTTCAAACTAAACTTAAAACTAAAATCTTGTCAAACAAGACAAAAGAGACAAAAAGCATTTCATATTAGTCACAGGAAAATCATGAGGAAATCTCAATACTGAACCTCTATGCCCCCAATAAAAGGGGATCCTTATATTTTTGTAAAAGGAACACTACTAAAGCTTAAATCACACATTAAACCCCACACACTAATAGTGGGAAACGTCAGCACCCCACTCTTACTACTGGACAGGTTTGCCAGACAGAAAATTAACAGAGAAACAAGGGAACTAACAGATGTTATAGCTCAAATGGACTTAACAGACATCTATAGAACATTCCACTCCAAAATAAAAGAATATACCTTCTTTTCAGCACCTCATGGAACCTTCTCAAAAACTGACCACATACTCGGTAACAAAGTAAACCTCAACAGACACAAAAGATTGTAATAACCTCATGTATTGGATCACCATGGCTTAAAACTAGAATTCAACAGTAACACTAATTTCATAAAGCCCACAAACACATGGAAATTGAACAATGCTCACCTGATGTGGGAGGGTCTTCTGTTTGTGTTGATTTCATTGGTTAATAAAGAAACTACCTTGGCCCATTTGATAGGCCAGCCCTTAGGTGGGTGGAGTAGACAGGACAGAATGCTGAGAGGAAGAGGGAAGTTAGGCAATCGCCATGCCTCTCCTCTGAGACAGTTGCTATGAAGCCAGCCACCAGGTCAGACATGCTGAATCTTTCCCAGTAAGCCACCACCTTGTGGTGCTACACACATTACTAAATATGGGTTAATCAAGATGTGAGAATTAGACAATAAGAGGCTGGAACTAATGGGCCAGGCAGTGTTTAAATGAATACAATTTGTGTGTTGTTATTTCCGGGGCTAAGCTAGCCATGCGGGAGCCAGGCGGGACGAAAAGCAGGCCCGCTGCTCCACACTACACTCACCTGAAGCATCAGTGGGTCAAGGAAGAAATAAATGAAGAAATTAAAGACTTCCTAAAATTCAATGAAAATGACCACAAAACATACCCAAATTTATGGGACACAATGAAAGCATTGAGAGGAGAGTTCAAAGCACTAAATGCCTACCTAAAGAAGTTGAGAAAATCCCACACTAGTAAATTCACAGAACACCTGAAAACTCTAGAACAAAAAGAAGTAAACTCACCCAGGAGGACTAGATGGCAGGAAATAATTAAATTGAGAGCTGAAATCAACAAAATAGAAACAAAGAAAACAATACAAAAAAAAATCAATGAGACAAAGAGTTGG
The DNA here is from genome assembly GCF_903992535.2 of Arvicola amphibius. NCBI lineage: Eukaryota > Metazoa > Chordata > Mammalia > Rodentia > Cricetidae > Arvicola > Arvicola amphibius. The sequence continues at coordinate 84,643,004 of NC_052052.2, forward strand.
TTCTTCAAGAAAATCAACAATATAGACAAACCTTTATAGAAACTAACCAAAAGGCAGAGAGAGAATATTCAGATTAACAAAGTCAGAAGTGAAAAGGGGGCTATAATAACTACACAGAGGAAACACAGAGAATCATCAGGTCATATTTTGAAAACCTGTACTCCACAAGATTGGAAAACTTAAAGGAAATGGACAATTTTTGGATAAATATCACTTACCAAAATTAAATCAAAAATAACTGCTAAGAAAACAGAAACAGTCATCAAAGTCTCCCAACCAAAAAAAAGCCCAGAACCAGATGGCTTCAGCACAGCATTCCACAAAGTTTTTAAAGAACTACTACCAATACTCCTCAAATTGTTCCACACAATAGAAACAGAAGGAACATTGCAAACACCTTTTATGAAGCTATAACTACCCTGCTATCCCAACTATACAAAAACATAACAAAGAAAGAAAATTATAGACCATTTCCACTCATGAACATTGATGCAAAAATACTCAATAGAATACTGGAACACTGAATCCAAGACACATCAGAAAAATCATCCCCCATGATCAAGTCAGCTTCATCCCTGAGATGCAGGGATACTTCAACATACAAAAATATGTCAATGTAATTCACCACACAAAGAAAAATACACATCAAGACAACAGCCAGCATCAGACTAAACAGAGAGAAACTCTAAGTGATCCCACTGAAATCAGGAACAAGACAAGGTTGTCTACTCTCTTCATATCTATTCAATATAGTTAGTACTTGAGATTCTAGCTAGAGCAGTAAGACAACAAAAAGAGATCAAGGGGATACGAATAGGAAAAGAATAAGTGAAACTCTCACTATTTGCTGTTGATGATATGATAGTTTACATAAGCAATTCCAAAACTTCTACCAAAGAACTTCTACAACTCATGAACACCTTCAGTAATGTAGCAGGATACAAGAGTAACTGAAAAAAAATCAGTAGCCCTCCTGTACACAGATGATAAATGGGCTGAGAAAGAAATCAGAGAAATATCACCCTTCACTATTGCTACAAATAACATTAAATATCTAGGAGTAACTCTAACCAAACATGTGGAAGACCAGTCTGACAAGAACTTTAAGTCCTCGAAGGAAAAAAATGAAGAAGACATCAGAAAATGGAAGATGTTCCATGCTCTTGGGCAGATAGAATTAACATAGTAAAAATGGCAATCTTAAAAACAATCTACAGATTCAATGCAATGCCCATTAAAACCCCAGCAAAATTCTTCATAGACCTCGAAAAAACAATACTGAACTTCATATGGAAAAGAAAAAAACCCAAGATAGCCAAAACAATCCTGTAAAATAAAGGAACTTCTGAAGGCAGCACAATACCTGACTTTAAACTCAAACTGTACTGAACACAGCTTGGTATTGGCATCAATACCGACATGAGGACCAATGGAGCCGAATCGAAGAACCAGTTATCAATCCACACACCTACGAACACCTGATTTTTGACAAAGAAGCAAAAAATATAAAATAAAAAAAGCATATTCAACAAATGGTGCTGGCATAACTGGATATCAACTGGATTTCATTCTTCATGTAGAAGAATGGAAATAGATCCATATCTATCACCATGCACAAAACTCATCTCTAAATGGATCAAAAACCTCAACACACAACCAACCATACTGAACCTCATAGAAGAGAAAGTGGGAAGTACACCCACTTTCTTTTTTTTTTTTTTTTTCGCATTGGCACAGGAGACCACTTCCTAAATAGAACTCCAGGAGCACAGACACTGAGAGAAACAATTAATAAATGGGACCTCCTGAAACTGAGAAGTTTCTGTGAAGCAAAGGACAAGATCAACAAGACAAACGGCAGCCTTCAGAACTGGAATAGATCTTCACCAACTCCACACTGGACAGAGGGCTGATTTCCAATATATGCAAAGAACACAAGAAATTAGTCATCAAATAATAAATAATTCAATAAAAAATGGGCTACAAACCTAAACAGAGAACTCTCAACAGATGAATTTGAAATGGCTAAAAGACACTTAAGGAAATGCTCCACATCCTTAGCCATCAGAGAAATGCAAATCAAAACAACTCTGAGATTCCATCTTACACCTGTAAGAATGGCCAAGATCAAAAACACTGATGACAACTTATGCTGGAGAGGTTGTAGGGTAAAGGGAACACTTCTGCATTGCTGGTGGGAATACAAACTGGTACAGTTGCTTTGGATATCAGTATGGCAATTTCTCAGAAAATTAGGAAACAACCTACCTCGAGACCAAGCAATACCGCTTTTGGGTATATACCCAAAGGATGCTCAATCATACCACACAAGCACATGTGCTCAATTATGTTCATAGCAGCATTGTTTGTCATAGCCAGAACCTGGAAACAACCTAAATGTCCCTTGACCTAAGAATGGATTAAAAAAAATGGTACATTTACACAATGGAGTAGTACATAGTGAAAAATAATAATGACATCTTGAAATTTGTGGGCAAATGGATGGATCTAGAAAACATCATATTGAGTGAGGTAACCCAGACACAGAAACAATATGTGCTCAGTCATAAGTGACTTTTAGACATTAAGTGAAAACAAAACAAAACAAAACAAAAAACAAAATTAAACAGCCTACAATTCACAATCCCAAAGAAGACCCTAAGAGAGACATACATGGATCTAATCTACATGGGTAGTAGAAACAGACAAGATCTCCTGAGTAAACTGGGAGCATGGGGACCATGAAGAGGGTAGAAGGGGGAGGGGAGAGCAGAAAAAAACATATAGCTCAATAAAAACAATTTAAAAAAACCTGCAGGGACATATAATGAAAACTGAAGTTGCAGGGCTCCCTTAAGAAAGACATAGCAAGTTTCAAGACTGGTCACGACTCTGACTTTCAGGAAGGAACTCCTAGCTAAAATATAATATACTTTCATGAAAAAAATAATTGAGGTTCAGGCCTTTCTGTTGCACAGCTGCTATAGCACACGAGCACCGTAGCTGATGCAGGACAGTTAAGACTAGAAGGGGAGCCCTAACAAGCCTGAGTGGCCTAACAAGAGCAGTAGCATGAAACTCACTCTAACGGGCAGCATATTTCTTGTAAACAGATGTCAGCTGTGGCTAAATAGGAATGAAGGAAAGAAGGAAGGAAAGAAGGAAGGAAGGAACGAAGGAACGAAGGAAGGAAGGAAGGAAGAAAGAAAGAAAGAGACAAAGGAGACAAAGGACTGGTTTACTATTTCTAACACATTCAGGTTTCGCATGTCAGCATTTCAGTCAATGACAGGCTGTACAGAACAGTAAGACTAGGGCAACAGCAGTCTCATGATTACCACAAATGGAAACTTCTTCTAGCTTAGTGGTCATACCTATCACAGTTCCATAAGGCAGGGCACTAGCCTGTGTGCAGTGATATCAATATAAATAAGAATGACATCAGTGTAAGTAAGAGTAAAGCACTCACCATTATACTCAGCATAGCACTTGATAAGTGAGTATACTAGTTTATATGCTAACTAAATTATCTGACTTTCTAAGCAACCACTTTAATGTACACTACACATACACAAGATAAGAGGATGAGAAGAGGCTTAGGTAGGTCCTGAAACAGGTATTAAAGACATAGGCAGTACTATAACAAGAGATGGCACTCCACCTTTTATGGCCCCCAAAGATCTTCCAAAGAGACAACATGGGGAGGAGGAAGATGATGATGCTAGTGATCCTGACTGTGAAGGCCTCAGCTAATGTGTTTATTTCTTGGTTTTTAATTAAACTAGTTTAAAATTCTTTAAAAAAAAAAAAAGAAAAAGGAAAAACCCATGTAATCTAAAGATGGGTTAATTTGTCAGTGAAGAAAGCCATTTTTTTAATGAGTTGAACACAACCTGAGTGTAATTTGTAGTAGCACATTGAAAATTTTGTATCTTTCCACAACATGAGAACCACATCTCAGAAATCTGCCATTACTGGTTCTTCAGAGTGCTTTTCTTGAGCATTCTACACTGGATCAAACTAATTCTCCTTATAAGAGTAAAATAAGACCAGTTCATGGCTGGATACAGTACATGTAATCCTTGGTCAAGCCTGACGTTTATAGCTGACATAAGTGCAGTTTCAATAAAGGAAGAAAAATCCTAATGTAATACATACACTAATGAAATAATTAAAACTGCTTGTCTTTCAAAAAAGTTAATTTCTTTTCCAAATAATTATAAAGTAACATTCAAATACGGTTTATAGTCAGGTCCCACGACTTGTTTCACAGGGTTACAGTTAGTGTGGATCAAAGCAGAAGTCTTAGTAAGTTATGAACATGCTAAATGACTCTGCAAAATATATTTCTGAATTGTTTCATTAAATATAAATTGAGAACATGGAAAACTCTGCCAGGCTGTCTTTAAAAAAAAGGAAGGGGCTAAAACAACTATTTAAGTGAAAAGTACTATGTATACCATCCATATATTAAAAGTTTGATTTCCTAGTACAAAGATGTTTTCTGCCTGATAGACATGTGTCCAGCAATGTAAAGATTATCCCAGTCTAAGTCCACAGGATTATACAACAATTAAAGTATAAAGTTCTTTTAAAAAAAGAAATCATAATTGGACATGGTAATGGCTATAATTCTAGCTATAATGTAGAGGAAAAAAGTTCAAGGCCTTCCTCTGAGAAAGGGTGGAACAAGAGAGGAAGAGAGGGAGGGAGAATGAACGAATGAATGAATGAGCATAAGCCTACAAGATAGGAAGACATATTTGCAAATCATTAAAGGACTTACATCCAGAATACAGAGAACTCTTACAACTCAAAGTAGACAAGAGAATCTATTTTTAAAATAAGCAAAGAACCAGCAAGTTGGGCGGTAGCTCAGACTGTTAAGCGCGCGGCAGTGTGGTACGCGAGGTCCCGAGTTCGAATCCCGGGTCTGGGTGATTCTGTAAAATGGCTGGAGAGATGGCTCAGAGGTTAAGGGCACTGATTGCTCTTCCTGAGGTCCTGAGTTCAATTCCCAGCAACCACATGGTGGCTCACAACCATCTGTAATGAGATCTGGTGCCCTCTTCTGGCGAATAGGCATACATGCAGACAGAACACTGTATACATAATAAATAAAAGTCCTTTAAAAAAATAAGGAAAGAATCTGAAAATTTTCAAAAGAATATACATATATGACCAATAAGAACATGAAAAATGATCAATATCATTAGTTATTAAATAATAAAGGCTAGATTGTAATTCTACTTTTCACATGTAAAAGCATAGTAACTTTTTGTTTTAAGTCAGTCTCCTTACATAGCTCCAGGTGGCTTAGAACTTGTTATGTAGACCAAGTTAGCCTCGAAATCACAACTCCTGTGTATTGAGAGTAAAGGAGAAATTTCTAAAAGAGAAAATAATGTGCTAGTGACATACAGAAAAATAGCAACTTTTGTCCATTAGTGCCAAGAGTTAAAACCAAATGGCTTTAGAAAACAAATTCATGGCTTCTCATCCTGAAGTAGCTGCCCACACAAAAATCAAAGAAAATGCTCACATAATAACTTCTATATAAATGTTCATAGTAGCAAACAGACCAAAGGTGGAAACAGCCCACATGTCTGCCCATGGACTGAAGAAAAAAATAACGCATGATATATTTATAGTAAAATATTATTTGGCAATAAAAAATGCTCTAATATGGATTGATCCTAAAAATACCACACTAAATCAAAGTAGTCACAAGAGGTTATAAAGTAAATTCATAAAAGTAGATAAGCGGTTGCCACGAACTGGGAGAAGAAAAAAGAAACTTCTTCTGGTACTGAGCAGAACTTCAAAGGAGTGCTAGTTACGGCACAGCAGTTAAGAGTAATTGTTGCTCTTGCAAAGGACACATGATGATTCACAATCTGATGTCATTTTTGACCTCCTTGGGCACTAGCCAAACATGTGATACACATATACAGGGACACAAACACTCAAAATAAAATTTTAAAAAGTGTCTTTTATGGTATGAATCACATTTCAATAAAACTGTTACAAAAACAACCACATAAAAGTCCATGATCTTTCAACTAGCATAATTTTCAAAGCAATTGACCATATTCAGTATCTGTCATTACTGACAGCAGGGTTATGGTAGAAACACCTTCAGTGGTAAGTTCCTTTTGGAGACCTTGGGGCTGATACTATAACTATAAATGAGCACTTGTAAAAGCAACTTAATTCTAGGGAGTTTCAGGCCAAAGACATAGGTAGCTCAGTGTTTAAGGGTGTTTTCCTGGGATCCAGAGAGATGGCTCAGTGTTTAAGAGCACTGGCTACTCTTCCAGGCGTTCTGAATTCAATTCCCACCAACTACATTGTGGCTCACAACCATCTACAGTGGGATCTGAAGCCTTTTTCTGGCATTACATGTAGATAGAGTACTCATATACATAAAATAAATAACTAAAAATCATTTTTTAAAAAAAGGATGTTTCCCCAAACTCATGCCCTTTTGAGAGGGACTAAATTTGCCAAAGTGTTCTTGCTTTCTATATTCTCTGTGTATCTATTCACCCTTGTCCATACACCTACTTATAAGTCCTTTTAGATTTGAATTCTAGACGTCCAAAGAATGCGCATCAAACCCCCTATATATCACAATATCCTGCTCAAATAAACAACAGATGTCTGAATTAAAGAGCACTAGAATGTTAGAATTGCAGAGGAAGCAGCTGTGAAAAGCTCTCCAAACCTCTCAATGTGAAAGCACCGAGTTAAGCTGGCCTACTCCAGAAATGTATGTTATCTGATTTGTTACGTTTTGAGAGATGGGATAAAATACTTGTTTACAAAGTTACCTGTTTCTTTTATAAAAATCAGTTTAAATTATCACACTAACTAAAATGAATGGCAATAGAAAACTGGATCAAATAAATAGTAAGGAAAACATTATCATATACCTTATTCAATATCAGTTGGCTTAACTACCTTGATACCAATAGGAGAAAGAAATTTTTTCAAAAATAGATTTACTATAAAAGCTCAGCTAAGGTTGGATATAAACCTTAAATCTAGCCATCAAAAGCACAATCTTTCAGTTGCCATCTTAGCCCTAAGGTGTATCTACCAAATGGATAGCCTTCTTCGGATAGAGTTCCTCCACAGTATTCATTACATGTAACACATTTAATTATTTCTGTCTTCTGAGAATGAAAAATGACTGCATCCTAGCAAACTAATCCAATGGTCTTAGAAGTGCTGACGGCGCAGAATTCTCTAAAGTATGCGGATGAGGGATTTATGGTCACCTCGTGTTCCATACCTGGAATGCACTGTGCAGTGGCTTCAGTGGTTATGGTTGGAGCAACAGGAGGCTGCTGTTGACTGGAGCTCACTTCAGGCTCTGTGTTCATTGAGGGAGAAAGGGCTACCTCACAAGATGAGACCTGGCTAGGCAAATGGGGCAGGAACTCCTCTGAAGCCACTTGTTCATCCTGTCCAGGCAGTTGAAGGGCAGACAAAGGGATACTGATCTGTTTGTTAGGATGTGATGTGCTCACAGGCATCTGCATGGTCACCTGGTGGGTAGTGCCATGGGCACCAGAGGGTCCTCTGTTGGGTGAAGCCAGAGATACCCTAGCAGTCTTTGGGATGATTGGTCTGGAGATCACAGAGGGGGATGCTGACATAATGTGTGGGTCTAGCTCTGCACTGATGGCAGATGTTAGATGGGGAATCAGTTTAGCAGACCCTACACAGGAGGGACCAGCATGAGTTTGAGGCTTGGGCTTTGCCATCTGTGTCAAGGAAAGGGCTGGTCCATCTACTCCTCCAGTCAGCTCTGCATTTGCCACAATGTAATAATCTTCAGGAATCTCTTGCTTGATTTTCTTGATGATGACATCACTACTGCACTCATCAACCATCTGTCCCTGGGAACTTGAATGGATGGAAGATGGGACTATTCCTGGCCTTTTACGAGCAATACTTTGAGGCCTCTGGGTTTGGGGTTCAAAATCACTGTCTTCATCTGTAACAGAAGACTCGCAAACCATGTCAAACAGTGTGTTTTCATCTTCATACTCCTCAACAGCTTCATCCAGTTCAGAGGGCTCACTGCAGTAAGAGAAGTCACAAGAGTCTCTGGTTCGGCTACAGTCCAGCTTTGCCTTCACGGGTCTCCCAGGGTATCTTTCCACAGGGCTAGTCTGTGTCTCAGAAGGCACCCCAATTATACTGGGACTATCAGAATTAAAACTTCGGTTGTCCTGGAAACAAACCCTCTCTTGGGACCCAGCTCTGCAAGTAGCTGTTAGTGGCCAGTGGTAAGCATGGCCAGCACTACAGCCCCACATTGCAGTCAGGTTCCCATGGGAACCTTCAGAAAGCAAGTGTTTCAGGTTTGGAATGAGGCTGCAAATGGTCCCATGGCTGTGGGCCCAGCTGACCAATTTGGACAGATTCTCAGATGAGGTATGAAGACAATCCTCCATGTTACAGGATCAGTAGTGTCTTTCCTAAAAGGAAATAATCAGAATGAAAAGCTGTTATTACCTAAGACATTCCCGCATAACTAATTCTTTCCAACCACAACCACTTGGAATAAAAAAGAAACAAACATCTAAAGTACATGTAGATACCACTACTACATAAGAACAAGAATGGGAAAGATGAAAACAGCTGATTGTACACACAGTATGGAATTGGAAGAAAAACTTGTTAGTTTTCTTTATTGCTAAAATTCCTGCAAAGAAGAAAAGAAACAATGAAGAGAGAGAACTGGGCAGCAGTTGGAGGCATTTCTTCATGGTGCATTTTCCTTCTGTAGTAACAGGAGGTTTATTTGCTCAGCCCTTCATAAAATGTGTACACTACCTTCATTAACTAAGCGGATTGTTCTTCCAATGTTACAATCTAGTAAACTTCATTACTGGAGGCAGAGCTGAAAACAAAGTTTGGATCCATTGTAAGATGAATATCAGAGTAGGAAAGTCAATCCGCTGGACACTACAATGAAGGGGAAGCCCAGCCAATCAACTTGTTTGTAAGGCGTGTCCTTCTTAGGCTAATATTTACTTATAAAATCTTGCCGGCCTGCGGCCAGCCTTCTCTTTGTTTTTCCTGCGCTCCTCGCTGGAACCTTGCATTTGTAAGTTACCTTTTCTTTCCTTTATTAAAGCTGAGTATTATATATTAAAGCTAGTCTGGTTAATCATAACTGCTGATCAACCACGCTCCTTCACTACAAAACAAGACAAGTGAGAACCAAGGAGAGAATGAGGCACTCAACTTAGAGACCCAAGGAAGAAAGTCTTCGAAGAAAAGGAAGAACAGGCTAGAAGGAAATATGCTGTGGGAGTAGGCGGTGGGCAAGCAGCCAGAACAGGCAGCCTGGGGTTCTTGCCACATCAGAGTCATTCCAAATTCCTGAAATGGAGGCTATGAGTTTGAGGCCAGCCTAACCTACAATCTGATGAAGTTACTGTAATAAAATTATAAATCAACACTACTTCCAAATGCTAATGCAAAAATTCTTGACAAAGAATTATCAAAGGGAATCCAATAACGTAAATATAGGTTAACACATTGTTACCAAGCAAACATACCCCAGGAGTGAAAAACAAGACAGACAGACAGATATATAACAGACAGATAGATAAACATAATTCAAGGTATTAACAGTTGATGGGAGAAAATCTAAAAGACTTCAATAGATGCAGGGTGGGGAATTAATCCTCTTAGCAAACTAAAAATATTTTGCAAATTCCCCAAATGGATAAAGCACGTCTACGAACATCTATAGCTAATATTTACATTTAGTGTAGAAGAATGACTACCTTACATTATATTTAATATAGAAGAAGTTACCTATTATCACTTCTACTCAACACTGCACTGGGAGCCCTAACCACTGAAGAGAGGTAAGAAAGGGACAGAGAGAAGTGACAGAGAAGGAGTAAGGTGAGAGGGAAAGAAATCAAATGATTCCTGTTTGTAATGGGCGGAGTTCTTTATGTTTACAGCCCGAAGGAACTGGAGCATCTACTGGAAAGTATTGCTGAATTTTGCAAAAATAACAGGAATAAGTATAATAAAAGATGTTGAGGACCTCTATACTCATGAGTACAAAGCAAGCTGGGCATAAAGGCACACAACTTTAATCTCAGCACTAGAGAGGCAGAGGCAGGTTGTTCTCTTGAGTTTACAGAATGAGTATCAGGACAGCCAGGGATACCCACAAAAACTATGTCTTGAAAAACTCAAAAAAAAATTAAAGCACAAAACAGTAAGAAAATTTAAGCATGTCATAATAAATAGATAAACCACACTAGTGTAATTCAAAAGTTGACACAGTTAGGCTGTCTCCTAATCCATCTATATGCCTAATGTAATTCCAACCACAAAGGCATTGCAGGTCACAAAAATATTTTTGGGACTTTATTGTAGAAATAACAATAAGGCATTATGTGATTTAAGTAAGACAGTAGCTTTAGAGTCATTCTGATTATAGGATGAAAAGATAAGACTAGAAGCAAGAATTCAAGTGAAATGTAAAAATAGCCATCCTTGAAGAGTGGCAGAGGGATGGAAAAAAGAGCAGATCTGAGCACTACGTAGGAGGAAGAGAAGAAACTGGGAACGGGGAAGGAGGAGGAGAGGAAACAATGTTCACACCATGCTAACTAGTTTATGCCTGTCTCAAGAAAACTGACCAGGGCTGGAAGATCAAGGCTCTAGAGGATCAAGGTTCAGTTCCCAGCACCTAAATGGTGTCTTACAACAGTCCTTAACTACAGTTCCAGGGGATCCAGTGCCCTCCTTCTGGCCTCCATAGCTAAGGGATAATGTTTTTGTACCCTATAAAGATTTGTCACTCATAATGGTTTAATAAATGCTAATTGTCCAGTAGCTAGGTAGGAAGTATAGATGGGGTAACCAGACTAAAATTCTGGAAAGAGGAAAGGCAGAGATGTTGTTACCAGCCAGATACAGAGGAAACAAGATGAGGATGCTTCACTGATTAAAGGTACCAAGCCAGGTGGCTAAACATAGACAAGATTTATCAATTAATTTAAGTTGTAAGAGCTAGTTTATAATAAGCCTGCGGTAATAGGCCAAATAGCTTGTAATTAATATAAGCCTCTGTGTGTTTCTTTGGGACTGAATGGATGCGGGACCCAGCAGGACAGAAACTTATGTCTACACTCCACAGGCATGCATGCAGTGTACTTACATACATGTAGACAAAACACTCATACACATAAAAGTAAATAAAGTCTTTTAAAAAACAAAACCTCCCAATAGTTCAAAATTCTCAGTGAGTCTAATTGTTCAGTCTTAATTTTTACAACTTGCACTGAATAGAGGTCTTCACTCTATGACATCAGAAAGGGATAAAGGACAATCACAGAGGCACTGCATTTTTTCCAACTTTCCCACTAGCTGTATTATCAGATCACATTTAATGTAGTGTTCCTATACTCTTTGACACAAGACATGGAGTAATCAAGCTTCCTCTGCAAGCCAAGCTGCTAAGGGAGAAAAGCAACCAAGGGTCATACCCAGCTGTGAGGCTCATAAGTCACAGTGGCAAGCATAGCAAGATATCGCCAAAGGTTCAAGAATACTTTTATCTTGGGTTAAGCCCTGCTCAGAAGCATGGAATTCATCTCTGGTCTAGAAAACCTAGTCAACTACTGATGGCTGGTGAGGCCATGGAACCTAGAGAACTACTGCTACCTTTCCAAAGCAAGAGAATCTCAACTGCATTCTTAATACTCATCCTTACACTCATGGATAAGTGCACTTCTTACCCCTCATCAACGAAGCTTCTTTGTGCATAAGACAGAATCCATTATGGAAAGCCACAGTTGAATAAAATACAGAGAACAACTGACTGTGGGATACAAAGCCCCAACTGATATCCAACACAACTCCTGCACCCACAGCTCTGGGAACATCGAGGAAAAGAGGGAGAAAAGGTTTCTAAGAGCTAGATGACTAGGGGGTCTGCTTTAAGATTATATGGCAGGGAAACTATACTCATGTCTCAACAGCAAGACTACTTAAAACCTGAACAATAACAACACCAATTGACACACAAACAAGGATAGAAGGACTCACAAGGCACTACCCATAGATAAAGAACTACAGCCAATTAATAACTGCTGAGAGAGGGAGAATTAGTCTTCCCCAGAGTAGAACCCTAATTGGATATCAATTTGTCGGCCCTAAAAACATATACATACAAGCAATAAATGGACTCTGCAGCTTGTATTTATATGTTTATACATATGTAATAATAAAAATTAAAGAAAAGGAGGTCATGAATTTGAAAGTGGGAGGACTTGAGAGATGTTGAAAGGAGGATGGGGATATATATATGAAATTTAAAAACAGATAAGTCTGGGTCCTCAGAGAGAATAGGCCTGAGCTAGGACCTATGTGGGTCTGGGCATTGGTCTGGGACATCAAAGGGAATAGGCAGGAACCAGAAACCTCTGTGGGTCTGAGTGTGAGTCTGGGACCTTTAAGGGAGTAAGCCTGAGTCAGGTCCTCTGTGGATCTGGGCGCACCGGAGACTGGAAACTCCAAGGGAGAAGACTGGAGCCAGAGTCCTTTATAGGACCAACCCTAAGCCAGGGACCACTGCAGGAATGGACCCAGACCAGGGACATTTACAGAAACAGGTCTTAGCCAACAACCTAGGCTAGAGCAGGCCTGAGACAACAAACTCCAAGGGAGTGGAACAAAGCCTGGGTACTCTGAGCAACCTCCAGGAACAAGGAGTGACTAGAACTGTGGCATTGACTGTACCATGAGGAACAACCATCTGAGCGTTGGATTCACTGAAACCTAGAAGAGTAATCAACAGAATCACACCTATTAGAGGAAAAGATGAGTAGAAAAGGTAAGAAAACATGCAACACCACAAAGAACAACATGACACTAGTAAAACCTAAAGACCCTTCAGGAGAATGTTTAAAACTCTTAAAGAGGAAATGAGAAATTCCCTCAAAGAAATGGAGAAAAAGACAAACAAACAATTGGAAGATATCAGAAAATCTCATAAATAAAATCAAGAAAAAGAAATCAAACATATGAAAGAAACTATTCAAGACTTGAAATTTAAATAGAGACAATAAAGAAAACACAAGCCAAACGAATTATAGAAACAGAAATCATGAGAAAATGATCAGGAACTACAAATACAAGCATGAACAACAGAATACAGGAGATGGAAGAGAGAATCTCAAGTGCTGAAGATACAATAGAGGAAATAGACTTGTCAGTAAAAGGAAATGTTAAATTTAACAAAAGCTCAACCCAAAATATCCAGGAAATATGGGACACCATGAAAAGGCCAAATCTAAGAATAATAGGTATGGAAGAAGGAGAAGAAGATCAACTCAAAGGCACAGAATATATTTAACAAAACTGTAGAAGAAAACTTTCCAATCCTAAAGAAAGATATGCCTATGAAGATAAAAGAAGCTTACAGAACACCAAATAGACTGGATCAAAGGGAAAAAAAAAGGTCCCCTCGTCACATAATAATCAAATCACTAAACATACAGAGTAAAGAAAGAATACTGAGAGCTGCAAAGGAAAAAGGCCAAGTAACATATAAAGGCAGACCTATCAGAATTACACCTGACTTCTCATTGGAGACAAGGAAAGCCAGAAGGTCTTGGTCAAGCATTATGCAGACATTAAGAGACCATGGATGCCACACCAGACTACTAAACCCAGCAAAACTTTCAATCACCATAGAAGGACAAAACAAGGTATTCCATGACAAAAGCATGACAAAACCAGATTTAACCTAGCCACGAACCCAGCCCTACACAAAATACTACAAGAAAAACTCCAACCCAAGGAACCTGGCTACATCAACAAAATACAGACAACTGATGGTCTCATAGCAGCTAATCCCAAAGAAGGGGAAAATGCACAAATTCACATCACCAACAATGAAAACTAACTAAATGCTAACAGGAGATAGCAATCATTAGTTATTAATATCCCTTAATATAAATGGGCTCAACTCACCTATAAAAAGGCACAGGCTAACAGATTGGTTAAGAAAACAAAATCCATCCTTCTGCATACAAGAAACAAATCTCAACCTCAAAGACAGACATCATCTCAGAGTAAATGATTGGGAAAAAATATCCCAATCAAATGGACCTAAGAAAAAAGCAGGTGTAGCTATCCTAATATCTAACAAAATAGACTTCAAACTAAAATCAATCAAAAGAGACAAAAAAGGACATTTCATATTAGTCATAGGAAAAATCCATCAAGAGGAAATCTCAATACAGAACATCTATGCCTCAAATACAAGGGCACCCTCATATGTAAAAGAAACACTCCTAAAGCTTAAATCATATATTAAACCCCACACACTAGTAGTGGGAGACTTCAGCACTCCACTCTCACCACTGGAAAGGTCAGTCAGACAAAAAATGAACAGAGAAATAAGGGAACTAATAGATGTTATGACTCAAATGGACTTAAAAAAGACATCCATAGAATATTCCATCCAAACATAAAAGAATACAACTTCTTCTGAGCACCACATGGAACCTTCTTAAAAACTAACCACATACTCGGTAACAAAACAAACCTCAACAAATACAAAAAATTTGGGATAACCCCATGTATCTTATCAGATCACCATGGTTTAAAACTAGAAATCAACAACAATACAAACTCCAAAAAACCCATAACCACATGGAAATTAAACAATGATCACCTGAATCATCAATGGGTCAAGGAAGAAATAAAGGGACAAATTAAAAACTTCCTAAAATTGAATGAAAATGACTACACAACATACCCAAATGGCAATCTTACCAAAAGCAATCTACAGATTCAAAGCAATGCCCATCAAAATCTCAGCAAAATTCTTCACAGACCTTGAAAGAACAGTACTCAACTTCATATGGAAAAGCAAAAAACCCCGGATAGCCAAAATAAACCTATACAATAAAGGAACTTCTGGAGGGATCACAGTCTACTTCAAACTCCACTACAGAGCTACAGTACTGAAAACAGCCTGATACTAGCATAAGAACAGACAAGAGGACAAATGGAACTGCATTGGAGTCCCGGATATTAATTTACACACCTACGAATACCTGATTTTTGACAAAAAAGCAAAATATATAAAATGGAAATAAGAAAGCATATTTAACAAGTGGTGCTGGCATAACTGGATATCAACATGTAGAATAATCAAAATAGACCCATATCTATCACCACGCACAAAACTCAAGTCCAAATGGATCAAAGACCTCAACATAAAGCCAGCCACACTGAACCTTATAGAAGAGAAAGTGGGAAGTACACTTGAACACATTGGCACAGGGAACCACTTCCTAAATAGAACCCCAGCAGCACAGACACTGAGAGAAACAATTAATAAACGGCGTTCACAATCCTAGAGAAACCAAATAATGAAGTGAACCCAAAGAAAAACATATATAAATCCTCCTGGAAATTGGAAGCAGAGAAGATTGCCAGGCAAAAGTTGGGAGCATGGGGGTGGGAGTTTTTTTGGGGGGGGGAAGGGGAGAGGAGGAAAGAGAAGGGAGAAGGGAAGGATTGGGGAGAGCTTCGGGGAGTGGGAGGGTTGAGATGGAGGAAGGGCAGATACAGGAGCAGGGAAGAAGATATCTTCATTAAGGGAACCATTTTAGGGTTGGCAAGAGACTTGGCTCTAGAGGGGTTCCCAGTTGTTCAAGGGGATGTCCCCAGCTAGGTCCTTGCGCAGTAGAGGAGAGGGTGCCTGAACTGGCCTTGTCCCATAGTCACACTGATTAATATCTCGAATATCACCACAGAACCTTCGACCGGCAATGGATGGAGATGGAGACAGAGACCCACATCAGAGCATTGGACTGAGTTCCTAAGGTCCAGTTGAAGAGCAGAAGGAGGGAAAAGATGAGCAAAGAAGTCAGGACCGTGAGGGGCTGGTCCACCCACTGAGACAGTGTGCCTTGATGTAGGTGTGTCTTCTATCTATCTGTTGATTTCATTCGTTAATAAAGAAAACTGCCTTGGCTCATTTAATGGGCCAGCCCTTAGGTGGGTGGAGTAGACAGAACAGGAAGAAGGAAGTAAGGTAGATGGCTCAGTCAGATGCCACACCTCTCCTAAGTGAGGCAGACCGCCATGCCTCTCCTCAGGGAGCCAGCCGCAATGAAGCTCAGGCCGAAGATGGATGTACGCTAGAATCTTCCCGGTAAGGCACCACTTTGTGGTGCTATACAGTTTATTAGATATGGGTTAGTCAAGATGTGAGTAAGAGGCTGAAACTAATGGGCCAGGCAGTGTTTAAATGAATACAGTTTGTGTGTTGTTATTTCAGGGCATAAGCTAGCCAGGCAGCCGAGAGCCGGGCGGCAGGAAGCGGCCTGCAGCTCCCACTACAGTGCCTGATCTAATGGGAGCTCACCAAGGCCAGCTGGACTGGGACTGAACAAGCATGTGATCAAGCCAGACTCTCTGAATGTGGCTGACAATAGGGGTTGACTGAGAAGTCATTGATAATGGCACCAGGACTAGTATCTACTGCATGTACTGGCTTTTTGGGACCGTAGTCTATTTGGATGGATACCTTCCTAGGCCTGGATGGAGTGGGGAGGGCCTTGGACTTCCCACAGGGCAGGGTACCCTGCCATCTCTTAAGACTGGAGGGGGAGGGAGGAAGGTGAGTGGGGGAGCAGGAGAGGTATGGGAGGAGGGGGGAAGTGGAAATTTTTGAATGGAAAAATAAAACTATATAATAAAATTCTTACATGGAAAAAAAACTAATTTCTGATCATCACTGGCTCTCAGGAAGGGAGGATGTATCCGTCTTACTACTGTGAAATATTTATCCCATTCTAATAGCTCTTGTCTTCTGACTGATTTTTAGGAACAAAATGACAAGTGCTGAAAGTAATGCTAATTGTTCCAGAAGAGCTGGGTAGACAATGGCAACAGTGGAATGTGAGTAACCTACTTTTAATCATAAGGTACTCAGAAACTCTGAAATAGGTTTAAAAGACATCAAGATGGTTTGAATCTCAGAATACTGTTAATGAGACAAAACCCTCCAACTTGGGAGTATAGTATTTATTCTAGAAAATACTAAATAAAGGAAGACCGTTTTCCTAAGAAACATAAAGAAATAAAAAAAAGTGATTACTTGGTTGAATATTATGGTCCTTCCATAAAAGCACAAAAAATTTCACTTTCTCATTAATTTCTAGATTTTATATTCTGATATATTCATCTATTGTGCATCACCTGGGTCAGGGAGACAGTTTGGCCAGGAAAGTGCCTGCTGCTTGAGCATGAGAACCTTAACTCTGAACCCAAGAACCACAAACACATTGGATGCAGTGTAGCTGTAGCACTGGGAGGCGAGGGGACACTCAAGAGTCCTGAACTCACTGGATCCGTCCAGCCAAGTGAAGAGCTCCAGACTTAGCGAGAGCACCGCCTCAGAGCATCACTGGAGCAAGGCAGGAAAAGCAACGTCTGGCTCCACACCTGTACTCCCATGCGCACGCTCACAAACAATGACAACACGCATGCATGCACGCACATATGCACACCACTGTCTGAAATCCCTGTGGGTGACTATGTTTTTATTTCCAGAAGGCAAATCTCTCTTATTTTCTTGTAAAACATTTTAGCTTACTTATGCTTAACCAATTTTAATTCTAATTTTCATGGTACAACTTCTATTTTAAGAATGATATTCCATACTTATTCTCATTTTCTCAGCTAAATTAAGACTATTTGAAGTTTCTTAATTCGAACGTATATCAATTTTGTCAAATAGTAAATAATATTTTACTGAATAAAAAAAAGAAATAAAAGAGGGCCACAACTGCTCCGAGGGGGTTGAGATTTTTATTATATAGATAAGGGAGAGAAAGAGACATCTGAGAGTTCATAGTGAATATGACCAGCAGACTAGCCATGGCCATGTGAGGAGACATGGGAAAGCATGGATGAGAGCCAGGAATCAAGAGGGCAAAAGGTAAAATGGCCAAAAAGGGCTGGGTAATATAGGAATCAGAGAAGCAGGACTAGAGTTTAGGGTAGGGGGCAGGGCATGCCAGCCAGGAGGACCCTTTAATAAGTAGGGACTAAGGGAAGCTGGGAGAACTTAGAGGCCAGAGTCCTCTTTGATTTGTTAATAGCTTTTTTGTCCTGTGTTGGAGACCTAACAGTCTACAGGTCTTACATTGCCTCTGCTAATTTCTCCCAATTTCATTATTAACAATGGTCCTGGCATTGTGGTCTCACTAGTTCCTCTATGGATCTGCCTGGTCAACAGATGCATGTGTTCTGCCTTAACATCTTCCAGACATCTCAGTAAATGGCATCACTATCTTGTTGGCTGCTAAGACTGAACAGAGTTAGGGTTTTAAATTTATTAAATTCAGGAATTTGGGGCAGAGAGAATGGCTCAGCGGTTAAAGATGAAAACTTCAACATCTAAGTTCAAACACTAGGATCTGCAGAAAAAGCAGGATGTGATGACATGTATCTATAATCTGAGCAACATGGACAAGAGTGGAAATTTCCTGGAAGCTCCCAGGCAGCTGGCCTGGAGTATGCAGCACAGCCATAGAAATAACAGACATATTTTGGCATGGTGGAAGGCAAGAATGGACTTCTGATAGCTGTCCTCTGACCTCCATATCACTGTGTCATGTGCATGCCCACACCCACAATACACAATTAAAAAAAAACATACTTGGCAATCTTTATACAAATATACCCCTCAGAATGGGCAGTGGTGCAACATTCTCAGGTGTTTTGTTGCTCTGTGACCCTTGTGAAAGCAATAGACGCCCACAGCTGTCTATCACATCTATAGTGCCTAGAACACAAAACATTAAAAAATACTGATCAAACTTAGTGGTCTCAGGATTCCATTATTTGGAATGTTTGCCCACTGTTGTGTCCACTTGCCAGCTTGGCCTACTTTGCATAGTCCCTCACCGGCTACAATGATCTGAGAACCTGAGAACACAGGTCACTGTATGAAGTGGGCAAGGGAAGGGGAGTGGGCCAAGGATCCAAGGGGAGCATTTACTAGGTAAAAATCTTTCAAGACTGCAGCATCTTTTTAAAAATTATTTACTTATTTGTACATTTCTCAGTGTGTAAGTAGCAAACTTTTTAAACTTCTATGCCGGTAGCCATCTGGTTTTAAAGGCAACAGATTCCTGCCCTAGGTACAGACTGAGTAGGAAGAGACATATTAACAGGCCTCCCTTGAAACCACCAAGACAGAATCTAACAGACAGCTTAGGGAAATATGATAATACGATGCTGTGGTGTGTGCTGATGTGTGTATGTGTGTGTGGTGTGTATGTATATGTGTGTGCTGTGTGTGTGTGTGTGTGTGTGTGTGTTTGTATGTGTGTATATTTTACATAGGGTCTTTCCCTCTATGCATCCCAGGCAGGCTTTGATCCTCCTGTTTCTACCTCCTAGATGCTATGCTTACAAAGAATACACTAGCTTGTCCAGGTTTCTGTGTGTTTTCTGAAGTTCATGTGGTGGTATAGTGATCCTCTGTGAAGTCACACTGAAGTTTACTCTCCACTGTAGTAGTATTAAGAGGTGAGGCCCTTGAGTCAAGGCTAACTCATGGTTTAGCCTACATAGACAGAAGACATAGACAGTTTTTGTTCTGCTTTGGTATCAGTTGAGGACACAACATTCAGCACCTGCTTGCATCTTTTCTCTTCCACTTCCGGCCATGGGAGGATGCTGATACAGGGAGATGCTATCAGTGAAGCCAGTCCTTCTAACCAGATACTTCCTACAGCACCTTTATCTTCACCTTCCCAACCTTCACACTATAAAAATACATTTCTGGTCCTTGAAAGCCTCTCAGTCTCATGTGTTTTGTTATAGCAGAATGAACAACTCAAGTACTTGGTCATAAAGAGACACTTAATAAAGCCAGAGGGTAAATACTATAATCTCCCACAGTGTGACATGAAGCTAATCCATCTATCCACCCCAATTCTATATGATTTTTAATGATACATTAACTATAATAACCAGGCCTTGAATTTTCATTTGATTTGATTAGCTTGACTTCACTTATTGATTAATATATTTAACAATAAGCATCTTTTTATATTAACTTTTTTAAGAAAAAATATTTTATTTTTATTTATGTGTGTCTGTATGTGTGCCCAAAGAAGTGAGAAGAGGGTATTGGATCTCCTAGAGTTGGAGACATAGGCAGCTGTGAACCGTGTGGGTGCTGGGAATTGAACTCAGGTCCTCTGCAAGAGCATCACAGAGCCTTCTCTCCAGCCCTAGATACTGTTCAATACATTTCCTTTTGTGATAAATGCCTAGACACAGAATAACAATATGATTTCTTTAATTCTTTCAGTCAAACCACCTTCAGAATAGATCTACATGTCTTCCTTACAGATGTACTTGTTTCCTTATCGCTCTATCCAACTACGTTTGTTGTTGGTGGCATCTCGTTCGTTCCCAGCTGCCCAAACCATGAAATAATCACTCAGAAACTATATCATTTGCAATACTGTTTGGCCAATAGGTTAAGCATATTTCTAGTTAGTTCTTACATCTAAATTTAACCCATTTCCATTATTTTATATTTTACCATGAGGCTGGTGGCCTACTGGCAAAGTTCCACCTGGCAGCTCACGTCTTTCCCCTCTGGTGGCTACATGGCATCTCCTGACACCACCTTCCTTGTCCCAGCATCAATATACTTTTCCCCACCTAGCTCTACTCTGCATTATCACAGGCCAATGCAGATCCTTTATTCATTAACCAATAAAAGCAGCATGTATACAAAAGGACTGCCCACATCATACATTATCTTAATTTTTTTCTAGCTTTCAAAGTATAATGACATCTGATTGGTTATTTTATAAATGTAGAAATCCTCATTTTATATAGGTCTTGAATATTTACCATGATTTGTGAATAATGTGAGCAAAGATTGTCCAGCAAGGTTGTTCTCTCTCTTATGCAAAAAGCATCACTGGTCCAATAGTCAAACAATCTTAATGAGAGGCACTCTCATAATGGTGCTATTTGATCTTTCTAAGCAGGATTTGACCTTTGTGAGATGCTGGAGAAGATTTCAAAAACTGACATTAACAATGAAGATAGCAGCAACTGCATACAATGACATGAAGCTCACTATCTTCCCAAGACAACAGATCAGATACAGTAATACACTGACATTTAGAGAGAGTTATTATTTTCATTTTAAAGGGAGAACAAAGTCATAATGCTCAAACCCAGTAAATAAAAGGAGTTAGGATTTCATTTAAACTGGGTAGTTGGTAGCACACGCCTTTAATCCCAGCATTTGGGAGGCAGAAGTAGGTGGCTCTTTGAGTTTGAGGCCAGTCTGGTCTTTAGAGTGAGTTCCAGGACACCCAGGGCTACATAGAGAAACCCTGTCTCAAAAAAAATCAAAAAAGATTTTATTCAAAGATAGTTGAGTAGTGGTAGTGTATGCCTTTAATTGGGAAGCATGGGCAGGTGGATTTCTGTGAGTTCAAGGCCAGCCTGGTTGACAAAGCAAGTTTCAGGACTGCCAAGGCTAAATAGACTTGTCTAGAAAAACCTATTTAAACCCTGTCTAGAAAAACAAAACAAAGCAAAAAGATTTAATACAAAGCTAACTGCTATAGTGTGTCATGTCTGGTGTTCACGCTAGCCTTCATGCTTCCAATCCTGATCCTCACTAGATGGAAACTGTTCCATCAGCACACAAGCCCCAGGATGACTCAGGCAATTAAGAATCTTTGGTTTTAAACCTTTATAATCCCCATTTCTAAAGCTAAATCAGCTTACATTTTTGGAACTAACCAACTCATAGTGTTCACAGACCTAAGGTGTTCAGTATATGTAGAAAAATAAGATTGCCCAAGGTTGGAAACCCATCCTGCAACTCCAGTCACTGTTTACAACAGAGTTTTAAAGAAAATAAGAAGGGGTGGATTTTTCTCCCATATCCTGGTAAAATGGTGATGCTTAATGTCCAAATGTGTTGTAACAAATGACTACCAACAAATCTCGAACCAAGGTGCTTTTGTTTTCACCATTTTAAAAACAAGAGAACTTTCTTTCTCCCTAGCACTTCGGTCAAATGACCTAGGCTCTGCCTAAGGTTGCCTGAGGTTCTGACAGGCAGAGTGAGGTAACCATCCCAATCCTCACTTGCACCTCCATGTTTATAGCAGAATTAATTCAAAGAAGCCAAGAAAAGGAGTCAGCTTTGAGGTCCATCAAAGATGAGAGAATGTGGTACACATAACGACGGGACCACATTCAGCTGTACAGACAATGAAATCACGGTATTTGATGGGAGCAGGTGGAACTGGAAATCATCATATTAATCAAAATAAACCAAGACCCTGAAAGACAGACATAGTATGTTTTCTCTTATATGCAGAATCTAAATTTAGCTACATATTTTGTGTGTGTACACAAATGTATATATCTATGGCATGAGAGCTCAGAGGAACAGTGAAAGGTGGGAGCAGGGACTGGAAAGGTCAGTGAGAGAACAAATATTCGCAAAGAACAACAATACAGATGAAATGTCATAAAAATTTTGTATACTAACTGAAAAAATTAATTTAAAAGAAAAATGTACCAAAACTGGGAGGCAGGCTTAGAAGCAAATGGGAAATATTGTGGAACTCTGGGAAAGAGAAACTTACCGTAAAATATTAGGCACATTGAGGACAAGAAGGTATCTTTAACAGGACAAGACACACAAAGGCTGAGCATCCATATCCTTTGTTAGTTAAGGAAAAAACTACCATATAAAAAATTTTATGTTCAAGTAATTATTATCTTACAGCTAAAAATTCTTATAAATATTAATCATTTATAAAGAGGTTAATTCCAAGAATATAATATTTAGTCATTAAAATAAAAATTTAGCATAGTTACATACAACTGTAACTACTACAGCAATATAAACCAGACTTAAGATCATAGTTTTGTGGCAATGTCAATGAAGAACATACATGATTCATATATTTTATATAAACATTAGAAAATTGAACACAAAATCTGTAACTAAGGCATAAGATCTAATGAACCTAATATCCACTTATATTTAATAATTTGATTTTTGTTTAAAAATGTATGTGAAAGCCGGGCGGTGGTGGTGCACGCCTTTAATCCCAGCACTCGGGAGGCAGAGGCAGGCGGATCTCTGAGTTCGAGGCCAGCTTGGTCTACAAGAGCTAGTTCCAGGACAGGCTCTAGAAACTACAGAGAAACCCTGTCTCGAAAAACCAAAAAAAAAAAAAAAAAAAAAAAAAAAAAAAAGTATGTGAAGTAGATAGATGGCTACTTTTGGGGCACATAAAATGTCAAAAGAGCTAATAATATTTAGGTTTTTAAATGGGCTGAGAAATTTGGAATGTTGCTGGCAACAAGTGTTTGCAGGAACAAGTGTTGAAGTTGCTCAGAGCTTCAAGTTACCCAGGGCAGAAATAAGCTGTGCAAAACATTTCACATTGGATCTCAGGGAAACAAACTTTCTAAAGCCTCGGGGTTTCTTTTTCGAATTTCTGAGACACTAAGATGAAGTGAGAAACACACAAAGCAAACAACGTGACTTCCCAGCTTGCTTCTATTTTGAGCAAAATTAACTCATACCATTTTTGCAGTGATAACTACACTAAAGCCTTTAGCTCCTAAGTACAACTAAATACCATCAACAAAACAGTAAATCACACAAAATCAAGAGCTAGAGATGTGAAATAAATTATAGGAAAAGCAAAATAGACTCATTTATACACACATATATTTATTTTTAAATTTTTCTTTTTTTCTATTATTTGTCTCAAAGCAGATCTATGGCTTAAGAAATATTGTTTGGTGTGTGTTCAAATACCAAACACTAAGAAATAAGTGTATGTGTCTCCAAACCCATAATAGTAGTCTTATTCTTTTTATTTTAAAGATTTATTTATTTAATATGTATACAGTGTTCTGCCTGCATGTATACCTGTAGGCCAGAAGAGGGCACCATATCTCATTACAGATGGTTATGAGCCACCTTGTGGTTGCTGGTAATTGAACTCAGGACCTCTGGAAGAACAGTCAGTGCCCTTAACTGCTGAGCCATCTCTCCAGCCCCTAGTAGTCTTATTCTTAACAAACTGTGCAGCCTGGCAGTGGTGGCACATACCTTTAAGACCAGTACTTGAGAGGCAGAAATAGGTGGATCTCTGTGGGTTTGAGGCCAGCCTGATCTACACAGTGAGTTCCAGGATGGTCAGAGCTGTTACACAGAGAAACCTTATCGCAAAAACAACAAACACCCCAAAACAAGAACAACCAAAACTAAAACAATCAAACAAAAACAAAACTGTGAAAACAATCCACCTTAGGAGAACAAACTGTGTTGTGTTTTTACACATACAGCAGTATTCCAATTTGATCTGCATGGTGTGTATATACGTTCATACATAAGTAAGAATGCAGCAACTTACAGATTTGTGTGCTATACCGCATGTAAATTATACCTCACTGTGAGGAGACAAGCTATAGGGTTGGTAAATGAAGTCTGCTTTCAAATGTAGGCACCTAATCCCAGAAACCACTTTTCATCACGGAATCAAGAGTCACAGGGTAAATGGGAACCTGGCACTGCACCACCAGGCATTCCAGTCTCACTAACCCAAGCACTTCACCCCTAAAGGTCATGCAGAGACCCCACCCTTCTTCTCCCAAGATTACATTGGTGCTGTACTCACAAAATCCAGCTATTTCAAAAATCCCCTTCCTTTTTCTCTTTTTCCCACAGAAGATATGACAATAAATGATGATTTATTTTATGCTGAGAAAGGGGGCTTTAAATTAATTTGCAAGAACCATTTGCTAGGAGCCAATTCATCAACAGCCCAATTTGCTGAATGTATCAAATTTAAATTCATCCCTTTTTAAAGGTTTCAGTGAAATTTCAGTACACTGATTTTTACTTAGCTTCATAGCAACTTTATGACTATTTAGTTTGCAAAAAAGCAGTTTTAGGATAAGTTAGCATTCCATAAATATATTCAATAAATGTGAATATATTCTTTATAATGATCATATTCATGAATATATCCTCCTTATGAATATATTCATGAATACATTCTTCTTTGCCCTGTTGGGAAAACTTTTTAATACAGTTTAAAATTAATGAATATGAATATATTCATGAACATTTTTATAAGTTTATATTCATATTCATGAACTATGTTCTTGACCATAATAGGACATTTTAAAATCTAGTTTAAAATTTAATGAATATCAATATATTCACTAAGAATATAGTCATGTCTTCATCAGCATATATTCATATTCATAGCCTGTATTCTTGACCATATTGGAAAATCTTATAACTCAGTTTTAAATCTAATAAACGTTAATAGATTCATTAGGAATATATCCATAAGAATGCACTCATAGCTCTTGAATATGTTTAAAAACAGTATTCTTGCAAGTCAACTAATACATTTAATTGACAAAATGAACATTCTGAAAAGTGGGGCTAAGAACATATTTGCTTATATCTGCTAAACTGACTTACTTCTATATAGATGGACCTTTCTAACTATAAATCAGCCAGGCCTGGAGACAGCAAATACAAAAGGCAAATTGGTCTCTTCCTTTCCTGCCTTAGAACACAGACATATGAGCTTTGTGGCCTTTGAATCCAGGATTTTAACAGTAACCCCATGGCTGTCCTGTTTTCAGTCTTGAAGTGGGATTTGCATCAGTTTCTCTGGTTCTGACGCCTTCAGAGTCACACTACTGGCATCTCAGGGTCCCCAGCTTGAATATACTTGGTCATGGGATTTTCCAGCCTCTATAATGTGAACCAATTTCTAAAATGTCCCCTCATATCCCTATGTACATATTCTAGTGACTTTCTCTCCAGAGACTCCAAACAGACTTCCCTATCTGGGTGACCCATATTGGCAGCCTAGTTTATGTGTTACTTGTTCATACATATATTCATATGCAATACTATCATTTTATAAACAAATAAATCATGTTTTCTATATCTTTTATATTCATACACATGTATGCATTCTAAGCATATGTGTACATGTAAACATATGACTGGAGTCCCTCCAGTCAGGTAAGACAGGCAGTGCTACAGGAAGTACTCTCAGAAATCTCTAAGAAGAGTGTGATTTCCATGACAAGTTAACAAGAACATGATATAGTGACAGGGAAGCTGGGGTTCTATGTAAACCTAGAAGCATAGCTGTGCTTCCCAGTATGTGAAAGTCAGAGGTTAATTTTGAGATGTCTTCCTCATTTGCTTTTCCACCTTAATTTTTGAGTCAAGGTGTCTCAGTGAACCTGGAGCTTACTGTTTCAGCTAGACTGGCTGCTCAGAGAGGTCCAGGGATCTGTCTCCACTTGTGCAGTGACACAGCCCTTGCTATCTTTATTGAAACATACAGTGGTGAACTCGCTTACAGCCAACAAATATAATTTTATTTTGTTGTCAAAAGCCACTGTATCAAGATGTATTTTATATACCATATTTCATGCACTATATATCAATTTCAATATATAATTCAATTGTTGTTGTTGCTGTGTGTTTGCAAAATGATCACCACAATCAATTCTGGAATGCTTTTAAATAAATGTGGCAATGGATACTTATAATTGCAGCACTCAGGGACTACAGAAGTTTTTATTAAATTTCTCAATTTCAAAGACAGTTTCTTTCATTTTCTTGCTCTGGATGTTATTCAAGATAAAACTTCCATTTATACAACTTTGGAGATATCTTCTATGAAACACTAGGGATTGTGCAGATTCTCTTTCTACGTCGCACCTCCCTCCACCCCCCACCCTGTCACATTCTTGTTAACTAGTCCTGGAAATCATGCCCCCCCACCTCCCTTGTCACACTCTTGTTAACTGGTCCTGGAAACCACGTCCCCCCCACCAGAGCTACCCTGTCACACTCTTGTTAACTGGTCCTGGAAACCACGTCCCCCCCCACCAGAGCTACCCTGTCACACTCCCTGTCACATCCTTGTTAACTGGTCCTGGAAACCACGCCCCCCCCCCCCCCCCCCCCACCAGAGCTACCCTGTCACATCCTAGTCCTGAAAACCTTGTTAACTGGTCCTGGAAACCATGCTCTTCTTAATTTCTGAGAGTCCTCCCTGTAGCACTGCTTGTTTTACCTACTGGAGGACTCCTATTTGGTTCCCAGCACCCATACCAGATGGCTCAGAACCCTCTAACTCCAGCTCCAAGGAATCTGCCACCTCTGTCCACATTCATACACAATATACTTTACGTATGCATTTGTGTGTGTGTGTGTATGCATGTATGTATGTGTTTTTGAGGCAGGTCTATATAGCTCGGCTGGTCTTGAACTCATTATTCAGAGCAGGCTTGCCTCAAACTCAGAGATCCACTTATGCCCATTGAGTGCTAGGATAAAAGGCATATGACACCACAACCAGAGGACATATACATAATTTTTAAAAAATCAAGTGGAGACTGACAATATAGATCAGTGAGTAAAGGTGTTTGCCCCCAATTCTAATAACCTGCGTTAGATCCTCAGAACTGACCTTCTGGAAGATGAACAACTACTCTGACCTCCACATGCTCAGCTCCCTACACACACGCGAATAAGAAACAGGAGGGCTGCAGAGAAGGGGGGAGGCAAAGGAAGAGGAAGAGGAGAAAAGAACATTTTGGGCTGACGGGATGGCTCAGCAAGTAAAGGTGCTTGCCATGAAGCCAGATAACCTGAATTTGATCCCAGGACTCATATGGGAATATATAAAGTGACCAGAGAGCTCTGACTCTCTGACCTCGACATATGCATGCTAGCATGTACACATGCATGCGTATGTACAAATAAATAAATGTAATAACAAATTTTAAGTGGGATAAAAAATTAGTGCTGAGAACAAAAGTGAAACCAGAGGCCCTGTGGTTTACTAGTGGTCCTTCTATGTTGCCTAATATGCCTCTTTTGGTTCTAGGACCATATGGTGAGGACACCCCTGGACATGTAGCTTTATGAAAAATAACCTTGAGATAGAGTTCAATAAAGTGACTGGTACCTACAGTGACCCATAATTTCTTCTTTTAACAAGTTACCCTAAAAAACCAACAGCAACTAACCATATGCATTTAACAACCCATTACTTAAAGAAGGAGAAGCTAGACATGTCGGAACAAGCCTGTCATTCCAGCACTCGGGAGGGCCAAGAAGGAAACTTAAAAGTTTAGTGTCAGCTGGGGCAAGTTCAAAGCTAGCCTGAGCGATACAGTGAGATTCTGTCTTCAAAAATAAGGGCAGGTAAAGACACTTGCCATCAAGCCTGGCAACCCGAGTTTGATCCCCAGAGCCCACATAGTGAAAAGTTGCTCTGTTTCCTCCATACATGCTTTAAGACAACCATGCTCCCCTACACCAAAAAGGATGAGAATGGAAGCTATTTTTACAAGCATACACGCATGCACACATCATACGCATATGTACACATAAAAAACACATTGCGTGCACACACAGATTATAAAAAAGAATTTATGTAGATTTCAGATATTTTTTCTTATATAATATGCTATTTTTTAACTTTGAAATAATTTTGTGGATAGACAGACAAGTGGTTACATCTGTTCTTAATGGCTATGTTGATGGCTATTATGAAAAAAAAAAGAGGTGCTTTATACAGTTGTTGGTTATCAGGCCAATATACCGGCAAATCCCATCCTGACAACTTCACAGGCATTTTGCTGACAGGAGCACTTGCCTACTTGCGCTGCACTGTGGAACTCTGCAGATCACAGGAACCACAGGAACTAATCCCACAAACACCAGAAAACAAGACTTTACAAATGCTGACCCAGTGTTTAGTGTTACAACTCTAACTCCAGCTGGAGACCACCAGATGCTATGACAATCCCTCCACTGCTCTACATACAGGTAGAACACACCGCACCAATACTCCCCCAAGGAAATGATCCTCCGGCCTCTACTCTCCAACGCGCATTGCCCAGATAGAAAGAAGACAAGGCAGGGCACTGGCTACTACTGACAAGGGCCCTTTTATGAGAAGGGGTGTCTTTGAATATGTTTATAAATGTTAACTTAAAAAGAATTGTTCATTAAAAAAAAGAAACAAGGGTGGGTGGAAAGAACAAAGTAGGGAGTTGAGTTTACTAGGAAATTTAATCCATCTTTAATTGCACTAATTTGAACATAGCTGAAGACTGGAACATAGCTTTTAAACTATATACAGTTAAAAGCAACAGCCTGAAAAGGTCACTCTGTAGCTTCTAAGACTGAGTCATGAACGTTATTCACGTCCCCTCACCATTAGAAGTGGAGAAACTAGAGGTAGCTAGACAATGAAGGCTAGGTATTTTTAGTCCTAAAGGTCCCTGGAGGTGTGTCTATGGAGGCTACCAGTCTCCTAAGAGAGGAATGTAAGATTATCTCTTCAGGGTGCTTGATAGCACAGTGGTGGATGGTGACAGGTCTCCAACACTGCTCCAGTGAAGCCGGACACCATACTGAATGCTGACCTTTCTACCTGTAAATGTTAAAGTGTTATGAAAATGAGTCAGTTAATAATACAGAAAACCAACTAGAATTATGGCTTTCTAAATTTCAGTATCTAGAGTAAAACCCAAGGGGACCAACAGACTTTGTTCTTTTCGTAATTCTTCCTAAATTAAAAAAAAATTCTCTCACTTTCTCTTTATATAATAATACATAACAACTTATTTCTTCTCTGAAAGCAAAAAATCAGGATCACATTGTCTAATGAAAGGATTCACTAGTTGCTGCCAGGCTTCTTGAGCCCCAGTATTCCCCTAGTCATTGCTAGGCCTCCTTATTCCCCAGGGAAAGGTGAGTGCGCTATCTGCCCATTCCACAGCCCCACTACACAGGACAATCAGCCACAATAGGGAATCGAGTCAAGCAGGAACTCAGTTTATTACTGTGAGCATCAGCTTATATAGCTTAAGTGATATGGTGTGATGTGGGGGTACCTCCATCCAATGATAGGCAGCCAAACCCTCCCTCTGGCTGGAGGGGTGTCTACCTAATTTCTGCTGTCTCATCCTCACTCAAAGTTGAGCCAGGCTTTTTTCTGTCCTATACCTCGAGTTGCAGGCCCTGAGATAACTTTGGCCCATAACGAGTAATACTTGGCTTTTCCCTTCTAGTCCAGTTTCCTTCAGGGAAAGCTGCAGCGCAGTCTGCACCACACGGCTACATGGCACTCTACCAGCGTATATCAGGAGAAGCAGGGCATGAGTATATAATGGAATTATTGACAGCTTCAGAACAGACTCTGAAATATTTAGCTAGAGAAAAAACAAATTAAGAACCCCAAGCTTTTAAAAGCTAAACTTAATTTCTGGCAAGCATGACTGGTAATTACAACCAAAAGCCAAATATTGTGTAGTCCGTTTTTAGACTAAGCAATCTTATGTCTCAGCACAAGCGGCCACTGGAGCTCTTCTAGCATAATCACATCGGCTTGGCTCCTGGAACAGAGAGACAGCAAGCTTCTCTAACGTGACTTGGAAAGTGACACCTGTATGGGAACAAACTGGAAGCATAAAATTGTGGCCACAGCACTCAGGAGGCAGAGGCAGGTGAATCTCTGTGAGTTCGAGGCCAGCCTGGTCCACAGTGGGAGTTCCAGGACAGCCAGAGCTACACAGAGAAACCCTGCCTTAAAAAAAAAAAAAAAAAAAAAAAAACAAACCACCACCACCACCAAAAACCAAAACAAAGGAAGAAACAAACAGAAAATCCACCAAACCAACCAAACAAACAAAACCTGTGGTCACAAACAAATATTTAAAAATAATTTGTAATCATCTATACTTTCACCTGAGAGAAAGTCATACAAATAATCACCAAAAAAATTCAATATTGGAAAATCATTTTGGTTTTGTTTTTCAAGACAGCTTCTCTGGAACTTACTATGTAAACCAGGTTGGGCTCAAACTCATAGATCAGTCTGCATCTGCTTCCAGACTGCTGGGATTAAGGAGTGTACAACCATGTCCAGCAATATTAAAAATATTCTAATCTATTAATACTCTGGTTTATATAGGCAAATCCACATATCCAAAGTCCTACTCAAAATCACTGAAAATATCTAAATTTTCCAAACTGACAGCTGAGTACCTCATAGAACCAGGGGGAGAAAAAGCTCAAAAAACAGACTGATGAGCATAGCAAAGGGACTGGGGAGCCAACTCAAGCGCTCTCAAGAGCTGATAAAGCTAGAACAGTTTGAGTAAGAAAATAAAGTAATATTAGATTCTAACTCAGAGTAGCCACATGTTATGTGACTTTTCCTAGAGGGACATAAGCAAACCTAAAGGAAACACACAGATCAGAGAAATGATTCTACTCAAGAACAGATAACTGAACCAGTGAGTTTACTGGGGCTAATTATAGGAGCATAGGTTACTCAAAAGCAACAAAATGACCAAAAAGCCCAATTAAACACAGGCAGTCTCACTGAAGAGTCTCTCCTTTCACCCTAGCAATTATTTACTGCTTTTATCTCCTTCAAGGGTGGGGCTCCCAAGTCTTGTAAAGTGTTGTAAATTCCCTGCCCCCCATAAGTTTGGCTATTCGAACACTTGGTCTCCAGTGAAAGGGATAGTTTGTATAGGATTAGGAGGTGTGGTCTTATTGGAGGAGGTTTCCACAGGGAATTGGCCAAGTCTTTTGAAACTCTGCCTGTCTCTCTGCCTCTTCTCCCTTAGTTTTCTCCTCCCGTTCTTTCTCTTCCTACTGCTTAATAATTTATAAGATTTGAGTTCTCAACTCTTTCTGTCACCATGTCTTTGCTCTCTCATCATGGACTCTAACCCTTTGAAACAATAAGCTCAACTAAATGGCTTTTTTGTTTTTTTGTTTTTGTTTTTGGTAATTTGCCTTGGTCCTGCTGTTTAATCACAGCAACAGAAAAGTAACTAAGATATGAAACATTTAGGACTAGGAGCTTTGATGTAATTATTACATCACTGGAGGTGGGCTTTGAAAATTTAAAGACTCACCCAATTTCCAATTCTCTCTCTCTCTCTCTCTCTCTCTCTCTCTCTCTCTCTCTCTCTCTCTCTCTCTCTCTCTCTCCCTCCCTCCCTCCCTCCCTCCCTCCCTCCCTCCCCTTCCAATTTGTGGTCAAGATGTGCAGCTTAGCTTCCTGTTCCAACCTCTTGTTGTTTTGTTGCAGTGCCTTCCCAGTCTTTATAGACTTCTTGCCCTCTGAAACAGTAAGTGACAATAACAAAAAAAACCCTCTTTCTCTAATAAGCTTTGGATATTTATCACAGGAATAGGAAAATAACTACTGCACCTAGTCTGCCAAGCTCCAGTCCCCTATCCCTGGGGAATGTTTCAATTTAGAGGCATCTATATATGTCCATACTAACAGAAATAAATGTGACTTACTTACTAGTAGGAAAAAGCTAATTCTACTGTACAGAATTTTAAAGAATTTATATAGATGCTGCCACCTCAAGAAGGTGAAGTACAGCTCCTCACCCATGAAGTATAGGCTGTTTCTTCCAAAAAGCAAAGTAGGTAGGGGAAAGACAAACATGCAAGACCCAAGAAACACTACCCCAGCCAGGAAATTGACAGTGCTAATTCAAGCTGAGATCATGTCCTATTGGTACAACATGATAAGGATGACATTTAGGGGCAGCAAGAGAACTCAGTGAGTCAAGGTGTTCTCTGCCTGATCCCTAAAACCCACATGGTGACAGTGAGAACCAACTAGCCAAATCCCACAAACCATCTTCTTAATTCCACATTTGTATGTGGCAAACAAGTGCAGGTGAGTGCATGCACACGTGTACACACAAAATAAATATTTAGGGGGCTGGAGAGATGGCTCAGTGGTTAAGAGCATTGCCTGCTCTTCCAAAGGTCCTGAGTTCAATTCCCGGCAACCACATGGTGGCTCACAACCATCTGTAAATGAGGTCTGCTGACCTCTTCTGGCCTACAGACATACACACAGACAGAGTATTGTATGCATAATAAATAAATAAATATATTAAAAAAGTTTTTTTTTTAAAAAAAAGAAAATTTAAAAGACATTTTTACCATTGTTTCTATTCCCAAGAACTCTAACAAGGGAGAAGAGTATAAGGTGATCGTAGACTGATGGATGTCAGTGTTTTCTAGAACACGTTATCAGTGTCTCCTCAAGGTCATCAAAAACATTCTAAAAGACTGTTACAGTTCAGAGAAGTCATGAGGAACAAGTGTTATATGGCATCATGGGAGGTGGTAGGGGGCCACTGGCCAAAAGGAGACAAAGTAAGAATTATTATGAGGTTAAAAGTAAGAATATCTGAATAAAGTATAGAATTCAGATGGCTTTCAATTATTAACGTTGGCTCACTAACACAGACATCACACCAACATAAAATAGAACAAAGCATCTTACACATGGGAACTCTTAACTAGCATAATTTCCTACAACTCTCAAAGTAGTCTAGACCTTGAGATCTGATCTATATGTAACCTTACTATATCATACATATTAGATGGAAATGACATATTGCATATTGAAAGATACCGTTCACATACATCTTAATTCCAACAGAACAGGAAACTGGCTCACTGTATTTCATTGTTAGAACATGTCCTGTCATTCAATAAAATTTTTCAACTTTTTTTTTTTTTTTTTTTTTTTGGTTTTTTCGAGACAGGGTTTCCCTGTAGTTTCTAGAGCCTGTCCTGGAACTAGCTCTTATAGACCAGGCTGGCCTCAAACTCAGAGATCCACCTGCCTCTGCCTCCCGAGTGCTGGGATCAAAGGCGTGCGCCACCACCGCCCGGCTAAGTTTTTCAACTTTTATTGGTATTCTTGCATATGGGTGTTTTGTCTGTATGTATGTCAATGTACCACAAGCATGCTTGGTGCACATAGTAGCCAGAAGAGGGCGTCGGATCCTCTGGAGCTACAGATGGTTGTGAGAGCCATGTCCCACATGTCTCACATACCGGAGATTGAACACTAGGGTCCTCTCAGGTCCTCTAAAAGAGCAGCCTGTACTCTCAACCTCTGAGCCATCTCCCCAGCCCCATTCAATAAATAGTTTTGGAATAAATAAATAAGCAAATACTTTTGTAATACCACTTTTACTCCTGTTACTCATCATCATTCCTTTATATTTTCATTCACCAAAAGATGCTATCAAGAAAAACTATTAATTAATTCTGCTCAACAAATTAGCCATGACTGGGGTTAAAGGTGGCTCAGCAGGTAAAGGGGCTTGCCATGACAGCTCTATGACCTGAGCTCAATCCCTAAAATCCTAAAGGCAGAAAGAGAAAACCATTTCAAAGTTTTCTTCTGACTTCCACAAACCTGCTGTGCCATGTGCCACCCTTCCACATAACACACAATGCATTTTTGGGGGGGGGGGGTGTATAACAAAGGTTTATTTATCTAGGGATGAACTCACAGAAAGAAGAGTGATTCACAGTCCTCTATGGGCACCTCAAACTAGAACCAAATCCAGCAGCCAAGAGACCCATGTATGATTTTCATCTGCATTTATAGTACATAAGACCATGCTCAAAGTGGGCTAGTATTTTAAAGGTTATTGGCTGAAGAAGTTCCCACAGCAGACTCTGTCATGTAGATATCAGTAGTAACTCTAAAGAAGATATATAATAAAAAGGAACAAGCTGACACACAATGCATTTTAACTGACAACTATAAACCGATCTATCCAATAAACACTTACTACGTCTTTCCCACATTCCAGAAATAAAAACTCCACCACACTGAGTCTAATTGTGAGGAGACATTGACATACAAATGAAAATCAGTACAAACTGAGGAAGTCTAAAGTTCTTGGCTTGGGTGCCATGGGGCAGTGAATTAGGAGCACTTACTCGAGCACACATACCAGGACGGTAGTGAGCAAAGCAGGGTAAACACGCCTTAACAAGTGAGGTACGTGTATGGGGCAGGGTGGTTGTATCAGTAGGAAACTAAATACTAAGCAAGGCATGGTGATGGGCACTGACTGATATGCAAGCAGACACCAGGCCATCAAGAGGTCTGGGCAGTCATGGTGGGAGGGGGTTAAGGAGAGCAAGACTATAGTAGTGACTTCAACAGGATGTACTCCCTGAACTCACAGTAGGACAAGGACGAGGCAGAATTGTTGCAGGAGCTCCTTCTGCTCCTTAAGCCAATAGCCGCTGAGATACCAGCCCACTGGGGCGTAGTCTCTCTCTTTAAAAATGCGGCTCCCTTCCTGATTGCTCAGAGGGCTGTTGTCTGGGACAGTGATCTGTAAGTTTTTCCCCTTCAAATAAATAACCATTCGCTAGGCGGTGGTGGCGCACGCCTTTAATCCCAGCACTCGGGAGGCAGAGGCAGACGGATCTCTGTGAGTTCGAGGCCAGCCTGGTCTACAAAAGCTAGTTCCAGGACAGGCTCCAAAAGCCATAGAGAAACTCTGTCTCGGAAAACCAAAAATAAATAAATAAATAAATAAATAAATAAATAACCATTCTATTAGTCATAATTTCAAACTGGTGTGGGATTGTTTATGATTTACGCCTTCCCAGAATGATCTGGACAAAGTTACAGAAGTAGAGCAGAAAAGAGGGCAAACGACAACAGTGAAACCATCTAGAAGCGAATTCAGGCAGACTCAGATATTGTTAAACTATAATGACTTATATAATTAAATTCCAAATCCACTTCACAACTTCAAAACCCTCTCCTCACAGAAGAGAGACTACCTTTCAAAACATAAAGCAGGTCACCTCACTCCCTGCTTAAAAATTTCCACTATACATTCCAAAATCAAACTCTTCAGTGCAGCCTCTGAAAGGTAATAGATTCAAGTGTCTTTCTCTTCCAATTTCATCCTGTGCTATCCTCTAAACTCATTACTTTTCTTTCAATTCCTTCATAAAACACCAACCTTGCCAGTGACCTCAGCACTCCAGAAGGCAGAGGCACTGTGAAGCTAATAAGGACTACAAAGAGGTCAAGCCTAGCCAGAGTTACACAAGGAGCCTCCATCTCACAACAGAACCAACAAAAACAACAGCAAAATTACTAAGCAAGGGCTCACCAGAAGGGCTTGCCTCGAACAGAAGAGGTCCTGGCTTTGATCTCGATCGAGGAAAGAGCATTCCTCATGTCTCATTCCTGTGGTAGTTCTGTTCTGTAAAGTCACTGCACCCACTTTACCACTGCTCCTAGAGGAAACACTTCAGCAAATGAGCTCTTCCATTGTTCCCTAGATGAAGGACTGAATTATGCTTCCACTAACAGCTACTCATTTAATTTTTGCCAATCAATCAAGTACATAACTTTTGTTTCAAACACGTCAATATATGTACACTGTTGATTCAATAGCATTGAACCCATGGTCAACAGCACTATAAACAATGCCAGAACAAAGTTTATCAAACACGTAAGGCCCATCACAGTCAGCTTCTGCTAGGGACCACTACAACACTTTAATATAACAGTTGGAGCCAATGAAAAGAGCAACAGCACACAAAGTACAAAAGTGTTGAAATTATGGGAGTACACAGACCACAAAAATTGTACTAGTCTATAATGTGAGAATCAAAGCAAGAAGTGACATGTTTTCTTGCTGCAACTTAGCTGGAAATAATGAGGACTGATTGTATTTGACTAACACTATTTGTTTTCAAGTTATAAACCCACAAGGTTGGGGAAGGGCCAGGACTGTTCATACTAACAGTAGACAGTCAAAAAATATTTGAGTCAGAAAGTGGTGTAGTATACCTTTAATCTGAGCACTTGGGAGGCAGAGGCAGGAGGATCTCTATGAGTTCAAGGCCAGCCTGGTCTACAGAATAAGTAGGACTGCTAGAGCTACAAAGAGAGAAACTGTCTCAGGAAAAATATAAATAAATAAAAAGAGGAGGAAGAGGACAAAGAGAAAGAAGAAAGAAAGGGAGGGAGGGAAGAAGGGACAGGGAGAGAGGGAGAAGGAGAGGGAGAGGGAGAGAGAGAAAAGAAAAGATCTGAGAGTAAATATGGAGCTGGAAAGATGACTCAGCAGTTAAGAGCACTGACTGCTCTTCTAGAAGACCATGATCCAGTTCTCAGAACCCACATGGCCCTTCACAATCATCTGTACTCCAGTTCCAGGGATCCCAACATTCTCTTCTGGCCTCCAAGGATATTGCACATGTGGTGAACTGACATACATATAGGCACACACAAATACCCACACACATAAAATATAAAGGAAAAAAATTTAAAGAGAGAAAGTAAATGGGTAAGATGGAGGTGGCTACATACACCTAATGGCCAATCATGGGAGAAATCTAAAAATGTAATGTGGTAGACTGCTGAAAAACAATTCTAAACCAAGTATAGAGAAAGTTATATAGGAAACATAACTAGAATGCTTAGGGAAGGCCATTCTCAAAAAGGAATTCATAGGCTGAAAACTAAAAAAATGCAAAAGTTAAGTTATATGAAGCTGAGGGCATAGAAAATTCTAGACAAAGTGCAAGTATAAAGAAAGGTTCTAGAGAAGGAATATGTCCTAATGTCTGAACAACATCATTAAAAACTGCTCTTGGGCTTACAGAAGGAGCAACTTACACTTATTTAATACCGTCCCAGAGCTGCCCAGGTAACTCCTTTTCAAAGCCCTGCCAGTCAATGGAAACTGCTATAGCTTCAAGGTCTGCTCCCTCCTAAACCCACTAATTTAATTGTGGAACCTTATGAGGTGTTCTGGACATGAACGCTATGCTGTCATAGTAGGACTGGTGCCTTAGTAATAGGGAAAGTTTGTTTCCTCATGGTCCCCTCACCTTCATATTCTGCAACATTACAACACAGCGAGCAAGGCCTTTGCCAGTTGTCACCTCAGGACTTCCCAGACTCCAGAACCTTGGGTGACAAGTTTCTGTTCATTAGAAATTGCTCAATCTCAGGGATTCTCATACAGTGGTACAAGAGGGACTAACACAGTTGCCAGGACCCATGAAAAGTCAACAATGCAGATAAATTCTTCAAGAGAAAGACAACATAAAAAACATAGAAGAACTTTCCAACTCACTTCCAACAATTAGGGACAGAGAAGCCCCAAGCTCTGTCTTTCCTTATCCTCTGTACTCCCTCACATTAGGCTAACCCGAGATCTGTTGGCATTGTGGGTATGCAATATAGCAAATGAGCAAAACATTAATAATAATCAAGAACATGGGCTTTGCCATTCAGAGGAAATAAAATTGCAAAACCCTGTGAAAACTAGACAACTATGTAAGAAATAAACATATAATAAATTCTATTTTATATAATAGGTACTATATTCCTAACACAAGCTCTCTGATGATGCAAAAATTCCCAATCAAGCCAAATCAAAACAAGCCAAATTAAAAAATATCCAGGTTTAATGGGAGATCTGCACTCTCGGGTAGCCCCGAGGGGGGAAACTGGGAAGCTGCCAGAATGCGACTCCTGGGAGGGAGAAAGACCACGTGTTTTTCTTTTGGGGGATCACTTAAGTACCCACCCCCAGGGAAGGGTTAGGACCTGGCCTGCTGGGATTTGAAGTCTAGACCAGGCCTGGAGGGCTGGGATAGATGCGAGGGACTGCTCCCAACCTAACACTATACAAAATTACTTTTCCATATGAATAACTGCAGTCAATAAACACCAATAAAGCAGGAGTAATGGCATCATTAGGAACAGCATAATCATTCAGGCAGTGAACAGACCACCAGTGGTCTCCATAATCAAACTACTTTACCATTACTGGAAATACACTATTATGAGTAAATGAAAACCACAGGAAATGCTCATTTCCTCAAGATTTGTAATGTTTGCAGGGAGGTCAACTACTGTGGACTCCAGGAGGAGAATAAATTTTAGTGTTTACAGTCCTGAGAGATGGGTAGCCAGTAACTAGTTAGAAATCAGAGCAGACAGGAGGAAAAGCATCAAGTTTCAACTCAAGAACTGCACAGTAGCAACACTCCCTGATTCATCACTGTAAAGAACACTACCAAGCCCTCACTGACAAAATGTTTCAAAGAGTGCACTTTCTATAGACACTGTGCTGCAATCTCCTGTGTGGGGAATTCTGAGGAAATAAAACACGAGGTAAGTCTGTTCAAAGAATCAAAGGTCCAAGGACTGGACAGATGACTAGCTTAGCCATTAAGACCTGCGGTTACACTCCCAGAGGACCCATGTTCAATTTCCAGCATGCACATTGTGGCTCACAATCATCTGCAACTCCAGCTTCAAAGGTACCCAATATCTTCCATCACCAGGCATGAAAGTGGTGCAGAGAAGTGCATGCATGCAAAACATGCATACACATAAAATAAATGTAAAAATATTAAAGAATCTGAGTTCTAAAGGTGGCCAACCAACTGATTTGGAATATAAATGCTGATTTTTACCATTAATACTGAGTGATTCTCAGCCCAACACTGATATAGAACATAGTTAATCAAATTTATTATCATCTCTACGAGAAAATGTAATCTTCATTTATTATAGTAGTAGACTTTTGCAATTTGGAGACATGTTAGTATAGTCCACTAACAACCGTAAGAGTTCCAGGGTCTCATGGATTTAAAAACTTGCTAAAGGTTAGGAATAGAGCTCAGTGGAATAAAGCTGAGCAATTGCAAGGCCTTAGGTTCTATCCCCAACACCCCCCTCTCCAACAAATAACAGCAAAAAAAAAAAAAAAAAATTAACTAGCTAGTCCTCTTCTACAGTGAATTCTTAAATAAAAAATTACATATAACTAAAAGTTGGGTTAGGGATGTAGCTTGGATGGTACAGTACATGCCTAGCATGCATGTAGCCCTGGTTCAATACCCAGTACCCTATGCACTGGGGCATGGTGACTCACACCTTTAAACCCAGCACTCAGGAAGATCAGGAATTAAGGCCTCTTTGGCTACATAGTAAATTGGAGACCACCCTGGGTTATACAATGCTTGGTTCTCCCTTCTCTTAAAAAATACAGATAGTGCAGAAATGGTTCCTCTGAAGAGACAACCCTGTGTGTTTAACACAATTCAGAGTTTCCCTAGTGCTGATTTGTGAGCCCAAGGACCTCTTGCCCTTTGCATCCATCTGATGTAGGATGCTCTTCTGTATGCTGCAAATAGGTGTTGCTTTTATTGGTTGATGAATAAAACTGCTTTGACCTATGGCAGGGCAGAATATACCAAGGTGAGAAATCCAAGCAGAGATATAGGGAGAAAGAAGGTGAAGTCCAAAGAGACACCAGCCGCAGCCAGAGAAGATGCCAGAACATTACCAGTAAGTAACGGGTCATGTGGCAATACACAGATTAATAGAAATGGGTTAATTTATATGTAAAAGCTAGCCAATAATAAGCCCGAGCCATCAACCAACCATTATAGTTAATATTAAGCCTCAGAGTGATTATTTTAAAGAGGCTGCAGGACCGGGAGGGATGCAGAAAAGACTTCGGTTACACCCATTCACCTTTTATCTTAATAATGTTATGTCCAGAACTCCTTAAACCTTGCCCACATATAATTCTTTAAGAACTATGTGCATCTTAAAGTGAATTTAAAAAGTAGAACTGGGTGCATCATTGTAATTTTAACTTCAGTGCCTCAAGAAATTCTGTTGCCTTTGTGGAAGACAGCCAACAAAGAACAAGACAATTAACAAGACAGCTGTTGTCTTCTGTAGAACCTCAGTGTCCCACCAAGACACTCTTACCCCAAACATCTAAGACTGAGTCACTTCTCAGATTAGGGGCTATATGTGAGGAGGGAAAATAAACAGTTTCCAATGGGTGGTGAGCACTGATGGTGATTATGGAAGCAGCTGTGCTATGGGCAGAAAATACAGTGTCCAGCTATCATCAAACACCCTGTATCTTGCTCATTCAAGACATCTATACCCATTAATGTGAGTATCTCCCCCCACGACCCTCACCCTTCATCCACTCTCAAAGTATTCTAGACCTAGTCATTTCAAATTTCCATTCTACTTACTGTGAAGAGGCAGATGTTGGCTGTTAGGGTTCACACAAGAATGAGCCCCTGTACTAGTACTGGCAACTGCCTTAAGTCATTCTCAGGGTGTTAATATATCCATTTAGCTCAAATTTTAGCCTCCAGTTGGGGTTAGGATGTTCAACTTTAGAGTGGAAAGTAAATATGGTATACAGAAATAAGATGGGTTAAGGAGGGTCAGGGTCCATGGTTAAAGTCAAATAAGAATGACTGCCTTCATCAAACCAATTGTGTCCTTGGTCTCAAATCAAGGAGGAGGTACCAGGGA
Organism: Arvicola amphibius; assembly: GCF_903992535.2. Classification (NCBI taxonomy): domain Eukaryota; kingdom Metazoa; phylum Chordata; class Mammalia; order Rodentia; family Cricetidae; genus Arvicola; species Arvicola amphibius. The sequence goes on from NC_052052.2 coordinate 84,684,364, forward strand.
TAGGTGCCAGCCCAGGTTTCAGAGAGCTAGCAAATGTGACTCAAATAAAAGGCAAGAGGTACTTAGAGCCCAATGTAGGGGAGAACAGAGAATGTATTCTAGTCTATGAAAAGCAAATTACAGTAAGAACTCAAGAAAACATTTTTAAAAACCCTGAATAGTTATACTAAATTGGAATTAATAGACTATACAAGATATATACTATTTTCTAAAATTTGAGGGAACGTTTCTCAAAAATTATCATATAGTAAGAAAGAAAATAAAATAGTGCTGGAGAGATGGCTCAGAGGTTAAGAAGACTGGCTACTCTTGCAGAGGTCCTGAGTTTAATTTCCAGAAACCACATGGTGGCTCACAACCATTTGTAATGAGATCTGCAAGTGTACAAGCAGATAGAACACTATATACATAATATATTTTTTAAAAATCTTTTTTTAAAGAAACAAATCTCAAAACTCCCAAAGGCAAATAATATATATGTATATGTATATGATAATATGATCAAAATGTAATGAAACTAAAAATTAGAAGACATTCTTTCAAAATACTATTTTAAATGATTAAGATTATGTAGAAATGAAAGACGAGTAAGTTTTTTATTGCTTTTGTTTTTTAAGACAGGATCTCTATATATAACTCTGGCTCTCCTGTAATTCACTATTTAGACCAGACTGGACTCAAAAATCATAGCTCTGTCTGCTTCTGTCTCCCCAGTGCTGGGATTAAAGGCGAGTGTCACCACATCCAGCTTTAGAAAAAGAAGTTCAACAAAGCAACCCACCTTGCACCCCACCAGAAGCTGGATGCCGAAGACTTCTGTGAAGAGGTCAAAGAATAAAGAGATTAAAAACGAAGGAAAAGAAGCCTGAAAGATGACAAAAATAAAAGAAACTACAGAGAAGGATTTATAAGTAAACGATAATCAATAAGACAGGAATTACTGAATACAGCATTGACTGCATCATGAAGGAAAAATGAGCACACATTAACATAATTCATTTAATATTTCCTAACTCCAAACACTATCTGCCAGATATCAATGTGGAAAAGGGCTAACACATGCTGTCTTGATCTAAAAACTCAGATGGTCTAGAAATGGTTCCCACAAGGAAAACTCGAGAGCATTTCTAGCTTTCTTTTTTCTTCTTATGTATGTGGTGCATGCATGCTTTTGTTTGTGTGTGTACATGAATGTAAGTGGCATGTGCACATGTACTGGAGACCAGACCTTTTCTTTTAAAGACAGACTCTCTTCACTGAACCAGGAGACACCTGACTCAGGTAGGGTGGCTAGCTAATGACCGCCTAGGATGCACCTGTCTCCTCCTGAGCCCTTCGAACATCCCTCTTCCTTCTGCCAGATGCTCCACAAGTCTGGCTTTTTACATGGGGGCTGAGAACTGGAAATGAGGACTTCAAGCTTGTTAGTATTCTTTATACTTTGATTTTTGTTACTAGAAATTCAAAAATTGCATCCGATGTTATCAGAATCACTTATAGTTCATAGTTATATTGTAGGGAAAATTCTATTTCCCATAGTTGTACCAGTGTTTATTTCACTGTTCTTTCACTGCTTTTTCATTGATTCTCATTCTATCTGAAGCTTAAGTTTGTGGATGGTAATCCATATAGACTATCAAAGCCCTTAATGTAAGAGTGTTGACAAGAGTTACCATGTAGGCAGAGATAAGAGCACTAAGCTCATGTTGCTGCTTTATCAGAAATAATAAATAATGCACATCTTATGCAAGCTATCAATTTCATCCTGTCCCTGGTTGAGATTAGAACATTCTTATGTCACCCCCAAATGAAGGCAGTACTTCTATTCCAAGCCATGGATGAAGAATGAATTAGACTCCCTTGGCAGAAATATGTATGTGGTATGCTTATCTTCCTTTGTCTTTTCTATTTCCAACTAGGGCTTGGAAATGCAACCGCATTGAATTCACTGCATCTTTTCTACCAGGCAATTTAATCAAAGCAGCCAATGTATTCACTTGGCCATTTTTGTAATGGTTTAAGTAAAATGCTGCAGGTCCCTGAGCTGCAGCAGGCAGCTGGCAGTGGGTCCTGAGACCACAGCAGGCCACAAAGGCAGCTGGGTCCCAGGCAGGAAGCCGCATAGTGGATGAGAGACTGAGATGATAGGCACACCATACAGAGTGAAGTTGGCTATTTATTTAGTGGGTTATGGAAGGGAAGGTGGAAGTGCAGAGAGAGAGAGGCAGAGATAGAGAGAAACAGAGGGGGAAGGGGAGAAGTGGGGATACAGGAGAGACAGAAGATGCCTCTGAGAGAGAGGGGGGAGGGAGGGAAAAGGAAGGGACTTGGGTTGGAAGCTAAAGATCAGCTTGCTTACACAGGGGTGGGGGAGTGGGCGTGGCTTCTCTCTTAAAGGGACAGGACAGACAATTACATTCCCACCTCTTTTGTATAATAAAAAGGCAGGAGTCTCTCTTGTCCCTTTAAGAGACAAATGATAGCCACTCTCTCCCCTGTCCACCAAGGCAAGCTGATCTTCAGCTTCCAGCCTGAGTCCCTTCTTCCCCCCTCCATCTCAGCCTCTCTCCCCCTTCTCTCCTTCCCTTCCATAATCCACTAAATAGATAATCCAATTTCACTCTGCATGGCGTGCCTATCGGTCTTGGTCTCTCACTGGCCACGCGGCTTCCTGCTTGGGACCTGGCTGCCTTCATGGCCTGCCATGGTCTCAAAACCCTCTGCTTGCTCCCTGTTGCTGCTCAGGGACCTGCAGCGTTTCTGCCACTGGGCATCTCAGGGGACCTGCAGCGTTTTACTTGTCACTACAATTTTCCTAAACAGAACTTCAGTACTCAACAGTTATAGAGATATTACTGTAATAATCCTTTTTTTCTTCTCTTTCTTTTTTTGGTTTTGTTTGTTTTTTGAGACAGGGTATCCTTGTGTAGCCCTGGTTGCCCTGAAATTAGTTCTGTAGACCAGGCTGGGCTCCAACTAAGAGATCTGCCTGCCTCCTCATTGCCAGGATTAAAGGCATGTGCCACCATTACCTGGCTGCCATAATAATCTGACAATTATATAAATACAATCCACTGACATCAAATTACTACTACATACTGTTTATTTTATCAGAAGTAAGTTAATGCAAAAAATATTGTACTTTAAAAGGTGCATTAGCACTAGACATTGGTGGTCCACACCTTTGATCTCAGCACTTGGGAGGTGGAGGCAGGCAGATCCCAGTGAGTTCAAGGACAGCCTGGTCTACAAGAGAGTTCAAGGACAGTCAGTTCTATTACACAGAGAAACCCTGTCTAGAAAAACAAAACAAAAAACAAACAAAAAAGTGTACCAGTAATCACTGTATGACTCACAGAAATATGTACCTGTTGGAAAGTCTCAGAGAACTAAAGGATCCCTGACTATTAAATCTAATTGCCCCAGACAAAATTTCTTTGTCCTGTAAGCACTGAGCACCTATGACCAGACTGTAAGGAAAGCAAACTCAGGTGCAGTAAAGTTCAGAAGATAAACAAAGTCCTAAAAAGTCTCTGAAAAGGGGATTCTGTGAAATTAGTTTTAAATAATAAAACATGATATTCTGATTATAACAAGCAAAAATTACACACAACTTTAAATAGATCCTAAAAAGTCTTGAGATGTTATGACAAGTTCAGCATCAGAAAGAAATATCCCATGTATGTTAGATCACATGTTGGTTAACAGACCTTATAAGCAACACAAGATGCTTCAAAGAACAACCAATACAGAAATCATGACCCACATCAGCAGCCAAGAGTAGGCTTGGTAGCCAGTTCCTTCAGGGTTAACAACTTTATAGTTTACTGTTACTTTGGCATCCTACTACCTGCTTAGTAATGAGCTGTTTTCAAACTACATTTTTATTATACTCAGCCACTTTTCTCTCATACGTCTTTCTCTACTTTAACTTTCAAAAAGTTTTATTGAGGTATAACTGAAATACAATTAACTATAGAGTCTAAAGGTATAATTCTCTCTGTATGTCTCTGTCTGTCTCTGTCTCTCTCTGTCTCTCTCTCTCTCTCTGTATATGTGTTAGAAAAAAACTCTTACCCACATACAATGGGGTCAAAGGAGTTCAGGAGATGGCTCCATTGATAAAGTGTTTGCTGAGTTCAGATTCCCAGCGCCCAGGTAAAGAGTCAGATATGACAGCACAGGAGAGGCAGAGACAGGATCTCTGGAGCTTGCTGGTCAGCCAGTAGTCTAGCCTAACCACCAGATCCAGGTTCAATGACCACCCTGCCTTGAAAAACAAGGTTGAGTGCACTGGCAGCCCAGATGTAAAGTACTCTAGGAAAATGAAGCAGGGCTAGCTTAAAGTGCCACTGTTTCCCCTGCCATCAGAACCCAGCTCCTTTGGCTGTACAGTGGAACTTTGCAAGAATCTTCTAGGCCTTCAGGACCAAATTGGGAATGCTAAGGCATCAGCTTCATGAGCTGAGCAGTTTACAAGGCTCTCTGCGTCTCCAACATTCAGGAAGCCATGGTGACTCTATATAGCCCCTACTGTGTAAGGTTATAACAAAAATAAGTAAGGTGGAGAGTAACCAAGCACTCATCTCCAGTCCCTGAGCCACACATACTATGAAACAAACCCACTACATACCACAAAGATGAACATTCCCAAGCTTCCTTAAGTGTCGGGGCCCAGCCTCAACAAAAATACCACTTGCCAGGGAAGGGGCATGGGGATCAGAAAAATAAGTGAAGAGTATGAAGATGCAAAACTAATAAAACAGAAACCATGGAATAGTATCTGGAAGGAGTTCCACTGAATACTGAAATCACCCTCCTTTAACTTCCCGTATACTTTTATACCCCAATACAAAAGGGGAAGAAGGCAACAAAAGACTTCTTTAACATGAAACAAGCAACACTTAACTGCTTCAGCACTTTGAGAAGTCAAGTCGTTGGCATTCTGTTGTTTAGGAGGTGAAGTCACCCTATATCAAGTACCTTGAAGGCAGTTACTCCCCAGGTAACCTCCTATTTCAAAAGAAGGAACAAAAGTATGCCTGCATATCCTGACTATTTGTCAGAGTAAAGTAGATCTACCTTTATGTGCCATCTTAATATCTAAAGAGCCAAGTAACCACATCCTGATTCAGGATATGTAGCTCTAATTGTTTTTAGCAAAATTGAGCATCCTCTAACTCTCCGACTTTCAGACAAGTTGGAAATAGGCTTACATTTTTTGGGCCTCCACACTTAAGATCTTTTGTAATCCTGCCCTACCTTTATTCCTAGTCTTAATGTCCCTTCCTAAGGTAACCATTCACCTGTTTCTTATCTATAAAATTAGTTTTCATTTTCTAGAACTTAAGTAAGAAGCACAGAGTATGTACCTTTAGATTGGCTTCTTTTTTTCACTTAGCCCAAGAATTAAATATCTGAGATTTCTCCACATTGCTAGGAATTAATGATTCCTTTTGTTGTTGTTGGTTTTGTTTGTTTGTTTTGGTTTTTGAGTCAAGGTCTCTCTGTGCAGTTAGGGTGTCCTGGAACTCACATTGTAGACCATACCAACCTCAGAGATCCACCTGCCTCTGCCTCCCCAGTGCTGGGATTAAAGGTGTACACTACCACCACCCATTAATAGTTCCTTCTTAGCTAAGTGTGGTAGCTCACTCCTGTAATCCCAGAATTCAGGAAGCTAAGGCAGAGAAGGTGCTGTGAATCTGGGGCCAGTCTAGGTACAGACTTAGACGTGTCCCCCAAAACAAAACAAGCAAAACCAAAACAAAACCCTACTCATTCTTTTATTTACTTAGAAATAGGCCACTGTGTTAATATAACAATTTCTTTTTAGATAAGGTCTATTATGTAGTCCTGAATGTCCTAAAACATAAAAATCCATCTGCCTTTGCCTCCTGAGTACTGCGATTAAAGATGTGCACCAACACACCCAGTGGTACATCACAATTTTGTCTTGCTTTTTTTTTTTCTGTAGCTTTGGAGCCTGTCCTGGAACTAGCTCTTGGAGACCAGGCTGGCCTCAAACTCACAGAGATATGCCTACTTCTACCTCCTGAGTTCTGGGATTAAAGGCATGCACCACCACCACCTGGCTCATCAGATGGCTCATTGCTTTTATCCATTCACTGTGGTTGAACATTTATTTCCAATTTTTGTCTATTACAAGCTGAATTATTATGAACATTCATGCATACATAGACAAGTCTTCATAAATACACATGTATTCTTTTTTGTTCAATAAGCACATAGGGTCATACGGAAGGCGTAGAATTTTTAAGATTTTTGTTTGTCTGCCTCCACTTGTACTGTAGGAAGTCTTACAGCCATTGGTTACCCCCCACTTTAGCATGGCCTCTTACACTATATAAGCCAATGTAGAGCATGGGTCTGCTCTCTTTTTCCAGTTGTGGGATTCAGTTTCTGATCTCTGTTCAAGCAGAGGATTCTGATTTGTGAGTCTACCTCTAAATAAACAACCATCTATTTTTCAATTCTGAGCTAGTGTGGGATTTCTTTTAAGCGTCCTTCATTTGGCGCCCACACTGATTCAGACTCACGCCTACCAGGTGGACAGTCTAACGGCCTGGCCGGTCCATGGCCCAGACAGTCTCCCAACCCTGCCGGCTTGGCTTGTTTTAACCTAAGTGGTTTTTTTTTTTTGTTGTTGTTGTTTTTTGTTTTTTTTTTTTTTTTTTTTTTTTTTTTTTTTTTTTGGTAGAATCCCCACCACAGTGGAGTTTACTGCGTGTGGCAACTTGGAAATTTCCCAAACACACGCACAACTGCTGTGTTTCCTGGCACAGTTCCCTGGTAGGGTTCCTTGCCCCATGGCGACTTCTGCAGCTTCCGTTTTCTGCTCCCTGCCTGTGAGTTCTGGTTTCCTTGCTCCATGTATGGAATTGATTTAATTTTTTTTGTGTGTGTGTGATTCATTTATCATTTCTTTTCAGTAATTTTGTAGAGACTTGTTTTGTGTATACTGAGGCATGCACCACCACCTTTGGTATTCCTTTATCAATACAGTTTTACAATGGATGTTAAAAGTTAATGGTGAGGTAAATAATAATTCCCTCTTAGCTTAAATTTTAAGTTTATTTTTGCCATAACTTGTTTACATAAGTACAGTATTTACGTAAGTCATAAGAAACCGTGCTTTGTTATATTTTTATTAGCTTACAAAACAAATTATAGCAATAATGCCTTTGTTCATTGAATTCCTATTCTAAGATTTTTGTTATTTTAAAATTCTAAAAACTGAAGGTTATGTCATGAAGAATGTTTACCTCTGAAAGGAACATTGTTATAATAAAATAGTACATTCTATGAATAAACTCCCATGTATTGCAACATCGGTCAAAGTAAAAGTAACCGTACAGTGCTGAAGCAACCAAAAAATGGGTGCTAGTGAGAAAGATCATTTAATGCCCTCAGCTCAATTTTTATAAACCCAGAAATGAAGTAAAAATTTGAAGTTGAGGGACAAGATGACATAAAAATCTTTTTGTAAATAATTGTGTCTTTGTTTAAATTGCACTATATGTAATTTGTAGTATGACTTGACAAATATGTCTGCCAAACCGAGACTGGCAATCTTTCTGCAGAGCAATTCATGATTTAATTATTTTTAATTTGTCAAGCAAAGCATATTTCTCAGTATTTAACCAGTACCAAGGCGGGAAACTAAAGCGGCTCAGGAACTAAAGTAGCCTATGATCATTTCTGTCTCCACCACTTGCATTGCTTCTAGTTGCAATTCTGCAATCACGACATCTGCTGGAAATAAAGATTATAGTGTACCGGATCACATACCAGGTAATTAATAAATCAATATGGCAGACTACATTAATATTGCAACTTTTAGTAACTTTTTTGCTAATACTATGGATTGTATTATGCAAGGCTTATATAGTTATGGTGATACTTCAATTTACTGGGTACTGGGACTCAGTTTTCTTCTCCATATTCTGTCATTAAGAAAGAATATGGCACTTTTAGGAATGATACAATCTTTACAGACTAATAATAAACAGCCAGTTGACAGGATTAATACCATCAAAAATCAAAATGTGCCTGAAAAATTAATACTATTAAAAAGGATAACATTAATTTGATAGACAAAATTGAATCCATATCTAAGGGTACTAAGAAGTTATCTAAAATAATTCAGACTGTTGAATTTGACAATCTAAATTTGTTAAAAAGTTATGATAAGTTAGCAGATAGATTATCTCTCCAGGATGGCAATCTGCACGCTATTTAAGTAATGTCCAATGATGAGATGTTATCTTTAAAGGAGAAACTTCAGACCTTGGAATCACATGTGCAGAATGAGGACCAGAGGTTAGGTGCCTCAATGAAATCACTAGAAATATATACAGGCCAGGAGATACAGGCTTTACAAAAGACAATAATAAACAGATTTAAAATAATTGAGAAAATTATTGGAGCTGATGAACAGGGAAAGAAGGCAAAAAGACAGGATTCAACATCGCCAGTAGCTGTCAGAGATGACTTACCCAGGGTTTTAGCTTCCTACTCTGTAATCTACTCTGACAAAGTATCCAACTTCTAAAGGCCCAAAAGGATCCAAAGATAGATGGATACCTATAGGAATGAATGATCTAAAAGAAATTAAACAAGCTGTTGTAACTTATGGCTTGCATTTTTCATTTGTTAAGGAGATGATAAAGTAATGGTCTTCGAGCATTAAAACAATGCCACATGACTAGATTCAGTTACTTTCAGCAGTCCTGTATTATGGACCTCAATTATTGTTTAAAATTATTTCAGAGTAGAGGCCAAAATTTTTGAAGAACAGGGAAAAGCAAAAGGCCTTGAGACTACCCAAGATCAAATTCTTGGTGAAGGCACTTATGCTGACACATGGATTCAAGCTCTTTACAATGAACAAATCTTGTCCCTATGCCACAACGCAGCCTTAAATGCTTGGGACAGGATTCAAGAACCAAAAAAAGAAAAAAAAAAAAAGAATGAATCATATACCAGGGTTAAACAGGGCCAAAGAACCCTTCACTGACTTTTCACAAAGATTAACTAAGGCTGTAGTAGTAACAGACCCAGATGCTAGATGAGTACTTATTGAATCTCCAGCTTTTGAAAATGCCAACTTAGAATGCAAAGATACTTGGGCCTTTCAGGGTTAGATCAGCACCTATGGATGAATGGACGCTGAAAACAATGAACACTGAGACATCTGACTATAATACTGAATCTTGGGTAGGGGAAGCAGTTTCCAAAGGAATGAGGAGACATCAAAATGCCAAATGTTTGGAATAGGACATGTGAGAAGGGATTGTAGACAAGGATTTCCTAGGAATAATGTCTCCTCTGGGAATGGCAAGAATAGGAGGACTCAGATTTCAGGTGTGGCAAAGACCAATGTTGAACCAATGAATGAAGATCAAGAAAAGACAAACAAGGCAAACTGATAACATCAGGAAACTCCTTGAAGTGGCCTAGTCATTCCCATTCACTGTGGAAAATTAAATTAAAAAATCCAGAGCATTCTGTAAAAGACCATACTGTTCTACATGATGACATAAACATGGAGGATATGTCAAAAACCAATAGGAAATAGGAAACATATATTCTGGCAGACTTCTATAAATGATCAATGATCAAAGCTAAAAGTGCATTGTAATTGTTGGATGGTTGACACAGGTGCAGATTTGAGTATCATTATTCCAGAATCTTGGCATCCAAACTGGCCTCTTCAAGAGGCAGATGTTCAATTACTAGGAATTTGTAGAAGGAGCTGTGGGCAGGCCTGCTTTTGTCCCACCGGGGTCCCGCACGACTAGCTTTAACCCCAGAATAATTACACAGAAACTATATTCATTTAAACATTGCTTGGCCTATTAGCTCTAGCCTTTTATTGGCTAACTCTCATATCTTGATTAACCCATTTCTAATAATCTGTGTAGCACCATGAAGTGGTGGCTTATCGAGAAAGATTCAGCATGTCTAACCTGGCGGCTGGCTCCATGGCGTTTGCATCATTGCCTTCTTCCCAGCATTCTGTTCTTTCTACTTGGCCTACCTAGTTTTCTGACCTATTAGGCCAAGCAGTTTTCTTTATTAATTAACCAATGAAAGCAACAGATAGATAGAAGACCCACCTACATCAAGAATTGGAACCATATCTCAAATTAAACATAGCACGAGATGGGTTGACTATATTGGGCCAAAAGGTCAAAGGGGGAAGCTGAGGCAATTATGCGGCTAGTATTGCAATAAATTTATGGAGTCATGACCGGCTGCAGCAATGGAATACCCAGAATTAACAATCCTACAGTCTCAGGAACTCATAATTCTGGGAAGATATTATAAGGTACTATACACAAAGGTCACCAGCCATTTAGGCTGTATAAGAACATAAAGCAACTAGCAAGCCTTTAGAGTTACCAACAGCCCTACCTTTAAAATGGTTAACTGAGAAGCCTATACGGGTTAAGCAGTGGCCTCTAGCTGAAGATAAGTTGCAGGCTTTAGAACAGTTGTTACAAGAGCAACTAGATGCTCACCATATTGAAGAATCAACCAGCCATTGAAATTCTCCAGTATTTGTTGTAAAAAAGAAATCTGGTAAATGGAGAATGGTGACAGATCTAAGAGCTGTCAATAAGGTTATTCAACCTATGGGTCCTCTACAAACTGGAATCCCTCTGCCTTCTCTATTACAAAAAGGATGGCCTCTTATATTTACTGATTTGAAAGATTGTTTCTTCACTATACCTTTACAAGAAAAGAATAGAGAAAAATCTGCAAAACTGACCTTTGGGCAAAGAAATGCCCATGTCTCAGCCACTGAAAAGATACATGGTATCTGGAAATAGATAAGCAGGACTGTCAAATCTTGCCAAGACAGGGTAAGATGGTTTTGAAATTTTTCCTGCCTCTGAAAATGATCTGTCAGTTATTCTAGGCCTTAGCCAAAGTTGGTTGCTTCAATGTTGCAAATGAGACTTCGGGTGATTGACCAGGTAGCCGGTTGTCTCTGTCATTTGTTTCACATTTTGGAAGTTGCTTGATTGCACTTCCTGCTTACTCAAGTAATATTATTTCCCTTCTCGGATCTTCAATGGGGTGAAGACTAGATAGTTGTAGTTACTTTCCTCTCATGACTTGGCCAAGTTATTTATTATACAAGACTTAAACTAGTTAGGATGGGATAATTATTGAATATATTTGTTCTTGTTTTATATAATTTTGTATTAGGCTTAGAAGTCCCTTATTTAAACAAAAGGGGGAGGTGCTGTAGGAAGTCTTACAGCCAGTGGTTACCTGCCCAGTGTAGCGTGGCCTTGCATGCCTCTGCTCTCTTTTCCTGGCTGTGGGATTTGGTTTCTGATCTTAGTTCAAGCAGAGGGTCCTGATTTGTGAGTCTACTCCTAAATAAATGACCATCTATTTCTCAATTCTGAGCTAGTGTGTGATTTCTTTTAAGTGTTCTTCTTCACACTTGCACTTGTACTCATATGCATACATACCCCAACACATGAACATGTAACACATGCAACACACAACACACACACTTCATATTCTGCATGTGAATATTCAATTATTCAAATATTATTTTAAAATTATCCTTTTCCAGTGAATTACCTTTACACCTTTGTTGAAAATTAATGGGTTATTTCTGGGGACATTTCTGTTCGCCATGTTATTTCACTATCTATTTACAACAATAATGTACTGACATGTTTACTGTGACATAATGCATCGAGGAATAATTGTAATACAACTGCATTTTTTTCCCAAAAATGACTTTGTCCAGCTAAGTCCTCTGCATTTCTGAAGAGGTATGAGTACCAGTTTGCCCATTTCCACCAAATAATTTGCTGAGATATGAACTAAGCTCACATGGAAACCAGAGTGTCTACCTGGGGAGAACTATTCTCTTAACTGCAGACTGTTCAATGCATAAACACACTATATCACTTGATTTATTTAAGCTTTTACATTTCTATCAGCTGTGCATTATAATACAAAGTGTATAATCTCATGTATATTTTCTTACCTTTATTTCTACACAATTACTTTTTTTGGATGCTCCTGCATATAGTACATCAAATTTCAATGCCTAATTTTGCTAATCTACAGATAGGCATTTGAGTTTTATATGTTTAATTTATATTCTGAAACTGTCTCAAGCTGAGAAGTTTTAATATTGCTTTTAACAATGTGGCAAAATCCTGTTACTAGTGAGTATATAAGTATTAATTCTTCCTTCCTAATCCTGCATCACATTTTCTCTACCATCTCAATTTTTCTTCCCTATTCTCACTGACTAAAAACTCTAGTAAAAAGCTGAATGCCCCTTATCAAACTTTCGCCATTTCACTATTAAAAATGAGGTTAACTATACAATTTTCACAGATATGCATTTACCAGGGAGACAAGACCCCTTGCTCCCCTCATCTCAGACAGTAGTTGTTTTTAATCAGGAATGGATGTCCAATTCTGTCAATAGTCTTTTGTGCTTTGATGGTAACATGATTTTCCTTTTTAACTGTTTATATACTAAACTACATTTCTGGAATCATGAGTGTTCAGCCAACCTTATGATTCCTGGGGGTAAACCTCCTTTGCCCATAATACAGTTTCCTTTTTTTGTAATTTTCTAAATTTTGTTTGTAATAATTCCACTAGGAGTTTAGCTATATTTATGACAGAAACCAGTCTATAGTTCTGACATGTAGTATCTATGCTATACAATCCCTGGGAAATATTCACCCTTTTAACATCCTAGAGGTTTGTTTGCAACTGATATTATCTCTTCCTCAAATATTTGGAGGAATTTCTTGAGCCTACCCTTTTTTTCTGTAAGTTTTTTTTTAAAACTACAAATGTATTTTCTATGACAATGACAATGACAATGATATGTGCTCTGAAGGTTTAGAGCTATTGGTCACCAATTTCACAGTGGTGATCTCTTGCTATCTTTTTAGTATCTATAGATTGGTTATGTTCTCTCTCTCTCTCTCTCTCTCTCTCTCTCTCTCTCTCTCTCTCTCTCTCTCTCTCTCTCTCTCCCTCCCTCCCTCCTTCCCTCCCTCTCCCGAACCCTCCTGCCCAATACAGGTGGTCAGGATCTCTTTTTGTTTTTGTTTTTGTCAGACTGAGCATATTTTTAAAGTTTTCTATAACTATCAACAGGTTTCTCAAAGAACTCATTCTTTTACTTATATATTTAGATTTATGTTTTCCTAAATGTATAGTTGTATACCATGCGTGTGCCCAGTGCCCATTACATTCATTGGACAGGGAATTATGGATAATTACAGACCACCACATGTATGATGGAAACCAAACTCCAGCCCTCTGCAAAAGCAGCAATTGCTTTTAACTGCTAAGCCATCTCTTCAGCCCCCAAAGAACTAATTCTTGATTTTCTTTCTTTTCTGTTTCTATTTTCCTTTTCAGATTTTGGTTCTGATATTCTACTTTTTCCAGTTGTCATTTGCTTTTTTCTTGAACATTTTTTTTTATAGGCTGGAAGCTGAAAACTATTCTGTTTATTTGATATAGATGTCTCCTAAAATGCTCTTTTTGCTGCTTCTCACAAATTTGTGTGCTTTTGTTCTGTTTGGGTGTTTGATTCTGAGACCAAGTTTCAGGCTGTGGAGTGATCTTCCTGATGTTTCCCCCATGCTGAAGCTGTGCTTTCATTCACCTAAAATCACTCCTGTTACCTCACACCCCCAAGGCAGGACTCATCATGTTATCCAGGCTAACTAGACTCAAGTTCTTGAATTCATATCACCCTATCTTAAGCTCTCAAATGCTGGGACTATTGGGACCCGCCATCACCACACTGGCTCCACCTTCTCTTTTTCCTATTTGACCAAAAGGTTATTCAGAACAGTGTTGTTGCCTTTTTAAATATTTAAGGATTTCTTAGAAATCTTTCATCATTTTCCAGTCTTCAACTATAGTCACAGAACTACTTTACATGACTCAAATATTTCCAATTTATTAAGATGTATGTATTAAGTAATTTTAAAGCCCAGGATGTATATTTTTTTTGTCAATGTTCCATGTGAACCTGTACAAAATATGTGTTTGCTATTACTAAGTGAAATGTTCTATAACTATCAATTACATGAAGTTGGCTGATAACTTATTTGGTTTATTCTTCTGTATTCTTGCTGATTTTCTGACTTCTTATTCTATCAATTATTTAGTAATTGATATCTGATAATTTGTTTTAAAATTTGATGACTTCCAGTTAATCTCTCCCCACACGCTGCCCTTTTTCCTTATGCTTCTGATGTCACATCTAGAGTCTGTAGACAAATCCAAGGTCATGAAGATTCACTTTTTTACTTCCCAAATGTTTTCTAGTTTTAACCCACACCTATGTGGTTGATCTATTTTGAGCTACTGCTTATATAAGGAGTGAAGGACAATTATGACATCATTCATTTGCATGCAGATATATAATCACTCCAGCATAACATGATTAAATCATTCTTCCCACCACTGAGTAGACTTAGCACTCACCTTAAAAGTCAACTGAACACAGATACTACTATATTTATAGACTGTCACTTTTACTCCATTGGTCCTTATGTCACCATTACATGGTTTAATTAAAGGTCTACAGTAAGTATAAAAATCATGATCCATTAGTCAACTAACTTTGTTGTTCTTTTTCAAGACTGTTTGGGGTATACAGGGACTCCTGCAATTCCAAATTAATGCAGAGATCTAGTTTCTATTTTAAATTGTTGTTACAATTTTAATAGGGATAGTTTTGGAAACCCTCACTCATTAACACTATCACATTCCCACCAATGAATACAGAATGGGTTTCCATTTATTTATGTATCCTTTCCTGCAGCAATATTTTCCATTTTGCAGTGTACAAGTCTTTAGTACCTTGGTTAAATTAAAGTCAATGTATTTTATTCTGTGAAATGCTACTGCAAATGGAACTGCTTCCTCTTTTCTGGGTTTTGTGTGCTCTGATCGTTTTCCCTCCTGTGAACAATGATGGTTTCATTTCCCATGAGCTTTACTGACTCTGTGAATGTCAGCTTGACCTCCTCAGACTCCCAGTTCCACCTTCTTAAATCTGGCAGATATGCAGCTTCCACCCCAGCTAGTGTGGTGAGACTGTCATTGGGTTTGTAATATTTGTTGGTCACTTCTCAAGAGACCATTATCCTTGTTATCTGACGTTCAGTATCTTAAAAATTACTGTCAAAGATCTCCCGAATAAGTTGAGAGTGTGAGGATCAAGGGAGAGTGTAGAAGGGGAGGGGGTGAAAAAGGGGGGGAGCAGAAAAAAATATGTAGCTCAATAAAAACAGTTAAGAAAATCACTGTCAAAATATCTTACCAATTTTGTTCATCATTCAGATGATGTGATCATTAAAGTTAGGTGTCCACTTGACTATTGGATACTTGGACATCTGGCCAAATATTATTGTGCATATATACAAGAGTAATTCTGGATGAAATTAACATCTAAACTGAGTAAAGCAGACTGTCTCCATAATGTTAGACTCATCCAAACAAACAAATAAGGCAGAGCAAGAGGAAACTCTTGCTGCTTTCACCTGATGCTGTGGGAGAATGCTCTTGTACACTGTCAAATATTTGTCACTTATATTGGTTTAATTAAATGCAGACTGGCCAGCAGACAGGCAGGAAGTATGGGTGGGATGATCAGAAGAGAATTCTGGGAAGAAGAAAGGCAGAGAGTCAGTCCTCAGCCAGAGGCAGATGAAGCAGGATAAGAATGCTGCACTGAGAAACGGTACCAAGCCACATGGCTAAGCATAGATAAGAATTAAGGGTTAAATTGTAAGAGATAGTTAATAATAAGCCTGAGCTAATAGGCCAAACAGTTTATAATTAATATAGGCCTCTGCGTGTTTCTTTGGGACTGAATGCTGTAGGACTGGGTAGGAAAGAGGTTCCCATTTACAACCTGAGACACCTCTTTCCTGTCTGTGAATGGAACTGGAGCACCAGCCCTTCTCAGGCCCCAAAATCTGAAGTTTCCAATGGAAATTTATGCCATTGGCTTTCCTAGGGATCCAAGATACTATGATTTTCCTGTGTTCATAACCTCCTAAATCAATTCTTTATCATAATAGACCTCTTCACAAACCAAAAGAAACACACACATACACACACACACACACACACACACACACACACACACACACACACCCGAAAACAACAAAATTTCCAACCTCTCCCAAGATGCTGGTTTTGTGTCTGGGTATAGTGCTCCCAGTCATACTGTGAAATAGGTGGGTATTCTTTCTATGTGTTGCTTTCATTGGTTAATTAGTAAAGAAACTGCTTGGCCTGATACTTCAGAACATAGGTGGGTAGAGTAGACAGAACAGAATGCTGGGAAGAAGGAGATGAGTCAGTCGCCTTGCTTCTCCTACCCAAGAAGGACAGTGGTTAGAATCTTTCGCGGTAAGCCACCACCTCGTGGTGCTACACAGATTACTAAATATGGGTTAAAACAAGATGTGAGAATTAGCCAATAAGAGGCTGAAACTAATGGGCAGGCAATGTTTAAATGAATACAGTTTCCGTGTAATTATTCTGGGGCTAAGCTAGCTGTGCGGGAGCCCGGCGGGACAAAAAGCAGGCCTGCCTACTGCTCCTTCTACAATACTGCCATTGCCTGAAGTGTATGTCTGCTGCATTTCTAAGACAGTATTTCATTATTAGGCGAGTGATTACAATAGTCACAAATACCTTTTCCACATTCTTCTACAAGATTTGTACTTTTGTCATTGATATGAGGCAAGGTTCTTTATAATCATGAATAAAATCAAACCTATAAAGTGAGGAAAGTAGTATGGAAAATACTGTTCGCTATTTTCCATACTAGGACAAAGCACTTTACAGTTAACAAGATATTTCCATATATTTATTTCATGCTCTGAACAACCACAAGGCTCAACTGTTAGGCAGTTGTAATTTACAGCACTGATATCCAAACGAGTTCAGAGAACACAAGATTTACCTAAGACCAGATAGAAATAAATGCTGTGCAGCACACAGCTTTGATCCCAGCACCTGAACAGTAAAGACAAAAGACCCATAAGTTCAAAGCCAGTCCAGGCCAAACAGGGAGAAAGTAATCTATGAAACAACAACAATAAGTTAAAGAAAGAATAAAAACAACAACAACAATCTCTCGACTAAAAATTCTAACTGTTCTACAATCAAGAAATACAGGCTCGGAAGGGGAACCTGTGATTCAGAAGCAGTCAGATTAAGTGTCAGACCTCCCTTCATGGACTTCCTTTGACTCAACTGACCCTACCATTTGTTCACTGTCCTCTATACCCTGTCTTCATTTCTTTCTTATGCAGCTCAGAATTTATGGCACATCATTCATAACAACCCCTTGTACACACTCAATTCCCTCTACCCTTCTTCCTTCAACATAACCTAATAACTTTTTTTACCCAGAAGTTAAGACCACTAAATCCAAGTGAGTCCTGCTAATTGGTCTTACCCACTTTGTCCAGTGGCCTCTTTTTTTTTTTTTTTTTGAGACACGAGACAGGGTGTTTCTCTGTAGCTTTGGAGCCTGTTCTGGAACTAGCTCTTGTAGACCAAGCTGTCCTCAAACACATAGAGCACCTGACTCTGCCTCCTGAGTGCTTGGATTAAAGGTGTGTACCACCACTGTCCAGCATCTAGTGCCTCTTAAAATTTATGTGCACCAAAATAATCCAGTAGGCTTAAGAAACAATTTCATCCTCAACAGTTCTCAATCAGCAGACTTCGGCTGGCCCCTAAGCACTGGATCCAGGGACCACACTTGGGTAACAGTACATCTCTTCAAATCTCTAATTCCTTCTGTCCTCAGCTTTAGTCTCACAGAGAAAATAGTAGGCAAGCAGAAGATTCTGTCTACTTGTCCTAACACCCTACCTACTTCAAAGTATCGCTAAACTGCAAAGACCTCCCTTGCTTGTCCTTGAACATATCAATCTGTCCCTACTTCAAAGATTTCATACTGGCTTCTTAAAATGCTACAGATAGATATCTGTGTGATTTGTCCCTCCTCTTTAATTCCAATTAAGTGTCTCCACAGAAATGTTTTTTAGACTGAACTACAAAATCAGCAGACCTTAGGCCTATAGAAATGGCCCTTTAGTTTAGAGCACTTGCTGCTCTTACACAAGAACTGGGTGCAGCTCTCAGCACTCCCACAGTGGCTCACAGCTGTCATTAGTCCAAGGGATCTGAGGAACTCTTGTGATGCCTGCAAGCATCACATACACATGTGGTGCACAGACACACATGCAGACAAAACACCAATACACATAAAATAAAAACGAAAAGAAAATATTTTTAAAAGATTATAAAGCCTTTCCAAATGTACCTGATGCTATCTATCCTAACCTGAGCTACTAAACCATCATCTGATAGTTTACCCAAAGGACTGTCTATGTTCAGCTATGTGGATACTTGGAGTACAAAGGAGAAGTTCTCCAATTCTCTGTTAGAAAGAGAGGTGTTAAGGTAAGAAAATAAACAGTGCATGTAACCCATTTATCTAAGATATGTTTCCGTGAAATAGAACAAGAGTATAGTGCTGTGGGCTCAAGCACAGGATCCTCAGATGCAGAGCAGACTAAAGGCAGGGCAGAACCAGTGTAGACCTAAGAAACTGAGCACTTGCCCAGTATCCGGACAGTCTTGGGTTCAACCTCCAGTAGTAAATAAAAATAAGTTCTTGGAAGAAACAGATTCATACAAATTTTTGTTTTAAAAAGGTGTGTAGGGCTAGGAAGATGGCTCACTGTGTAAAAGTGCTTGGGTACAACACTCACCTGACAACTTGAATTCAGATCCCCAGAACTCAAGTAAAAGCCAGACTTGGTAGCACAAACATCTATAATTCCACAGTAACACAATGAAATGAGAGGTGGGGATAAGAGAATTTCAGAAGTTCTGAGGCATTCGGCGTGGCTGTTGTGGCAGCAAAGAGAAGCTATCTCGAGCAAGGTGAAAAGATCACGACAGATGCCTGAATCATTAAGGTTGTCCTCTGAACCACATAAGCACCACAGAGCATGTATATCCCTTCACAGATACCAACACACAAATGAGAATGCACACATTCTCTCTCCTTCCTACATACATGAAATGTACAAAAGTTATATACTAGGAGTTTATCCTATGCAGGGTACTATGGAGAAACAGTTTATACAATTATCTAGACCTTTTATACATATCCAAAAATATCCTGACAGACTTGTGCAGTATAAAAGTACCAGTGAATGGTCTATACTCATGCATGTTTGGACTGTACTAATTGTACTCACTGGGTTAATAAGAATGATAATAAAGGACATGAAATTAGGAAGGGGATGTAGGAGGGCATCTCTGAGGAATTGGAGGGGGGTGTAAAAGTGGGTTGAGTGTAATCAAAATAGATTGCATGCATGTATGAAATTCTCAAAAACAAACAATATTATATTTTAAAAATATCATCCAGTCTTTTCCTAAACAATTTCAGTCTTTCTTACCTTACCAATAACTGGCCCTATAGAGCCCCTAAAGTCAGGGTCTTATACAATCAAATATCAACTTTCAGAAACAAACTTCTGAGGAAGAGAGGACCTACTTCGTTAACTTCCAATGCGCTCTTAGGTAAATTATAGCTTATACTGAGATCCAGGGCTGCTTGGTTCATGGCAAGCAACCACTGTGTCTTATTAACATGCCCTCAGTTGAGCTTCTGGACATATTCCCAAGTCATTTTCTTCATAGCAACTGTTCAAAATCCTTTCTCCCTGGTCTTATTAGTTACTGAATTTCACCTCACTCCCCTCTCCATGTTTAGCAAAAAAACCTTCATTCATATGAACACTATAGAAAAAGTTAAGTCTTAGCTGGGCAGTGATGGTGAACACCTTTAATCCCAGCACTCAGGAGGCAGAGACAGCTATATCTCTGTGAGTTCAAGGCCAGTCTGCTCTGCAAAGTGAGTTCCAGGACAGTTAGGACTGCTACACAGAGGAATCCTGCTTCGAAAATCAATCAATCAATCAATCAACCAATCAATCAATCAATCAAGTTTGGGCTCCTCTCCCTGTACTTCAAGCTTTGTTCTTGTTCTTACAAACATTCTTCTTTGCCATGTCTCTTCATGCAAATGGTAATCGATGTATGATTACAAGATTTGTATCCCTTTCTTTGCCTTTCATACACATTGGGACTTCTGGAACATCACAGTGATGACATCCTTGTCTTTGCTGACTTAGCCTGCTGGTCTTCAGTGTCTCTTTCGTAGCACATACCCTCAGCATTTCCACATTAATATGGGCCTGGCTACTGGCTTCTCGTAATCATGTTTATTTTAATATCTCAAAGACAAAATATCCACAGGGAGTCAGTTCCAGGTTCTCACAAAACCTTTTCTCAATTTTTTTAAAAACATCTTTATCGCATACCATTTTTGATAAGACATTAAACATATCTACATAAATTATCCTTTCAAAAAATGTTTTTACATAGCTGGAGAGATGGCTTATCATGTAAAGGCCTAACGGCCTGGGTGTAATCACATGATGGAAGGAGAGCACCGACTTCTACAGGCTGCCCTCTGACCTCTACACATGCAACATGGCACATATGCATCAATTCACATGTAACAAATGAAGTCAAAATATATTTTTAAAGTTTACAAAGTATTATCTTTCTGGGCATTTTAATCAAAAGCAGCTAATTGTTGAAAGGCTTATTTCAGTGTTTTTTAAATTACTGAATGATTTTTTTGTGTTAAATATGAATGCAGCCAATGTTTGATCATTTCACAACAGCATAGTATAAGTAAATGGCCTTATAAAACTGAAAAAAAAAATTTAAACTGAACCATATTATTTAACTAGTAGCCAGGAGTCAAATAATCTTATATTAAAATCTTATTACAAAAAAATGATCAGCTGTACAGTACAAACCAGCCAACAGAAAACTGATTTCAAAACCAATCTTAGGATGTTTAATAATGTATACTTTTTTTTTAATAATGACATGAAATTCAGCTGTTGTTTTACCTTCCAGCTAGACTGAATCAAATTTTAACCACCCTTATGGCATTGTACATATGCAGGCAGCAAATGCAATCCACTGAAGCGAAGCACTGTGTGTAAAAGGGCTCAATTAAATGGTGGAGTGTTTCTTGTAAATTAAAGCCCTACTGAATAATCATCTTCCATGCAAATTATCTTTCTTGGGGTGTTCAACAATATGCCATCATCGTATGTGTCTGCTTTAATACGTGCTTATTTGTAATGCTTGACATAATGAATTTCTCCTCTTTATTCCCTTGGAAATTAAAATGAGAGTGTAAGCTTTTTAATTTTTCCTTGCTAGACTGTTTTTGTGAAAACACTAGCAGGGATACACTGTATCTTTACAGCCTATAGTGCAAAATAATTATTTAATTACATGAACACTACTAATACTTTTATATGAAAACTTTTTGAATAGATTTCTTATGAAAAATACCACGTCAATCTTTCCTCTCTCAAAAAAAGTAAAATTTCCCAGAAGTTCAGCTCATTCTCCTTATCACTGTCTTACACTTAAGTTCCTATTCTTAGGAGTGGGAAAAAAAAGCCAGCTGGGCAATGATGGTGCAGGCCTTTGATCCCAGCACTCAGGAGGCAGAGGCAGGTGGATCTCTGTGAGTGCCAAGGCCAGCCTGGGCTACAGAGCGAGTTCCTGTTGGAGGAGGGCTGCTTGTTCATCCCGGCCATCCAGAACCGAAACAACCACACAGCAACTGCTTAAATTAAATTAAATTAAATTAATTAAATTACTGCTTGACCCATTAGCTCTAGCTTCTTATTAGCTAACTCTTACATATTAATTTAACCCATTTCTATTAATCTGTGTATCACCACGTGGCTGTGGTTTACTGGTTAAAGTTTCCAGTGTCTGTCTCTAGTGGGCTACATGGCTTCCCTCTGACTCCACCTCCTTTCTCCCAGCATTCCCTTTAGTTTTTCCTGCCTATCTCTATTCTTTTGTCCTATCAGGCCAAGCCAGTTTTCTTAATTAACCATTTGTATTCACAGCATACAAAGGGGAATCCCATATCAAGTTCCAGGACAGCCAGAGCTACACAAAGAAACCCTGTCTCAGAAAAAAATAAGAAAACCATATGCCGAAGTATAAGTACACAAGATTGAGACAGTTGATTGAGCCTAAATCTCATAGACCATTGTACATTGTAGGGCTCAGTGGCCAAGTGTTTGCTTAGCAAGCACAAACCCCGTACTTGGACCTAACACTAAAACAAATTGTAAGCTGGGCAGTGGTGGTGCACACCTTTAATCCCAGCACTTTGGAGGCAGAGGCAGGCAGATCTCTGTGAGTTCAAAGGCCAGCCTGGTCTACAAGAGCTAGTTCCAGGACAGGATCCAAAAACTATAGGGAAACTCTGTCTCAAAAATAGAAATTGTATGTCCAGGAGGAAATCCTAGCACTAGGGGAGTTGAAAGTCAAAGGACTGCTGTAAATTCAAGATCACCCTGGGCTAGATTGTGTCCTAACAGAACAATACAAAAAAATGGTGTGTTGTATGTGTGGATGAGTCAAAGTTGTTGCTATCCAGTTCTCAAGTACTAAGTAAAGCTAAAAGATAGTGTCTCTGGGTAACACTTTTGACATTGCTGGGAGAGAAAGCTAGTATGCCACTGGGTACAAAGGGCTGGTGTCCCAGTGAGTACAAATTCAGTTCCTCTGGTGCTAATGCTTCATTTTTTGTAACAGCAAACAAGAACTCCCCATTCAAAAAAAATGAGACCAAAACACTCATTCATAGTAGTTTCTTACAACATCCACTTCCACATCCTCTGCAGAATTCTTATTCACATATTATCAACCTCAACTCAAAAGAGAGTAATATCAAAGGTATTGTGGAGGAATTCAAGACACAAGCCAGACCCCGGATCTGAGCCTGGCTTAGCAGAAGAGCTGAGAAGAAATGCTAATTCTGTACCATACTTTCATGATTAATGAGGGGCTTTGTGGATGCAGGTTTCTTCCTTCTGCCCCAAAACACTTCTTCTAAAGTCATTAGTTTACCTGCTATGTCAGTAATAATATTGCACTTTAAAAATAGCTTCTCAGAGGACCGTCACGAGGAAAGTACAAGTAACCTCTAGGTTAATTTAAACAGCAAGACTGTTAATAAGAGCAATTATCAGTGAGTGTGTAAGTACTCGAGACTTGGTAGGAACTTACTACAAAAAAAATAAGCATATTTAATAGCCACGCACAACTCAGGTCTTAGTCACGTTTTATATGCCCGCAGGCTATGGTTCTACAAAGACAACAAATTTGTTTGCATTAAGCTAGAGCAGTCTTTAGAAACACAATCTCTATTTGCAGCTGTCCCGTTACTCTTAAGACTGAACAAGTGTATTATGGGCTACATATAAAGTGTACCCTGAAAATGTTAATGCACTAAAGGCTTGTAAGCCACTTGATGACTTTGTGGAAGTATCTGAACTCTGAGGGCTCTATATCAACCCCTTAATTGTGCTATACCTTGATGGCATTACTACACACAGTCTTACGGAATAGGGCCTAGTGAGAGGAGGTAGGACACTGGGGCTTGTCTTTGAAGCCTTGTTTCCAGACCTATATTATCCTCTGCTTCACAGCTGCCTTAAGGAGATCAGCTCACTACAGGCCTAAAAACAATGGAGACGTTAAGTAAAACTCTTAAAGATTTAGTACTGCAGATATAAAATTAAATAAAATCAGCATTGCAAAATTATTCCTATTTTGTAGGGCCCGAGTCTGCCCTTGTTCCTGGGGCTCATCTTGAGGACAGTTTCTGGTCAGATGACTAAGCATTCTGTTTGTCCCTGTGCTCCCTCTGCCCCACCTGGTGATTTGCTATAGGGCATTGTTGACTCTATTGTTGGTATGGTAATTTCCCACCTGCCTAGGTGGAAGTCCTTGTGCAGCAGTTAGATATGGTAATTTCCCACCTGCCTGGGTGGAATTCCTTGGGCAGGAGTGGGGTCTATAAGATTTTCCCCAAGGCTAAATAAACGGCATTCGGCTGATCTCCTTCCGAACGACCCAGGTCTCTTTGTGTGTTCTTTCAATCTCCAGGCCCTTGTCCAACTCGCGTAAGGTAAAGTGGCATGAGAACTGTACCGAGGGGGTAACACAGAATCGGGTGTTACACTATTTTTCTTAATAAAACTAGTCAAATTTTGCACAATCCCCAAAGTAACCACAAACATGAGTGAGATTAGAGATAACATACAGATATAAACTTATCTGTCCTTAACTACCACAAAGAAATATAATTTCAGATTTATTTCCACAAACTTTCATAGCACAGAGAATTAAACTTTATTTTCTCCATCTTTTCAATTTCACCAAACCACTACCACACTTTTGAAATTTGTAAATTATCTATTCTTAGTTAAATTCATCATGTGAGTTTAGTGGCTAGCATCTGAGGTCAAAGAATATCCAAATGCCAGAATGGTGGTTGTTGGTGGAGGCTGCTTGTTTGTTCTTGGCTGCTTACAACCAAAATAATCACACCGAAACTATATTATTTAAAGCGCTGCATGGACTACTAGCTCTAGCTTCTTATTGGCTAGCTCTTACATCTTAAATTAATCCATTTCCATTAATCTGTTTATCACCTTATTGGGTAAGGATCCATTCCTGGCATCTGTCTCCAGCAGGGTTACATGGCTTCTCCTAACTCCGCCTTCTTTCTTTGAGCATTCAGTTCAGTTTTTGTAGTGATGTGACGACCAGGCCTGCTTTTGGTCCTGCTCGGCTCCCGCACAGCTAGCTTTACACCCGAAATAACAACACACAAATTGTATTCATTTAAACAATGCTTGGCCCATTAGCTCTAGCCTCTTACTGGCTAACTCTCACATCTTGATTAACCCATTTCTAATAATCTGTGTAGCACCACAAGGTGGTGGCTTACTGGGAAGGATTCTAGCCTACGTCCACCTTGGGTCAGAGAATCATGGAGACTGCCTCACTGCCTTCTTCCCAGCATTCTGTTCTGTTTACTCCACCTACCTAATTTTCTGTCCTATCAAAGGGCCAAGGCAGTTTCTTTATTTAACCAATGAAATCAACACAAAACAGAAGACCCACCTACATCAAATTTTCTTGCCTACCTCTAGTCTGATAAACCACTGGCCAAAATATTATTCATTAAGCAATAAAAGCAACACATGTACAGAAGGACTTCCTACATCATTTTTTAATTTTTTACTTAAACAGTAAAGGGGAAATTGTGTGGAGAGTCCTTCTGTATATGTGTTGCTTTTATTGGCTGATGAATAAAGAAACTCTTTGGCCTATGATAGGGCAGAATAGAACTAGCTGGGAAAACTAAGCTGAATGCTGGGAGAAAGAAGGTGGAGTCAATGAGACAACACGGAGCTGCTAAGGGGAAAGAGGCCAGGGACGTAACTTTACCCAGTAAGCCGCTGCCACATGGCGATACCCAGATTAATGGAGATGGGTTTGTTTAGGATTTAAGAGCTAGCGAATAAGAAGCTAGAGCTAATAGGCCAAGCAATGTTTTAAATAATATAGTTTCTGTATGATTATTTTGGGTCTGAGTAGCCAGGAACAAACGAGAAGCCTCCCCCAAGAGACGGGTACACCAATGTGGGTAACTACATCCACATAAAAACCTGAGAGATCTGGAAAGGGAATTCTAGACACACACACACACACACACACACACACACACACACAACTGAGTTTAATGCAGCTTCCTGCTCTGTTTGATAGAAGCAAGCAGAGGCATGATTCCTTTAAGAAAGGTCTGATTCAGCAGTAGCAAAACAAACAAACAAACAATAAACTGCATGGTTTTGAAACAGCAGCTTTTGGCTTCCTGCGCCATGCTGCCAGCACAAACTCTGACCCTTTGGGGAAGTCTGGCCAAGGAACATTTAAATGGAGTCTGTGAGCACAGTGCTACAACTTGCTGAATGGCAACATAGACCAACCTGCTGTGTGCCTAAAAATGGAGCAATGTACATAGCTCTCAGAGGCAGTGAACATGCCTCCGCCATGTTGGACTAGGCAGAGCAAGCAAGCAGGGCTGTGTTGGCCCTAGCCACACCCACTTAGCATTTTTTTAAAAAAAGGGTGCTTCTAGCCAGAAAATAATTACAGATATACAGATGTAGACTTTAAAAAAAAAAAAAAGACCTTTAAATGTGTCACTGTCTTGTGGTTAGGGACAATGGTCCGTATTTTGTCAATTATATTTTAAATAAACACTGACTGACCAGTATCCAGGCAGGAAGTATACGCTAGACAACCAGACAGGAGTAGAGGTGGGTCAAAGAGAACAGAAGAATTCTGGGAAAAAGGAAGTCCTAGTCTGTAGTCCTGACCCAGCCACAGAAGAAGCAAGATGTGACTGCCTCACCGAATAAGGTACCAAGTATGTGGCTAACATAGACAAGAATAATGTGCTAATATAAGTTATAAGAGTTAATAAGAAGCCTAAGCTAATGGGCCAATCAGTTTATAACTAATGTAGACCTCTGTGTGATTTCTTTGGGACTTAACGACTGTGGGAACGTGGCAGGACAGAAAAACCTCAGACAACATATTCAATAACTGTACGTAGGCTTGGGAGAGAAGAAAAGAAATATAGAGAGTTATAAAAAGAAGTAAATCATTTAAAGAAAAATAAAACAAAGTCTTTAAAGAGACACAGTACAATCATAGATTAACAGGAGTAAAGAAAAATAAGCCACATAAAAATGGAATATACACAAAGAGTCTGGATTATGTATATTGCTGTGTTTCTTTGAATTTTTTTGACTGTGAAGGAGCTAAGTACAGAGAGAAATTTCATTATATGGACTGCTAAGATAAGCATATATGTGTGTGTGTGTGTGTGTGTGTGTGTGTGTGTGTATATATATGATATTGATTTCAAAATTTGGTCCTAATGATTTGGTACTTTGAAAAAGAGGTTCTGCTTTTGTTTCCACAGAAGATGAGAACCTGTGGATTTCTTCTAATCTGGTTTAATGGACCAAGATCCCCCAAAAGGTCCTAGTGAACACCCCCAAAATACTTTGCCCAACAAAAAGCAAGAAGCAGTTTGGAGAGAATGACACCCAAATTCCCTTAATGATTGTTTATAAGGGGATATGCTATAGAGATTTGCACTGATATGGATCTTGGTTTATTTCAGTTCTGGGCATCTAGGAATGAACAAGTAGCCTCCGACAACAGGTGGTGGTATGTTTAAAGGGCATTACATCTACCACTCTTCACTCGATTCTCCTTACCACCAGGTCTGTTCAAATCAAGCTCATCAGCACCCTGACCTAGGTACTCACAAAGAAAGTCCTTGCCCGCCCCAGCAATGAGCAGCCTTTCTAGGAGCTGTCTTTTGCCATCTATCCTGACCCACATTTCACAACACCGTCACTTAGGTCAACAGCAAAATGTCTGTCTTACTCATATAAATCTAGTATCTTTCTCTCAAAATTCAGTAACTTAATTGGGAAGGCTGCCTCTCAGTCCACAAATGCACATGATACGGTACTGTAGTAAGTTAGGTAGTTTAAAATTGTTCATAATAAATTACCTGTGTGACCTGTGAAAGACACAAACACACAATACTTCAAATAAAAATGCTTTAAGACATATACTTGGGGCTGGAGAGATGGCTTTAAAGACATATAATTAAAGATTTATTTTAAAACTTTATTTATGTGTTTGCCTATGTGTAGATATATGCACCACTCCTGTGCCTGGTGCCCAAGGAGACTAGAAGAGAGAACTGGATACACTAGAACTGGCATTACAGATATTTGCCACCATGTGGTCACTGGGAAACAAACCTAGGGTCTCTAAAAGAACAGCCAGTACTCTTAATGTTGGGGTCATCTCTCCAGCTGCTTAAGGATGTCTTGAATTCAATTTTCTCAGCACCAGGATGGGGGGGGGGGGATGGGAGGAGTGGAAGAATACGGGCAGAGAGGCAATGATGCTTCCAGGTATTAAAAGCTAATTATCTTATGTGCCTCGCACTCTACCCAAATGAATTCATCTAACCCTCTACAACTCGATGAAGCATATATTTTGTATCACTGTAAATGCGGGAACAAAAGCAGCATGCATGGCAAGCATTTATAAACTCCAGAGAGTAGTACCAATGATACCTTTTAAGGCCAGTAAGACTGAGTCCCGAGTTTGCTCTTAACTAGGCAGTAGACCCCTTTACTGACACCAGAGTTGCTGTATCGGTCTATACACTTGGAAGATTGGCACAAAACAGAAGTAGGGTTTTTTTTTCCTAAAGACTTAATCACAAAAGCTACTCAGGTATTAGAAAGCCACAGATTAAATGATGACAGGAAATATAAACACTATCGGAAGGAGCCAGAGGCCTGCTGGCTTCACTTGTCCAGAGTGCTTCATCACTGTAAAGCAAAGGTGATTCAAACACATGAAGAGTGACAGTAATAAACCTAACTCCTCAGACAGCTGAAGACACTGCTATCTGCCCTCAGAAATATTACATCACATCCACTGTGGGAAGATTGAAAAATCTGATTTCAAAGATTGTGTCCTGGAACTCACTCTGTAGATAAGGCTGGCCTTGAATTTAGAGATACGCCTGCTTTTGTCACCCAAGTTCTGCAATTAAAGGTGTAAGCCACCACCACCTAGCCAGAGCTCCCAGGTGGCTCCGGGAAAACTTGGGTGGGGGAGGAGGAAGGAGAACTGGAGCGACCATGGAAAACCCGGGAGACCACATGTTCGTTCTCTGGGGGGCAGTTTAAATAGCCTGTGCAAGTGGTGTTGACCCTCCCTTAGGAGGGGTCACCTTTTGGCAGGTTTTCTCAGAGGTGGAGTTTGGACTGAGGCAACTCCCATGAGAGGGGGCTTGAAACTTTTCTACCAAAGAAGGAGGATGAAACAAGAGGACCTCAAGTTGTAGGCTACCATGAGCTACACACTAAAACTCCATGTCAAACAACAAATTTCTGAACTGACACAGTATTCTGTGTTAATTACCAGGAAGGCTGATTGTTTCTTTTCTATAAATTGTTTTTTTTTGTTTTTCCTATTATTCTCTAGTATACTATTATGCCCAGATCATCAAAGTCCCACAAAAACCAACAAGGAGACCGAGTCCCATATGTAAAAGAAAAGAGCCTTTATTTTATACAACTTTGTAAACTCGGTCTCTCTGTGTGCACAATGTATTGGAATAATCGGAGATCCCCGAGCTCAGAGTTGAGTTTTTATAGTAGTAAAGGTGGAGGTGAGGGGTTTCTGAGGTTCAGTACCCCCAATTGGGTAACACTTGTCTAGGGGTATGTGTGCTGGCAAGTGATCCTATCTATAACAATTGGAAGGTTAGCCATTTCCTTTGGATGGTCTGTTCCTGGGAGGTGCCTGAGTAACCTCAGTTTGTGGTCCTTCCTACAACCAGGTATTGCCTTAGGGTAAACTACTGAGACTCAGGCCTCCATTAAGCTTATCCTGGCTGAGTCTTACACTGGCAAGTGATAATGGTTGGAAGTTAAGAACTCCTTTGGGTGGTCTGTTCCTATTAAGCTTATCATGGTTGGCTGAGTCCTACAATATTAATCACTTTTTACGAATCATCAAAATCACACAGGTGCCGAGAGATGGATCATCCAGCCAGCACAAGTCTGATGACCCATTTGATCTTTAGAATTTATGTAAAATGACAGGCTGTGGTGGCAAATGCAAGCAATCCCAATACTGGTATGTCAAGATGGGAGGCGGGGACAGGAGAACATGCTAGAACCTGGAATATGCAGGACCTCAAGAGGGTGGCATGTGAGAAGAGTCCTGGGAGTTGTTTTACAGTCTCCACACATGCACCTATACATGTACACATTCTCTCTCTCTCTCTCTCTCTCTCTCTCTCTCTGTATAAAATAAATAAAATTAAAAATTAAATAAGCAACACAATGTCTAAAGATATCAATTTTTATTACATCATTTTCTTGACTTTCTATTTTTAAATTTTTATGTATGTATGTATGTATGTATGTATGTATGTATGTATTTGAAGTGCTAGGGATAAAGTCAGGGCCTTGTAGGGAATGCTCTAAACAGCAATGAGCTCACCCCCAGATGCAACTTGCTTTCTTACAACAGCAAATTTTAAGTATTTACATAGTTAAATTGATCTTCTTATTGGTGAACTGCTGGGAAATATTATTTAAGGTATGTAAGTTTGGTTTATGCTGCATTTGTTTAACTCCGTGGAGCTGTGGTTCTTTGCCTCTCTAAAACACCAGATAGTCCTAAGAAGGAGCTGAATGTCCAATAGCAAGACAGTAGCAAGGATAGGCAGGGCTAGCAGGCAGAAAGTATAAATAGAAGGAGAAATCTGGGATGAGAGAGAAAGAAGAGCAAGAAAACAAGGAGAAGAGGACATCAGGGGCCAGTCACTGAGATACACAGCTAGCCATGGAGAAAGAAGTAAGGTATACAGAAATAGAGAAAGATAAAAGCAAAAGGTACTCAGGATAATTTAAGATAAGAAAAGCTGGCAAGAAACAAGCACTTTTATAAATAATAATTATCCTCCATGCAATTTATTTGGGAGCTGGGTGGTGGGCCCCTCAAAAATCCAAAAGAGTAAAATATCCTATAATAGTGAGTGAACCTTTCTGATAACTATTACCTAGAGCCTTATATTGTTGCTTATTACATGTAAGGAAATGTTTATTTCTCAGATCAATAATGTTTTCTTATAGAATTGTTATAAATAATATTTTTGTACTTGTGAAGATATGTCTTTGTGGAATGAACAAAGTGATAAATAGACATTTGAAAAAAAAAATCTCACACTAGCTCAGAAATGAGAAATAGATATTTATTTAGGGGTAAACTCACAAATCAGAATCCTCTGTTTGACCGGTTGAATCCTGCAATCCAAATGAGAAGTCAGCAAAAAAGAAGGAAAAAAGGGGATGGACACAGGTTCTGCGTCCACATATATAGTATAAGAGGCCATGCCCCAGTAGGCGGGTAATCACAAGCTGCAGATCTTCCTACAGCACCTCCCCTTTTGTTTAAATAACAAAGTTCTAAGCCTAATAGAAAATTATATGCAATAAAACCAAATATCCTATTTTAACTAGCTTAAGTCTTGTATAATAAATAACTTGGCCAAGTCATGAGAGGAAAGTAACTACAATTATCTAGCCTTCAACCCCATCAAAGATGCGAGAAAGGAAATAACATTACCTGATTAAGTAGGAAGGGCAATCAAGCAACTTCCAAAATGTGCAACAAATGACAGAGACAACTGGCTACCTGGTCAAGCACCCAAAGTCTCATTTGAAACAGTGAAGCAACCAATTTTGGCTAAGATCTAGAATAACTGACAGATCATTTTCAGAGGCAGGTAAAATTTCAAAACCACCTTACCCTGTCTTGGCAAGGTTTGACAGTCCTGCTTATCCATTTCCAGATACTATGTATCTTGTCAATGGTTGAGGCATGGGCATTTCTTTGTCCAAAGGCCAGTTTTTGCCAAGAAGAAAACAAGCTCCAAGCTTCGGTGCTTAACATTCTCTTGGTAATAGATGGGTGCTGCCAGGAGCGATTGTGTCTCACTTCAACAGAACTCTAAGTTATTTAAGTGTCATTTTCTACAGCTCTTTGAAGTGGTTGAAGATTATCTATCCATGCAGATATAATATAATCTCTATGTATCTAAAGAACCTGAAAAGTCTAACTATAAGTATGATAAACATAGATGACTATTGATCTGTAATTCTTAATGCCTATATAACTTAAAGACTAAGATAATAACCTCTAAATGTAAACAAATGTATAAGTATCTTGATCAGAGGTAGAAAAGCACATTGCAATATAATAAATTTATATCAATATATAAAAATGTTTTAAGGAGAGGTAGAAGCATGCATGCATACAATATTCAGTATAATTTAACTATCAATATACAAAATCTATACCAATGTAATTGCCTATAAATAATAACTATTCACTCTATTACTCACTATTATTATTAGTGTAAGCTCATACCAATCTATTATCCCATCCAATTTTCCCTCTTTTTCCCCAAAAAGATCCCTGAGATTATAAAATTCCCTCCCAACCCCCAAACGTATACCAATTATAATCAACCCCTAAATGATGTCCCTAACTTGAGGACAAACTTTGTTGGGAGAAGGGACGTCATCTTCTAGAATTACTTCCAGCTGTCATGGGGGCGATGTTTTTTCTATGCGATCATGTGAAAGTAAAATGATTCATGTCTGGTATAATTGCAAATAGTCTCTGAGTATTTGGTGAAGGTCTGGCCAGAATGTCATAAAAATGTGCACCATTTCAGTTAACCAAGTTGGAAACACTTTGAGCAGCTGGTACCCAAAACAGGTCTTGTAGTAGCGCTATCAGCATCATGACGTCATATCCACCAGGTGGAGTTGTTGTTGTGGGGCCCCATATTCTTCCTGGAAACTTCAAAGATTACTGCAGGAAAATTCATTGTTCATTGTGGAAAATGTAAGCAATGTTTATATAGACATATGCAGACATATATATTCAATGAAAGGTACAATAAAGACAAAGACAGATATGAAGAAAAGGAAATATTTTTTTTCTAAATTCTTTTTTCTTTCTGTCCCATATCATGGCTCCTGACATGAGACAGAAACTCTGAGTTTTTTTTAACAACATGCTTAGAATTAGAGAGGGACAGAGCCAGTGACTATCTCCAAAACTAGCTCTATATATTTACCTCTTATAATTAATTCAGAGATTTTTCCTACATAAGTTTTTAATTTTTTACTTGGTTTATGTGGTAAAAAGATCCATTTTAAAATAGTATCTTTCGGGGCTGGAGAGATGGTTCAGTGGTCAAGAGCACTTCCTGCTCTTCCAAAGGTCCCCAGTTCATTTCCCAGCAACCACATAATGGCTCACAACCATCTGTAATGAGGTCTGGTGCCCTCTTCTGGCCTGCAGACATACAGACAGAATGTTGTATACATAATAATAAAATAAATACATATTTTTTTAAAAAGTAAAATAGTATCTTTCCACTGCATTAAAATTCCTGTAGGAGAAATTCTGGAAGGCAATATGACTAGAATACAAGTAAGATTTGGATTCACCCTATTCACATGTGTCCCCTGTAATTTTTCCTCAACAATTGTCTATTTCTTTTCTGTGTCAGCTGTTAATTCTCTGAGACTATTAAAATCTTTATCACCATCTAAGGTTTTGTTTAAATGAATTATTAGATCAGGTTTTGTCCCAACAGCTGGTCATAGACTGGAAATGTCTCCTAACAATCTTTGAAAGTCATTAAGAGTCCACAATAGGTCTCTCCTAATTTGTGTCTTTTGTGTCCAAATTTTCTGTAAACCTATTTTATAACCTAGGTAATTGACAAAAATCTCCTCTCTGTATTTTTCAAAAGCAATTTGCAATCTGCATTTTGGCAAAACTTTCTTTACTTCTTCAAACATTCTTTCTAAAGTATCCATGTTTGAATCAGATAGCAAAATGTCACCCATGTAATGGTAAATTATAGACTTAGGAAATTGCTTACATATTATTTCCAATGGCTGACTTACAAAGTATTGGCACAAGATACGGCTATTGATCATTCCCTGTGGGAGGTTAGTCCACTGATATTTCCTAGTAGGCTGAGAATTATTATAAGTAGGCAGTGTGAAGGCAAATTTTTCTCTATCCTTTTCTTATAAAGGTATAGTGAAGAAACAATAATTCAAATCAATAACCATCAGAGGCAATCCTTTTGTTAATAGGGAGGGCAGAGACTGTAGAGGGCCCATAGGTTGAATAACTTTGTTGACAGCTCTTAGATCTGTTACCATTCTCCATTTACCAGATTTCTTTTTTACAACAAATATAGGAAAATTCCAATGGCTGGTTAATACTTCAATATGGTGAGCATCTAGTTGCTCTTGTACCAACTGTTCTAAAGCCTGCAACTTATCTTCAGCTAGAGGCCACTGCTTAATCCATATTGGCTTCTTAGTTAACCATTTTAAAGGTAGGGCTACTGGTGCTTCTAAAGGTTTGCTAGTCGCTTTATATTCGTGTACAGCCTGAATGGTTGGTGACCTTAGTTCATAATAACTTATTATATCCTTCCCAGAATTATGAGTTCCTGGGACTGTAGGAATATTAATCTGGGTATCTATTGCTGTAGCAAATCATGACCCCATAAATTTATTGCAGTATTAGCTACATATAATCTCAGCTTCCCTTCTTGACCTTCTGGACCAATAAAGTCAACCCATCTCGTGCTTTAACTTGAGATATGGTTCCAGTTCCTAGTAATCGAACATTTGCCTCTTGAAGAGCCCAATTTGGATGTCAAGATTCTGGAGTAATGATACTCACATTCGCTCTTGTGTCTATCAAACCCACAATCACAATCCCATTAATAAGCACTCTTTAACTTTGATCTCTGATCATTTATAGAAGTTTGCCAGAATATACATTTCTTATTTTCCATTTGAATTTTTGACTTATCTTCTATGTTTATGCTATCATTTAGAACAGTATGCTCTTTTACAGATGGCTCTGGATTTTTAAATTTTCCTGGTGTGACATGTTCTCCACAGTTACTGGGAACAACTGGGCCACTTTTGGCTTGGGGGCCTGCGAGAGGCTCCTCAAGGAGTTTCCCGAGGGTATCGGGGTGCCTTGTCTGTCTGCTGTTGACCTGTATTCATTGGTCCAATGTCGGCCTTTGCCACACCTTCTACATATACCTGAAGGCCAGGGTCCCCTATTTTTGCCATTCCCAGAGGAGGTATTATTCCTAGAAATTCCTTGTCTATAATCCCTTCTCAGATGTCCTATTCTACCACAATTAAAACATTTGGCAGTTTGATGTCTCATTACTTTGGAAACTGCTTCTCCTACCCAAGACAGCATTATAGTCAAATGTCTCAACATTCATTGTATACAGAATCCATTCCTCCATAGGTGCTGATCTAACCTTTAAAGGCCCAATTATCACTTTGCATTCTAAGTTTGCATTTTCAAAAGCTAGAGATTCAAAAATTACACATTTAACATCTGGGTCTATTATTCCTATTTTACAGCCTTACTTAATCTTTGTAAAAAGTCAGTAATGGGTTCTCTCTGTCCCTGTCTAACCCTTGTATATGATTCTTTTTCCTGTTCTTGAATCCTGTCTGAAGCATGTAAGGCTGCTTTGGGGCATAGGGACAAGATTTCTTCATTGTAAAGAGCTTGGACCTGTGGGTCAGCATAAGGACCTTCACCAAGAATTTCATCTTGGGAAACCTCAAGGCCTTTTCCTTTTCCCTGTTTTTCCTTATTTTTGGACTCTTCTCTGAAATAAATTCTAAACAACAAGGAAGGTCTATCATCCAGGACTGCTGAAACTAAGTGAAAAAAGTCATGGGGGATTGCCCTGACATTAGAGGCCCAAGTCTTTATCTCTCCTTAACAAATGCAGAATGCAAGCCATAAATTATGACAGCTTGCTTAATTTCTTTTAGATCGTTCATTCCTATAGGTATTCATCTACTTTCTTTGGCTCCTTTTGAGCCTTTAGAAGTTGATGCTTTGTCAGAGTAAATTACAGGGTAGGATGCTAAAACCCTGGGCAAGCCATTCCTGACAGCCACTGGTGATATTGCATCCTGTCCTTGTGCCTTCTTTCCCTGTTCATCAGCTCCAATAATTTTCTCAATTATTTCAAATATTTTTATTATTGTCTTTCATAAAGCCTGAATCTTCTGGCCTGTATATATTTCTAGTGACTTTGTGGAGGCATTTAGTCTCTGGTCCTCATTCTGCACGTGTGAATCCAAGGTTTGAATTTTCTCCTTTATAGATAACATCTCCTCCTTGGACTTTACTTGAATATTGTGTAAACTGCCATCTTGGAGATACATTTTTTTCTGTTAATTTATCTTAACTTTTCGACAACTTTTGATTGTCAAATTCAAAAGAATGAATTCTTTCAGATAATTTCCTAGTGCCCTTAGATATGGATTCAATTCTGTCCGTTATAGTATTACCTTGTTCAGATAACCTCTGATTTTCGATGATATTAACCGTCAGCTAGCTGTTCATTATTAGTTTGTAAAGACTGTATCGTTTCTAAGAGTGATAAATTCTTCCTTAATGATAGAATATGGAGAAGAAAACTGAAACCTAGTAACCAATAAATTGAGGTATCCCCATAGTCATATAAGCCTCGCATAATACGATCCATAGTATTAGCAAAAAAGGTACTAAAGGTCGCATTGGTAACGAAATCTGCCATATTACCTGTTAAGCTATGTGGTAAACAGCAATCTTTATTGTCCAGCAGATGGCGTGTTTGCTGAGTTGTGACTGGAAACAATGCAACCAGTGACAGGGATTGGTCCTGGGCTGCTTTAGTTTCCGCCCTGGTACTGGTTAAATACTGAGAAATATGTGCTGCTTGACAAATTAAAAGCAATTAAATCAATTCTATACATCAAGCAAGAAACCCAGAATCCACGGGTAGGAAACAGAAACCTGGAAGCTGCATAAGCCGCCACACAGCAAGGAATCGTCCAGGGGTGGGGGTAGGGGTATGCAGAGGTAGTGCATACCTGCACCTGGGAAATTTCCAAGTCGCCACATGCAGCAAACTCCGCTGTGATTATACAAAAAAAAAAAAAAAAAAAAAAAAAAAACTGCTTTGGCAAAAGCAAGCCTGTCTGGGCCATGGAAGGACCAAGCTGTCCACCTGGTGGGCATGGAGTTTAAAACCATGTGAAAGAACCAAGTAACCAAGTGATGAACGGAAGCTAGAAAGAAATCCCACACTAGCTCAGTAATGAGAAATAGATATTTATTTAGGGGTAAACTCACAAATCAGAATCCTCTGCTTGACCGGTTGAATCCTGCAATCCAAACGAGCAGCCAGCCAAAAGGAGGAAGTTAAAAAGGGCCAGACACAGATTCTGTGTCTGCGTATATAGTATACCCAGTAGGTGGACAATCACAAGCTGCAGGTCTTCCTACAGCATATCTTTGCCGAGGTGCCTTCTGATTGGTTTAATAAAAGAGCTGACTGGCCAGGAGGCATAGGCAGGACAGCAAGACATAGAGGATTCTGAGAAGGAGAAGGGTAGAGTTTCAGGAGTCACGAGAGACACAGAGAGAAGCATGATGAATGTGCCCTGTTGAGAGAAGGTACCTCCATGTGGCAGAGTATATATAAGAAATATGGGTTAATTTATAATTAGTAATAAATTTCTGAATGGCTATTTGGGAGTGGCTGCCAAGACACACAGAAACACTGCCTACATAGTGTGCTCTTAAGAAAACAGGTATGGGCTGGGGAATTGGCTCAGTTGGTAAAGTATTTGCCTTGCATTACATGAGGACCTGAGTTTGAGCCTCAGAAATCACATTTTAAACAAACAAAAAACTGGGAGGAGGTAGGTGGATCTCTGTGAGTTTGGGGCAGCCTGGTCTACATAGTGAGACCCCATTTTTTAAAAAAGAAGAAAGTAATAAAGAAAAGAAAAACGAACCAAAAATGCTGAGCATGGCAATGTGCTGTTGTGATCCTTCAGGCATAAACAGGCAGACAGATCCTGTAGGACACACCACCAAGACAGGCTCTACAGACCAACAGGAAGGTGGGTCTGAGTCCCAGTTTACCCTAAGGCAATACGTAGATGTAAAGAAGACAAGAAACTGAGACTACCCATGCTCCACCCAAGAACAGACCATCCAAAGAAAATTCCTAACGTTCCAACCATTGTAGATAGGATCACCTGCCAGCACATACCCATTGCTTTTCACCAGGACACCCCTAGACAAATATCAGCCAATCAGGGGTCCTGAACCTTAGAAATCTCTCACCCCTACCTTTGCTACTATAAAAATCCAACCCCAAATGAGCTCAGGGCTATTCGATCACTCCAATATGTTGGACACAGGGAGAGTCCAAGTTTGCAAACTTGTGTAAGCATAAAGGCTCTTTCCTTTTAAATATAGGACTCGGTCTCCAAGTTGGTTTAGGGGGGACTCTGTGATCTGGACATAACAGATCCTTGGGTCTTGCCTTTTTTTGTTTTATTTTGTTTTGTTTTGTTTTTTGGCTTGTTGTTTTTGAGACAGAGTTTCTCTGTGTAGTCCTGGCTATCCTGGAACTATCAGGAGACCAAGCTGGTTTTGAATTCAGAGATGTGCCTGCCTCTGCCTCTCAAGTGCTAGGTGAGATTAAAGGTGGTCACCATCACCACAGTTTCTTGGGTCTTGTCTTAGTCACTGTTCCATTGCTGTAAAGAGACACCATGGCCAACATTAAGTAAAGGGGAGCTTGCTTATCCTTTCAGAGGTTTAGTCCATTAACATCATGGTATGGAGCATGATGCAAACAAACACGGTACTGGAGAAATAGCTGAGAGTTCTACATCCATATCTGCAGGCAGCAGAAAGAGAAATAGAGACTGGACTTGTCATAAGCTTTTGAAACCTCAGAACCCCACCCACAGTGATATACCTCCTCCAACAAGACCATACCTATATAAACCTATGGGGCCATTCTTATACAAACCATTCTAATCTACTTGCAGAACAGAGAGCAATCCTTTCTCAAAACAAGAAGAAAAAGATGGTAGATGGTGCCTGAGGAGTGATACCCAGAGTCACATGCATATACATCTATGAACACCTCTATAATAATATTGATATCACAAAGTCTATACTTGAATGTTTAACAGCAGAAAACATGACCTGAAAAAGGAAAGCAATAGGGTAATATTTTTTTTAGGTAGGATATCCTTATGCAGCCCCTAAGCTGGCCTCCATCTAGAAATCCTCCTGCATTGTTGTCCCAAGTGTTGGCATTACAGGCATGTGCTACCACATCTGGCTTTAAACCTAATTTTCAACAGGAAAATTAATTCCTTAAAGAAAGGGAGAGGTTTTATACCAATGTATACATCATTAAAGAAGTATATATAGAAAACACACTTCATGAGCCGGGCAGTGGTGGCGCACGCCTTTAATCCCAGCACTCGGGAGGGAGAGGCAGAGGCAGGCGGATCTCTGAGTTCGAGGCCAGCCTGGTCTACAAGAGCTAGTTCCAGGACAGGCTCTAGAAACTACTGGGAAACCCTGTCTCGGAAAAAAAAAAAAAAAAAAAAAAAAAGGAAAACACACTTCATGGTAAGACTTTTGACTGCCAGAAAGAGGATAGCCAGTTGGCTAAAAAGCAACTTAAATATATACAAATCAAACATTCATATATCAAATATGTTCACAAGTACAATATATTCATAGGCTGAATGCTATTTACAAGACTACACTTCTTTCCCTGACTATGTTCAAGAGGGAAAATGCTCCCAGGACTAAGCCATCAGATGCTTATCTTTGAGGCTGCTCTGCAGGAAGCACAGGGATACCTCTAGCTAACATTTCACAGGTATCTCTTCAAAGGCTATGCAAATAAGACTTGAAATAAGACAGGAAATTTAATGGACTTGTCAGCAAAGCTTATTGATCCTTTCTGGAACTGGTGGCAGAAAACAGGGCTAACGATATAAAACTTCAAAGGTAAAAAACTTAAAACAACTGCCAGAGTAAGGAAAGGAAATTTTAAATGTTTCTGTTTGTTAATCAAAATTTCCAAGAGCAGATAAAGATACAACTGCTTTTACTTGAACTCACTGAGGAAATACTTTTACAAAAGAGTTAAAATAGTAAACTTTTCCCACAATGTTATTTTCACTATTCAAAAAATCTACTTCTGTTTAGCTCCTAGTTTTCTGAACATCTGGATAAAGTCGATTTCTAAGCCAAAACTAACCTGTAAATATTAACAAACTAGTCATTACAAAAAAATTAGACTCTGTACAATAAATATGCATTGGTTTAACGCTGTAATTAGATAAACTAGAAAAACCACTCATCTAGGTAGGTCAGAAGGGGGTGATAAGTTATGCTAATTTTAAAAGACCTGAAACAAGAAATTCCTGAAATCTACCCTTAATGAGACAATGAAGTGGCATGGTCGATCGGCAATTATGATTTACCAGACTAGCTTTAATATATAATATTCAGCTTTAATAAAGGAAAGAAAAGGGAACTTACAAAAGCCAAGGTTCTAGCAAGGAGCGCAGGAAAACAAAGAGAAGGCAGACCACACACCCACAAGATTTTATAAGTAAATTTTAGCCTAAGGGGGACACGCCTTACAAACAAGGTGATTGGCTGGGCTTCCCCTTCAAGACAAGCCACTATTTATGTGAAACTGTCTTTGAGAAGAGCCAATCAAGTTGCTCAGCTTCCCCACCATCACAAACCATCAAGTTTATGGTACTAGTTTTGTTGCTGTCCTGATCTGAGAGAGACAACTTAAGGAGGCAGCATTTATTGTAGCTCACAGGGTCAGGGTCTGTGTATCACGGTGGAGAGGGGGTGGCAGAGCAGAGCAGCTCACAATACAGCAGCAGGAAGCAGAGAGAAGGAACCCAGGAGGTCAGAGCAAGAGTACACTGCCTCCAGCTGGCCTCTCCCCAACAGTTCCCACAACTTCAAAACAGCACCATCAGCTGAGAACCAAACACTAAACAACCAGCGTAAGGGAGAAACCTCATGTTCCAGCCATAACACTGACTTAAGAGACCCTTTGAAGGAAACTGTGAGCTG
This sequence comes from Arvicola amphibius, assembly GCF_903992535.2. Lineage (NCBI taxonomy): Eukaryota > Metazoa > Chordata > Mammalia > Rodentia > Cricetidae > Arvicola > Arvicola amphibius. Next base: position 84,725,113 of record NC_052052.2, read on the forward strand.
TAACAGGAAGGCCACTTGTTTGTCCCGGCTGCCCAGAATCAAAATAATCACACAGAAATTGTATTAATTAAAATACCGCTTGGCCCATTAGCTCAAGCTTCTTATTGGCTAACTCTTATATTAACTTAACCCATTTCTATTAATTTGTATATCACCACATGGCAGTAGCTTACTGGCAAAGATTCTAACCGGCATCTGTCTCAGGTGGATGATCCATGTCTTCTCCCCATCTCTGCCTTCTTCCTCCCAACATGCTGTTTAGTTTTCTCCGCCTACCTAAGTTCTGCCCTATCAACAGGCTAAGGCAGTTTAACCCATTTCTATTAATCTGTGTACCGCCATGCAGCAGTGGCTTACCAGGTAAAATTCCCAGTGTCTATCCCGGGTGTCTCCATGGCGTCTCTCTGACTCTGCCTTCTTCCTCCCAGCATGCTGTTTAGTTTTTCCCCCTGCCTACGTACGTTCTGCCCTATCAACAGGTCAAGGCAGTTTCTTTATTCATTGACCAATAAAAGCAAGACATAGACAGAAGGACCTCCTACACCAGTGAGCAATTGAAAGGACTTGAGTGAGACAAGGGAGACATATACCCACGAAAGGCCAACATCAGAGAATTTCATGCAAGAGGCTACCCGAAAGGCTGTGTTTACTTCCCTTTGTATCCAAACATGACATACAGTCAGAAAGGAACAGAAAAAATAATATCTTGCTACTACTTCACAACATTTTAAAACAGAGCCTACAATCAGATTGTGGAACATTCACTGTATTTGAGGAACCCCTATTTTCTCCTTTTTTTTACTTCATCTGGGTAGCCACACAGACACAGACACTGACTCACAGTCAGACAGACACAGACACCAGCATACAGATAGGCCAATAGACAGACACACAGACACACAATGAAGCCTCTTGCCTTGGACTCTAGTATATCGTCTTTGGGCAGCATTCTCCTCAATGGCCACACATTTATGAAGCTGCTGTAGCAGTAAGGTCTGCTAATATACAGTTCATCAAAGCAGACCACTAGGGAAGGAGACAAAGGTATCAGCACTAGGAGATGTGATTTATTTGGGTATATCAATGTAGCACTCTAACTAGTAGCATCTATCATATACTGTAGTAATGGTCATCATGAAGAGCTCCATTTGGGTATATTATAATAGTGCTATGAACATTCATTCTAGTACATTTATTTTGGTGGTATGCATCTCCAAGTGGAACTGTTAAACCATAAGGTAGTCATGTGTTGTTTAAGTAGATACGGCCAAACAGCTTCCCAATTTGTTCACTCCAATTTACATTCTTATACCAATGTATAATTCCCATAGCAATGCAGAATTTAAGTTGCTGTATGTTCTCACAACACTTACTAATTTTCATTGTAATTAGTGTACTTAACTTTGATTTTGGAGTAGCCATATTTTAAAATACTTCACAAAAGGAATAAAGGAGAAAAATCTTGGACCCACCAGGACAACTTCCTACCCCTAGCACATCAAGTTCCTCCTAAAATATAGGCATAACCATCTTATTTAAATATAAACGTGAAAAAAGAACCAAGGTGTCCTGTGAAAGGTACTATAAAGATAATGAACAAGAACCAAATAATGAAACCAATAAAGGCAGACTACAAAATGTGGCATAAAGCAGATGTACTGTAGCACAGTGTGTCAATGCCTGTACTCGCAGCCCACGGGAAGCAGAAGGAGTTGTTCAAACCACCTTGGCTATATGGTGAGTTCAAGAACTGCCTGGCTACACAAGACCAGGAAGACACATAGAAAGAAAGAAAAGAAAAGCTGGGATAGGGAATACAGACAGAAAAAGAAAAGCTAAAAATGTACACTGGCTAGTTGACAATAGTATAGACAAAGAAAAATGACAGCATTCAGGGTAGACTAAGAAAAAAGGGGACAAAGACCAGAAACACTTAAAGGAACACTACCAGGACTTAATAAATAGATGGACACCATAGAAAGACCAGTGAGGAGACTAAGGATGGGGAAACAGCTAGGCATGGCGGCTCACACATGCTACGCCAGCGTCCAGCAGTGATGGGACACAGGAGTAAAGCACACAGGCTGGTGGCATGGCTCATGGAGGTAAGGAAAAGACAGACTGTATCACACACCCATACACACATCATTCAGGCATAATCTATTTGTTTTTAAAGTAAAGCAGGGGACTAGAGAGATGGCACAGCAGTTAGAAGTCCTTGCTCTTCTGGAGTTCAGGACCCAGAACCCATGCCGGTCTGCTCACAACCACCTGCAACTACAACTCCAGAGAGCAAAATCGCTCCTTGGTCTTTGGTAGACACCCGTCACCCCCGCCCCCCCCCCACACACACCAGAAAATAAACAAATAGATAACTATTTTTAGAAGAAAAAGTAAAGGGCTGGCCAGGTGGCTCAGTGAGTAAGAAGAACTAAGTCAATCCCACAGGGAAAGAGCCTACCCAAGAAAGCTTTCCTCTGACCTTTACATGTGAAGGGATACGTGACACATAAATTTAAAATGTAATTTTTTTTACAAGTAAGCAAATATAAAGACTATGATCTTAAAGAATATAACCGGCCAGGTATAATGGCATACTCTCTTCAATCACTGCCTAGTAGATCTGTGAGTTGGAGGCCAGCCTGGTGTACACAGCAAGTTTCAGGCTAACTGTGGCTGCATAATGACACCCTGTTTAGAGAAACAAACAACAGAATATTTTTTTCCACAAAAATGGAAAAATAGTTTAAGCAAGGATGATCTAGCATATATCACAGGAAGCCATAAAATAAAATACATTTAATACTAGAAGTTATAACAGATTAAAATATTGAGTCAATATGTAAAATGTTTTATATCTCTGGGACAATTAACAAAGAACAGGTAGTATTCTGGCACATTACAGAAAAATATTGCCTTTTCAGGGTAGAAAAAAGGTCCTTTGAGTATCTAGGCAGAGGGGGGCTGTAAGAAAATCTAAACTGGAGATACAATTTCATGGCACACTGCCCACATGGTACATATGTGGCACTGGGCTCAATTCCCAGTCCTCATTCAACAATAGTCCATTTAACCTGAATACAATGGAGTAAGATTCTGTAAACTAGGACTTGTGGCCAACTGCAATTCACAACTGGTTTTACTAATCAAACGTTATACTAGAGTAGTGGCATTTCATTTGTATTTTAATAAATAAAGCTTGTCTGAAGATTAGGGAGTAAAACAGCCACACTGTCAGCCTTACACACACCTTTAATCCCTTTAGCCAACCTAGTTGCCATAAAAACTGGGTGGTACATGCCTTTAATCCCAATGGTGCAGGCCTTTAATCACAGCCCTAGAGAGGATTATAAAACAGGAAGGGACAGTTCTCACGCACAATCTCATTCTGAGATTCCTGGAGGCAGGTTTGCCACTTTGGACTGAGGTAGAGGTAAGAACCAGTGGCTGGCTATTTTCGTTTTCTGACTTTCAGGTTAAACCCGAATATCTGTCTTTACGGTTTTATTAATTGTGCTTCACAATAAAGCAGATATCATGCTAGTTTGTTAACATATTCCCATAGCTGCTTCTGAGATGTAATTGCTCAGTTGATAACTATAGTACAGAATTATGACCCCCAAAACTAAAATAATTACTATCTGATCTTCCACAGGAAAAGTTTGCCAATCTCTATGGTAAAGTAACATTTTTAGAGATAATTTGAGCAAATTTCTATTCAGGCAAACTACCTTTGAAGTATAAAAGCCATAAACAGTTTTACATATGAAAAACAAGAAATATTTTTCACGAGGAACATTCAACTATAACGGTGTATGTCACACATAAAAAAATATAAATACAGTGTTTGTGTGAATGCATGCTAAGAATGGAACCCAGAGCCTGTGCATGTTTTAAGTGCATGTTGTATTACTGAGCTACACCTTCTGCCCCTGTATGTATTTTTTTAAAAAAAATATGGAACGCTTCACGAATTTGCGTGTCATCCTTGCGCAGGGGCCATGCTAATCTTCTCTGTATCGTTCCAATTTTAGTATATGTGCTGCCGAAGCGAGCACACCTGTATGTATTTAACTGTAGTCTTAAGACCAATCATAAAAGTGAGAGGGCAGTATATCTGTTTGTATGGGAAGAAAAGACAGAACTAAGAAAATCCTGGAAACCATAACTAATGAATCTAGGAACTTGATTATGTACAGAAGCTGGGACTGATGATAAGGAGTCGCCCTGAAATTCCTGTTTAAATTAGATGACCGACAATGAGCTGCAGAATGGTGCATAACTGCCTAGACAGCAGCACTTGGTACCAACAGATCATCAAAAGAAAGTCACAAAATCCACACTTCCAATGAATTTGGTCACACAATTCTCCGGTATTCCAGAATTTCCTAATTTAAACCACTAAAAAAAAAAATAAAAAGTGTAATCAAAATAAAGCCTTTACCTACTTTTCTTGAATAGCAAGGAGTTGACATGTTGCTTGTTCCTTATGGTGTCTAGTACTCGGTGACAAATCATCAATAGATTATAAAGACCCAATCCACAGCTTAGATCGCCACAGGGCTCCTGCTAGTCACTAGTCCTAACCCATAGGACCCATGTACAAGAGAAGGATGGGAAAGAAAGGGACACAAATGATTCAGTGGGATACTACTTGGACACTGGAAATACACAACTAGAAAAGAGCACTGCTGTCACAACACAAAGAAATTTGACAAGATTAACAACTCCAGGCAATGAGGCCCAGTGTGGAACTCTGGCAGTTAACACAAAAAGCCAAACACTTCATTGTAGTAGGAGGCTGCTTGTTCGTTCCCAGCTGCCCAGACCACAAAATAATCACTCAGAAACTATATTATTTAAATCACTGCTTGGCCAATCACTTAAGTGTATTGTTAGCTCTTATATCTCTGGTTTACCCATTTCTATTATATTTTACCATGAGGTTTATGGCCTACTGGTGAGGTTCCAGCTGGCAGCTCCCGTCTTTTCCCTCTGGCCGCTCCATGGTGTCTCTTTGACACCACCTATTCTCTCTATATTTATCTCTTTTAGCCTGGCTACATTCTGTTAAGCCATTGGCCGAAAGCAGCTTCTTTATTCATTAACCAATAAAAGCAACACATACACAGAAGGATGTCCCACACCACTCCATCTCCTGCTACCTGGGCCAACTGTCCACACCTCTGCTCAAATCTGTTTAAAAGCACTCAATGATTCACTCAAACGTAAGTCAAACTCCATACCATTGAGGTAAGAAACCTCAGTCCCTGAATTTTGTGTTTTATAAAGGTAACGCTCTGTACTAGTTTGTTATAAAAACAACTAGTAAAACAGCTGACATTTACATTCATTTTCTAGTCTATAATTTTCTGTCTAATTTTTTACCCCTCTCAAAATCCATTCCTGGGACTGGGAAGATAGTGCAAATATGAAGACATGAGTTCAAATTCCTAGTATAAAGTCAGCTGCAGTGGTGCACAGCTGTATTCCCAATCCTAATGACAAGGCACATACCTGAAGCTAACTGCCAGTGGCCTGCCAGCAAAACTGAATCAATAAACTCCAGCTTTGTGGAGAAAGTTGTCAAAAACTAAGGATAAGACGGAGAGTAACAGAGGAAGACCGAAAATATCAGTCTCTGGCCTCCACAGATACACATGAGCAAGTCATGTGCATATCCATGAATATATTCACATGCACACAAATAAATACACATATAAACCATGTATGCATGTGCATGCACATTTCCACACTCACAGAAGCACATGCACACCCATTCCTTTAAAAAGGCTGGAGAGATGGCTCCGTGGTTAGGAGCACCTGTTACTCTTACACAGGGTTCAGGTCCTAGCACTCACATGCAGGCTCACAACTGTCTTTAACCCCAGTTTCAGGGGATCCAACTACCTCTCTGGCTTTCATAAGCACTGCACACATGTGGTCATATCATGTAGGCACACATACACATATATAAAACAAAAATGTTAAAAAAAATAATAATCCTGTGGGAAATGTAAAAAAGCAAAGACATAAAAGATGACTCCACTAAACATAATAAAGTATATATGTAGTTAGGGCTCTGAATGGATAGACAGGCAGGCTGTGCTTTGGGCTAAATTGTGTCCTCAGATTCATCTTTTAAGTCCTAAATGCCAGGACCTTAGAATGTAACTTATCTCTGAAGCTAACACCTTCAAAAGAAATAATTAAGGTAAAATGAAGTCATATTTATAGGCGTCTAATCCTTTTTCAAATAACTGATGTCTTTACAAATTAAGATTAGGTCACAGACAGGCAAAGGAAAACAAATCCAAGGGACCCCCTAAAACGCAACCACACAAAAACCTTCTAGACTGAAGAACTATCAGAACATAACTCCTGTTGTTTAAGCCACCCACAGTGTGATGGCTGTTAGGGAAGCTGTAAAGAGGGAGGCCATGTGCCAGTCATACAATTCACAAACATCCTAAGCTGTGACTTAGACATACAAGTCCTGCAATAGGAAAGAGGGGTTTTGATAGTGATGATTATGCTTTAAATAATGCAGTGATAAAATTGAAAAGCTGTAACAATGTTTATAAAAAAAACTGAAGGGATACAGTCTTGCAATTAGAAAAGGAATGAAGGATTCAAGTCATGTCAACTTTGAGAAAAATCAAAAGGAGAACCTAGCCAAGACAAGTTTTATGCCTCAAATGAAGCTAACCAAAATGCAAGTGAATAATCAAAAAAAAAAACCAACTACCCCCTCCCCCCCAAAAAAAACCCACAACATTGTTAGCGAGTTAGCGGAATGGAGACAACTTTGGATCGTTCTCTGAGATTACAAACTGATACAAATATTTTACAGGGGAGGAGGGAAGGAGGTTCGATTTTTCTGTGTAACAGTCCTGACTGTCCTAGGATTCCCTTTGTAGACCAGGCTGCCCTTAAACTCACAGAGATCCACCTGCCTTTGCCTCCCAAGAGCTGGAATTTAAAAGGCTGTGTCACCACCATCTGGCCATGTATTTTCCTTTAATGTTTAAGCTAACAAAAGAATCCTTGATGATTCACAAACAAAAAAAAAATATTTTCCGGCATCAAATAAAAAGGCATTTGCAGTGGTTTTAGTGAAGTTCTGGTTCTCTGTAAGTTTCTTCTTGTCCTTCCTTTGCCTACCAGCAGCTGCACTGTGAACTGCTTTTCATCCTGGATGTAGAGTTCCAAAAGCCACAGAGTTCCAGAAGAGAGGGAAGTTGGTCTCTAATTTGCAGTTGTGGGGCAAAATTCAAACAGATCAGAAGGGGAAAAGAACTAGATTATAAATATAACAGTTTATGTTAAAATTTTAATAAGTTTTTCAGCTGGGTGTGATGGTGCATTATTTTAATTCCAGCATTTGGAATGCAGAGGCAGGCGGTTCTCTCTGAGTTCGAGGCCAATCTGATCTACAAAGCAAGTTCTAGGACAGCTAGGGCTACACAGTGAAACCCTGTCTCAAAAAGCAAAAAGAAGAGGAGGAGAAAGAGGAGAATGAGGAGGAAGAAGTTTCTCAAATACTTTTAAGATTTTTAAAGTTCAATTTCACAAGAAGATGCGTAATTGTGTTGAAATACACGTTACTTCCTTCTCGGTATAAAAACATCAGAAACTCTACACTTGCCTTCACTCTCTTCACGGTCTGCAAGTGTGATAACACATTTCTGAATACATCTCCTTTGTCACTAAGGCTCCCACCATCACCAGTATGAAATACTGAAAGATCCCCCCAACTGCTTCAAGTGTAAGACTCTGCAAAACAAATGAACAATGCTGGGGAACTTGCCCTTCTCCAGATAAGCCTATTAAAACGCTGTTGGCGCTGGATACAAAATAAAATCCTCAAATTTGCATCTTCAGTACTTTTGCTATCTTGACCTTTATTTGAATTTGAGACTAAGCTTTACCAAACAACAGAATTTACACAGTCACTAGCCAACCACAGTCCTCATTATGGAATCTATGCAGTGCTGTTGTTTCCTAGGAAACCGACCAGAGCAGAGTGCAATTTCAGACTAGCAAAAGAATTCTCCAATCATAGTGGTAAACAAAGGCCATACGTAAGTCAGCTGATCAGAAGCAAACTCAAGAAGTGTCAGAGAAGAGCTAAGCTCCTTTGAAACTTTCCTAAAGGGAAAAGAAAAAGGAAAAGAAACCTGTGGGGTGTCTTTGGGTAACTATGTAGATCTCTTAAGTAAATATTATGAGCAGGTTTCTTTATAAACACAACTGTCATAAAATAAACTGTTCAAAATAAATGGCTTCTCTCCAATCTTCAGCTTCTCTATTTCTGACAGTATTTAAGAGGAAGAGCTTCTTCAGAGCCAGCCTCATACATCTGGTACCAGGATATTAATCCAAGAATGAATTTCTCCTTTCGGCAAGCAGCATGGGCTTGTGCTCTTCGGATGGTTTCTGTCACACCTCTCCTTCAGGCTTGCTTCCCTACCAGGCCACAAAGAAATACAGTGGGGTAGGAGGAGGTAGACACCACTCGACCAAAAGTCACAGGTCTGTGAAGAGCAAATCTGTTACTTCCCAGTTTCTACTTTATTACCATAGTATTGAACATGGGGGAAGTACTGGAGAAGCCTGTAGTCTTTAAAGTCTCCCAAATTTAACTGAGGACAGTTTAGTGTTGCTTAGGAAAACAAAATACAGCTGAATATCAGCTTCATTTTAAAGGCTAATTCATACAAATTCAAATTGTCTGCAAGGAGCATTTATCCATTGTAAGGTCTTTAAAAAAAAACAAGAAGCATCAGGACAAAAATGAATTTACTGGCTCTCTTAAGCAGCAACTGACCAAAAGGAAAAGAAGATAAAAATATAAAAGCCCCTCTGGAATGCTTCTGATTACACCATTATTAGTTACACAGAAAGAAAATTACTAACATCTACACACCAATCAAAAGCAAATGAAAAAGCAAGGCGTTATCTCTGAGCAAGCGCTGATAGAGACACTATAGTGCTGACCCAAGAAAACCGGCAGGCACAACTATTGCTTTGCCAAAGCACTACCAACACAGAAGCTGTTTCCCGTTTACAGAGAGATGCTCTGTTAAGTCTTATCACCACCACTAACAATCCAACAAACATACACACACAAGTAAATCAGTGTGTTAGCTGTCATTTTTAGCATTTCAACCAGTGACAAAGAGCTGCAACTCTGATGGTGTTCTAGAACTCCCTGTTACAGACTCCTCCTTAAGCTGCTCATAAAGGAAAGAGGAGAGGTTTCTGACCGAAGTCAGAGTGGACCAGAAGCAACACACTAAGTTCTTTGCCTTTGTGTAGGTTAAATTCATTTATCTGATCTAGACAGAAAATAACAGCAGGACATAATAAAACCTGAGCAACTATGGTAGATGAAGCTGCTTCTAGACATTAAGTGTGTACAAATGTATAAAAATTCAGTATGCAACATCATCAATCTAATGTAACTGGGTCAAGAATCTAGGGTAAATTTTTCTCCCACAAAAATCACTATTTTAAGCATATTAAACTCTTTTTTATGATAAAAAGGTACTTGAATAAAAGTGCATTGAATTGTATTTTTTCTTGAATTTTTTAACAACTTAATCGAAATTTAAGTAGTTTCTCCACCATGATATTTTTCTTCAAATTTAGTATTTTTTTTTTAAGGAGGCTCCCATTTTCTCCAAATGGCTGTACCTAGCATTGTACTCCTCAAAACTATTAAAAACAAAACAAGCAAAAAAACACCCAACAAACCAAAATACCTCTTAGGTAACAGACTTATGTATGTCAATACAAATTCTTACACAGTAGACAATAAATAATTTTCTAAAAGTGAGAAATAAATTAACATAAGGACATAACCCCATACCTACATAGAAAACAGTCTGTGAAACAAATTTTATGAGTGTTCACCAAACTACATTTATTATTTGACTCTGAAGACACAGCAACTGTTCACGAAGTTAGCAAGCTAATCAAACAAGAAAAATTAGAACTACGACCTTTCAAAACACTATATTCAACATATCCAACAACCTAATCCTGGGTTTGTATGCAAGGAATGCATGAATGCATCATGTAAAATGTAAAGTGGGAAAATCACTTCTAACATCACATTCTCATCAGCTGTGAAAAAGTCTCCTATCTTAAAACGGAAAACAAAGGTTTTAGCCTGTATGGAAAGACTTATCATTGTGTTTTATTCTCTAATGCAAGTCGCTACCTGACACTCCAGTAAACTATGTAATGGGTAGACTATTCATTCTATCGGTGCTAATCCTAACGAATATAAGAAAAAACAAACTTTACTCCAAAACTTCAAAATTAAAATAAATACAAGTGTTAAAAAAATCAGTCACGTTCGATTTCCCCAATTTAAATCACTATCTGTCCTTTAAATACTAAAATTAAAGACAGCTATAAGAAAACAACATTTTTTTTTTTTTTTGTTTTGATCTGGTCAACCAAACCTCCTCTCACCAGGACTAGCTTTCTTGATCTATTTGATAACAAACACACAACACTGTGCGCCGCATCAAATTGGGGGGAACCTTTGGGAGAAAGCCCTCCTCCGTTAGAAACAATAAATAAGGGAGCGAAGGGCCACACGTTCCTTCACACACCCCACAAGCACCTCCCGGTGCCTCCCGACAACCAAGCTAGCCGGGCAGAGACCCGAAGCGCCTCAGACTCTGCAACTAGAAGGGCAAACCATCCCTCCTCCTTCCCGCCCTCCCGCCCGGCTGGAGGACTCTGGTGCAGGAGCCGTCCCCTCAGAGACGCTGCGGGCCGCGAACCAGCGCGCGCCCGGTTCGGCGCCTGCAAACTCCTCCGCCCCTAGCGCCCTCCCACCTCGCTGGCCCCAGCAGACAAAAGAAGGGTTCTGCGGGTCACGGTGCGGCCGCCCACACACAAAGAGGCCCCGCGCACGCTTGCTCCTCAGCCCCGCGCGGGCTCTCACCCACCGGCAGGTGTCTATGCGTCTGTCCATAGGAACGCGGGCGATGGGGCCTGCGGGAGCCGGGCGGCCGGGGCTGGACGGAGCAGGACGGCGGAGCGGAGGGAGACAACACCACGACCGGAGGCCCGGGTGCAGGAGCCGGTGCAGCGGGAAGGGCACCCCGTGGGCTGCGCGGCGGAAGACGGCGGGGGTGCGGTGGGGGGCGCGGGCGCCAGCCTGGCTCGGCCACCGGCTCGCGCCGCTCCGTGCGCCCCGGGTTCCGCGCGCCCGGCTTGGAGCGCGGGGGCGGGGCCGGAGAGGGGCGGGGCGGAGGCTCGGACTCCGGCTTCAGCCGGCACCGGAAGCGCTCGGCGGGCCGCGGGACCTACAGGAAGTGTGTGGCGACGCCCGCGGAAGGCGCTCGACCTGCGGCGCTCACTGCCCTAAGGGGGCGAAGGCCAACCTCCTGTCACGGACGCGCGCAGCCTAGAGCCCGCCGAGCTCGGTCCCTTCCGCTCGGACAGGTACCGAACCCGCGGTCTCCGCCACTTTTCATGCGGGCGGTTGTCCGCGTCTCCACGCACTTCAGCCTAAACACAGAGGTGTGCCAGGTGGCCTGCGACCCACAATATACTCACCCCATAGTGTCCTATCACCCCGTAGTGTCCTAACGCACCACCGGGTGGGTCTCTCTCTCTCTCTCTCTCTCTCTCTCTTTCTCTCTCTCTCTCTCTCTCTCGATTCTATAAAACTAATTACTAATTTAATTTCGTGATTATGAAGAGTTAAAATTGCAGAGCAGAGCTAAATTACCTTGGGCTTTTTACGTTCTTTGGAAGCCATTTATTACCAACCAAGTGTCAAACATAATACCCTCATGCCTAACGAAAATCTTTAAAATGTATTAACAGAGGCGTAGAGATGGCTGTTTAAGAGCACTCCTCCAGAACACCCAGGTTTAATTCCCAGCACCCACACAGTGGTTCACAACAGGCGGGAACTCTAGTTCCAGGAGCCCCTGCAGAGAAATGACACAAATGGTGCACAGACATACATGCAGGCAAAATGACCATAAATAATAATGATAAAATATAAAATGTATTGTTAGCCTACTACTAGCTTCCTCCAAATCTCATCAGCATCTAAAACCTGTAAGTTTGACCCACTTTGCTGTAATTCACCTACCTGTAGTCTGTGCCATTTGGTAAATGCCTTGATTTTGTGACTTTCTTTGTTCTGTAAGTAGTAGAAAAAAAAAAAAACCCTCATGTGATTTTCCACAGTGAAGCACGTCTTTTTAGACTATTTGAGTCCATGTTGCTGGGCCATTATCACTCATAATTGGCTCAAGAACAGACTATCTCTCTGAGCTAAGAACTGTATTTTTTGCATCTACACACTCATCCCACCTAAGGAATAGGGCTATTAGTAACACTTAAAACTCTGTGACTGGTGATCCGATACACACGGGTCAGTAGATAACATCTATAACATGTCACTACTGAGGCAATGTGCCAAGCACGTAATGGGTTAATTCATTTAGTCCCAGGAACTTTAAAGCTGGTGCTACTAATTTTATGGAGAATTTATTAAACTTTTTAATTGCTTTTGTATATGGGTGTTTTGCCTACATGTATGTCTCTGTACCACGTGTATACCTGATGCCCTTGGAGACCAGTAGAAGATGTCAAGTGCCCTGGGACTAGAGTCACAGATGTTGATGAGCTTTCACATGGGTGTTAAAAATCAAATGCAGGTCTTCTGAAGAGCAGCTAGTGATTCAAACCAGTGAGCCATCTCTCGTGCCCTGCATTTTCAGGTACATACTGAGAAGTGATATTGCAGTTCTATAGTTTTACCTTTTAGAAATGGAAGCTCAGAGAAACTAAGAAATCTTAAGTACATAGTTCCTTGTTGGAGTTCAGATTCATTCAAAGCAGTCTAGCTCCAGAGGCCATGTTCTTAACTCCTGTTTCTTCACTAAGCAGTTTCCAAAAACACTTACAATGCTAGTAAGTCCTATTTAGAACATACCATTATCATTCTTAGGTACTACTCACATCTTGGCCTCACAACTATGATAGGAAATCTCAGTCACTCCTACCTTTGAGGTAAATGAGAGAAGAGAATATGACAGATTATAAACAAAGGAACCAGGGTCATCCCAGACCTGTCAGGTAACTTACATTGCTACATCAGTCAGTTCTCTCCTACATGGCTGCTTTCACCAGTCCCTTACAATCTACAGCTGTTTAGGGCTGATAATTTAAGTATTTAATGTGTATTTTGCCTACATGTATTGCCAGGGATCAGCTCCAGCAGAGATCAAGACTTGAAAAGGGTGGATGTAGCAGGTGATATAAAGAAGTTGCACCAAACAGCAATTTGAATCTTTTTCTCAGACTCTAGTAATATCTTGTTTTCAGTGTGCTCGGGAGGCAATCTACAAGAGAGAATATATGTTTATCTCTTTCCAGGACAACAGAGTTTATTTTCATATCTTATAACAATGATTACATCAATCTATATTTGCACTTCAAAAATATCTAATACGTGACTTTTTCCAACATGAATAAAAACATCCTAGAAAAGTAATAATCATCAAACTCAATGATCACAGATCTGGGATCAAGTAAACAAAGTTTAACTAAGCAGAGGAGGATAGGCCTTTAATATTTTTCTCATGGCCAGACAATTTAGAATCTTAAAGGTTAATTCTTAATTTGTAATAAGAAAAGCAAAAATTCTTATCAAGTTATACTATAATCTATTTTACACCTTATAATCTATTTTAAATCCTTAATTGATGTTGGATATCATTCTGTATAAGTGTTGCTCTTATTTATTGGTTAATGAATAAAGCTGTTTTGACTGGTAGCAGGGCAGAATGTAGCCAGGCTGGAGGAGATATAAAGATGAAATATACAGAGTCTGAATTATGTATATTATTGTGTTTTATTTGAATTTTTTGACAGCAGAGAGGTATTTGATTCTGGGTGCTGCTATGCTAAACCAACATACATATTTTAAAGATACCTTTACTTAAAACTTTGAGCCCAAGGATATGTTACTTTGGACAAGATGTTCTGCTTTTGTTTCTACAGAGGATTGGAATCTGTGGATTCCTTCCAGGCTAATGTGATTTGATGGAACAAGACTCCCCCCTCCCCCGTCCCGCCCCTAACCTTAACAACAAATAACAGGAAGCAGCATGGAGAAAACTACACCCCAATTCCCATAATGATTGTATATAAATGTTTGTTTTCATTTAAAGGGTAATATGATATAGAGACAAATACTTTGCATTGGTATAGATCTTGGTATATTGATACAGTTTTAAGGTCAATTTTGTTATACTATGTATGTGTATTTTTGCTGTTGTTTAAGTTATTGTGTTTGTGAAACTCATTTAAAACTATAATGTATAATTAAGAAATACAGATTAATAGATAGTCATCTGTAATAACCAAACTTTTAATTATGTTAAGTTTTCCAAATATATAGAGATATATATCAGTTAGATAATCTTCAAAAATCCAAAGAACTATAGAATATGGCATTTAAAATGTTTTAAAAACTTAGGTTTTCTCGACAGTGAGACATGTCTGCTTTCCCAGTCTCTGGAGATTAGTTAGAGCATCCTGTTCAGTTATTTTTATCAATATTGATAATTTCAAATGTGTAGGCTTTATATTACTTTTTTCAGTAAGTTTATTCATCTTATTCCCCTTCCCAAACTGTCTCAGACCATCAGTATTTTGAGGACAAAGGGGAACAAGTTAATGAATCCAAAGACCACTATACAAATAATTTCATTTTTTTTCTTTTCTTTTTTTTTTTTTTTTTTTTTTTTGGTTTTTCGAGACAGGGTTTCTCTGCAGCTTTTTTAGAGCCTGTCCTGGAACTAGCTCTTGTAGACCAGGCTGGCCTCAAACTCACAGAGCTCCGTCTGCCTCTGCCTCCCGAGTGCTGGGATTAAAGGCGTGCGCCACCACCACCCGGCTAAATAATTTCATTTTTAAGTAATAAAACTAAAGGAGGAAGTGGGGCTGTATCTGCTCAACCAGAAACTGGAACTTTGTTGCACGGTTTCTTCAGCCAAGCAACAATAATGCAGTCTCTTTAGCTAAGTCGTGAGAACTAGAGCTTTCTCATGCAGTCTCCTTAGCCAAACAACAATCATACCATTTATTTAGCTAAGTCGTGAGAACTGGTGAAAGACTTCTGGAGTGGGGAGACTCTCACTCAAGTCCCGGGATAACACGACCCCCCAGGAACTCACGAGAGACCATCCTTGCTGCAATCACGAGGTTTATTGACAGGACAGGAACCAGTGCACTGGGGCCGAAACTCATTTCCCATGCAGGGGTAGAGAGTTCAACCCCGAGTAGCTGGGAGAAGGGGTATTTAAGGGAGAAACCACAACCCAGTAATCCAAAAGGGGTAGGGAGGGCGTCATTGGAAAATTCCAAAAATACTAGTGATCTGTAGAAGGAGCGGCGGGCTGCATCCCGCCACCCGGCTCCCGCATGGCTAGCTTTACACCCGAAATAACAAAACACTAATTGTATTCATTTAAACACTGCCTGGCCCATTAGTTCCAGCCTCTTATTGGCTAATTCTCACATCTTGATTAACCCATTTCTAATAATCTGTGTAGCTCCACAAAGTGGTGGCTTACTGAGAAGATTCAAACCTGAGTCCATCTCGGAGAGGAGAGCTATGACATCTGACTCGCTTCCCTTCTTCCCAGCATTCTGTTCTGTCTACTCCACCCACTTATGTTCAGGTCAAGGAGTTTCTTTATTAATTAACCAATGAAAGCAACACATAGAAAGAAGACCCACCTACATCTGTGATCACTGAAAAATTCCGAAAATACCAGTGATAATCACAAGGGGGTAACTCCCTGTTTCTCAAGATTATTCTCAAGATTATAATCAAACTTTGTCTTCAGCTAGTTCCTGAAACAGAGTCACTGAACCTGCTAACCTAGATTTTTGGTTCTTTTCTTCCAGCTAGATGGGTCTGAATTTATCTGGGTCTTTCACTGGAACTTTGTCATACAATCTCCTTAGTCAAACAACAGTCATACAGTCTTTTTAGCGGAATGGTGACACCACCAATGTATGTCTGTTTATCATATGCAGGATGACCCATCGAGGTCAGAAAAGGGCATTGGAACTGGAGTTAGAGACCCTTGTGAGCTGCCATCAAACCTGGGTCCTCTGAAGAACAGCAGTGCTTTTAACAGCTGAACCAACTCCCTAGCCCCTCAGATTGATATCCTTAACCTGTTCATTGTCAGGGACCAGCATCGACAAAAAATACCTTTCACCAGGGTAAAGGAGTGGAGATTAGAAATCTAGTAAAGAGCCGGGAGGTGGTGGCTCACGCCTTTAATCCCAGCACTCGGGAGGCAGAGGCAGGCGGATCTCTGAGTTCGAGGCCAGCCTGGTCTACAAGAGCTAGTTCCAGGACAGGCTCTAGAAACTACAGGGAAACCCTGTCTCGAAAAACCAAAAAGAAAGAAAGAAAGAAAGAAAGAAAGAAAGAAAGAAAGAAAGAAAGAAAGAAAGAAAGAAAGAAATCTAGTATAGAACATGACACAGATGAAAATAATAAAATGGAGAAACATATAGGATAGTATTGAGAGGGAATTCCAGTCAGTACTGAAAATTTGCCCGCATTTAATTTCCAACTGCTTAAAATACTCCAGATCCCAAAAGGTATTAGTAAGACAAAAGACTGCATTAGCATGATAAAAGGAAATGAATATACCAATTGAAAGTTGGAAGCTGCATTCATAGTTAAACATTCTGTTGTAGAACAAAACAAAATACCAAGTCAAGCTCACATACTAGACCAAAACATTCTGTAGGCAAACCACTCCCTGGGTGGAATCCCAAGTTATCTCCATAAAGGGAACTGGAAACTTAGTTGAATCCTTAGACTTTTGTTTGAGGTAGCAACAGATCTACTTGTTTATTCCTTGAGTACAAGGTCTGACAATTAGCCATACCTGTTAACAATAACCTTAAGAAAGGGGGAATATAGATATGATAGGCTAAGAGGATAGACTATAGAATCTACTTTTAACAAGGCAACTAATAGTCTTAAATATTTGATATTAGTATGGATTTTTGTATATTGATACAAATTTAAGGTTATTTTTGTTATAACTGTATATATGTTTCTATTTGTGTTTAAGGTATTTTTTTATATTGATACAAATTTAAGGTTATTTTTGTTAGTGCATACTGCATACATTTCTATTCTTGCTTAATGTATTCTTTTCAGCTCATTTAACAATTTAATGTAAATTTCTAGTACTTGAAAGTTATTATTACAAACCATAAAGAAATACAGGTTAGTAGTTAGTCACCTATCACAATCAAATTGTAGTCATGTTAGGTATGTTTTTAATGTTAAACAGATATATTTTAAATAAGACACATCTTCAAAACATCGGAGACTTACAGAATTTAAGATGTTTTAATAATATAAGGCTTTTTATGACAAAGAGATATGTCTGCTCCTGGCAGGACCAATCTACTTCAGAGAAGATGATAGACATCAAAGAAACTCCATAAGGAGCTTGCTTTCTTTGTGGCAAAAGTTGGCCACTGGACAAGAAAGTCTCCTTGCCTCAACTGCAGACACTAAGCTGTCTAATATGGACAAGCAGAGCTTAAAGCAAAGTGTCTGCCAAACTTTGCCAAGACAAGGCGGGACAGTCCTTCAAGTTACTCCCAGAAAAGTCTGTCAGATTCTAGGCCTATAGGCCAAAGATAGATGTCCCAACATTGCAGAGGAACCTTGGTTGACTGTCCATGCAGCCAGCTGTTTCTGTCATTTTTGTTTTGGAATTTGCTTGCTCTGCACTACCTGTTTACTATGATAATATTATACTTCTGGAGTCTTTGATGGAGATGAAGACTAGATAATCATAGTTACAGTTTTCCTTAGTTATGGTATAAGGTTAATTAGGTAAAGAGCTTTGGATTTATCAAGATAAAATAAATAATAGGATATCTTCACCAAATATACCAAATGAATTAGACATTGTAAATGTAATTCTTACATGATAATTGTTCTTATTGTTTATAGTTTTATTATGTTAGAGTTTAAAAACCTTTCCTTTTTATTTAGACAAAAGGGGGAATATTCTGAAGTGATCTTTTTGTACACTGTGAAGATTTGTCACTCGATTTGATTTAATAAAAAACTGAACAGCTAATAGCTAGGCAGGATGCTGGGAAGAAGGAGAGACATACATGACATACATGACGGAATGGAGGCTTCCACTGGATGGTAGAATTTTAAAGTAATAAAATGGAGCCCATTGGGGATGTATAAACCAAAACCACAATAGGATGCCAGCATATATCCACTAAGATGATTATGACAAAGGCAAAAAGCACTGATAAGGTGGAGTATCAGGACTCCACTTTGGTGCTAATGGGATTGCAGCATGTTGTGCACTTTGTAAAACATGGCAGTCCTGCAAAAGGTTGAATTTCCATACAACACTGCAGAACTTATAGGTATATAACCAAGAAAATTTTAAATATATCAAAACAGATAATTTACATGAATATTCAAAGGCAGCATTATTCATAATAGCCCCAAACTGGGAAGAGCTCAGTTGTCCATCAGTTTGTGAAGGAGTAAATATTATATGATCATACAGTGTTTATTTGGGAGCTGCTGGCAGGACAGAAACTTCTGCTACTACCCCCTACATTCTCTCTCTCTCCCTCTCTCTCTCTCTCTCTCTCTCTCTCTCTCTCTCTCTCTCACACACACACACACACACACACACACACACACACACACACACATACACACATTGTAAAAAGCCCAATCTCTGGATGTGAAATCCCAATAATCTCTACCCTGGAAAGCTCCACTCTGAAAAGTTCCCAAGAAACTCTATATAAGCCTGTGTGTGTGTGTGTGTTGTTGTTGTTGTTTTCATTTCATCAACATCATCATCATCATCATTATTATTACTTTATAAATAATACCAACCAAAATTCCCACTTCCTCCCCTCCTCCATCTCCCCTACACACCCTCCTTCCCACCTGCTCCAGTCCTAAGAGAGGGCAAGGCACCTTGCCCTGTGGGAAGTCCACAGCCCTCTCCCTACCTCCAGGCTTAGGAAGGTATGCATCCAAAGAGACTAGGATCCCAAAAACCCAGTACATGCAGAAGAGACAAATCCCAGTGCCATTATCATTGGTACCTCCATCTGCCCCAACTGTCAACCACATTAGGAGGGTCTGGTTTGATCCCATGGTCATTCGTTTCCAGTCCAGCTGGAATTGGTGAGCTCCAAATAGCACAAGCACACTGTCTCAGTGGCTGAACCAACCTCTCGTGGTCCTGACGTCCTTGCTCACATTTTCCCTACTTCAGCTCTTCAACTGGACCTTGGGAACTCAGTCCAGTGCTCCAATGTGGGTCTCTGTCTCTGTCTCCATCTGTTGCCAGTGATATTCAAGTCTGACTATGGGGCAAGGCCAGTTCAGGCACCCTCTCCTACACTAACCAGGGTCCTTGCTGGGGACATCCCCGTGGACTCCTGCGAACCCCTCCACAGCCAAGCCTCTCACCAACTCCAAAATGGTGCCCTCAAATAAGATATCTCCTTCCCCCATCTCAACCATCCCACCCCCCCAAGTTCTCCCCTCTCCCCCTCTCCCCTTCTCTCCATTCCCCCATCCCCATGCTCCCAACTTTTACCTGGCGATCCTGTTTGCTTCCAATTTCCAGGAAGATCTATATGTTTTTCATTGGGTTCACTTTTCTTCTCTGAGATCATGAGCTATATGCTCAATGTTCTTTGTTTATGGCTAGAATTCACTAATGAGTGAGTACATACCATATTCATCTTTTTGGGTCTGGGTCATTTCACTCAGGATAGTGTTTTCTACTTCCATCCATTTCCATTCAAAATTCAAGATGTTCTTGGTTTTTTTTTTTCTCTTAAGTAGTACTCTAACGTGTAGATGTGCCACACTTCCTTTATCCGTTCTTCAGTTGAGAGGCATCTAGGTTGTTTACAGGTTCTGGCTATTACAAATAATGCTGCTATGACATAGTTGAACAAATGCTTTTGGATTATGATTGGGTATATTCCCAAGAGTGGTATTGCTGGATCCTGGGGTAGGTTGATTCCGAGTTTCCCGAGAAACTGCCACACTGATTTCCAAAGTGGTTGCACAAGTTTGCATTCCCACCAGCAATGGATGAGTGTTCCCCTTACTCCACATCCTCTCGAGCTTAAGCTATCATTGGTGTTTTTTATTTTAGCCATTCTGAAAGGTGTAAGATTGGTATCTTAAAGTTGTTTTAATTTGTATTTCCCTGATAGCTAAGGAAGTTGAACATGTCTTTAAGTATCTTGTGACCATTTGAAATTCTGTTGAGAATTCAGTTTAGTAGCCCATTTTTTAACTGGGTTATTTAGAATTTTAATGACTAGTTTCTTGAGTTCTTTATATATTTTGGAGATCAGTCCTTTATCTGATGTGGGGTTGGTTAAGATCTTCTCCCATTCAGTAGGTTGCCTTTTTGCCTTAATGACAGTGTCCTTTGCTTTACAGAAGCTTCTCAGTTTCAGGAGGTCCCATTTATTCATTGTTGATCTTATTGTCTGTGCTGTTGGGGTTATAAGTAGGAAGTGGTCTCCTGTGCCCATGCATTGCAGGCTACTTCCCATTTTCTATTCAATCAGGTATAGTGTGGTCAGATTTATATTGAGATCTTTAATCCATTTGGACGTGTTTTGTGCATGGTGATAGATATGGATCTATTTTCATTCTTCTACAGGTTGACATCCAGTTATGCCAGCACCATTTGTTAAAGATGCTTTCTTTCTTCCATTGTATAAATTTAGCTTCTTTGTCAAAAATCAGGTGTTCATAGGTGTGGATTAATATCCGGGTCTTCAATCCGATTCCATTGGTCAACGTCTTTGTTTTTATGCCAGTACCAAGCTGTTTTCATTACTGTAGCTCTGTAATAAATTTTGAAGTCAGGGATGGTAATGCCTCCAGAAGTTCCTTTATTATATAGAATTGTTTTGGCTATCCTGGGTTTCTTGTTTTTCCATATAAAGTTGATTATTGTTCTCTCAAGGTCTGTGAAGAATTTTGTTGGGATTTGCATTTAATCTATAGATTGCCTTTGGTAGAATTGCCATTTTTACTATGTTGATCCTACAAATCCAAGACCATGGAAGATCCTTCCATTTTGTGGTATCCTTGAAGATTTAAAGTACTTGTTAAATAGATCTTTCACGTCCTTGGTTAATGTTTCCCCAAGATACTTTATGCTATTTGTAGCTGTTGTGAAAGGTGATGTTTCTTTGATTTTCCTCTCAGCTTCTTTATCCTTTGTGTGTAGGAGGGCTACTGATTTTTTTGAGTGTATCTTGTATCCTGCCACATCACTGAAGTTTATTTATCAGCTGTATTTCCTGTGGATGAGACCCCTCCATTTAGAGCTCAATTTTTGTTTTCCCCTTCTCACCTCTATGAAATTCCTGATACCAGGCACAGAGACTCTCCAGTGGCTTAGCCAGACTAAGCTCTTGACCCCCTTTGAGTGTGATGCCAATCTAATCAACATCTTGATTCTCGTTCTGTCCTCCTTGAGTCCTGGGAATGCCTAAAAGTATAGGTTGCAATGGCATTTTCCTTTTCTCTAATCGTTGGAAATGTATCTTCAATACCCTCTCATTCCCCTTGGTGATGCCACTTAGAAAACTGCCAGCCTATACACCTGACACCCAACCTGAAGAGCTCTAAATTTATTCATTTTTGCAACCAAATTTGGTATCAATAACCCTTAGATAATCAATCCAAAGGACCATCTAGTGGCACCTTAGATTCCAAGATTTTGGGGGGACAATTACAATACTGTGAGTGATCTGAGAAGTGGAAAGAGATTCCCCATTCCCTATTTCTCAGCTGCAAGCCCTGTTTTTGTCTAGTCTTCCCTAAGCATGCATGCGCGCGCGCACACACACACACACACACACACACACACACACACACACACTGTAATGCCCTGTCTTTTAAGTTGCCATAGATGGATTTGTAAGTTTGTTGCACAGTGGGAACTGAGAACAAGACCTAGCAGGATGGGGGGAAGTAAAGGAGTAGGTATGCAGCAACATGCACACACTCTTTACTGACTTGTAATATTTCATTTGTATTTTAATAAATAATGCTTGCCTGAAGATCAGAATGCAAAGCAACCATACTAGTCAGCCATACCAGTTAGGCAGTTGTGGCACACATCTTTAATCTCAGCAGCCACACTAGTTTGTCATAGAGGATATACTGTGGTATAGTGCACACCTTTAATCCCAGGACTAGAGAGGAATATAAAGCAGGATGAGACAGCGAACTTGCTCTCTTTCAGGCTAAAGATTTCTTAAAGGTAAGAGCTCTCTAGTGGCTTGACTGCTTTGTTTTTCTGATCTTCAGGTGGAACCCCAATATCTATCTCTAGGTTTTTATTATTTGTGCTATATTTGGCACCCAACATTAGGGTAAGAATTCGTGAAAAAAAGTCATTTGCCTGTGGCCTTTTAGCTACCAGCACAGGCCAGAGCTGCACATGGGTCTACAGCCCCACCGAGCTAGGGTTTCTTTAATTTTTTTCTTCAAGCCTCTGAGCAAGTTTGGGATTTTCCTATGGTAGTCTCCAGTTACCACCAAAATTCCAGAAGCACCTGGGTTCCAAACACCACAGGATTCACCTGCCCTAGAATGGCTGGTTCTGCCTTCAGGTAGCACCCCCAACATATTCTTTTTCAGAATAATCCCCTGTGGGTATTTTGGACAACTGGAAATACTCCCCCCTCTCTGCTGTGGGCTCGTGGGTTGCAGGTTCTCCCTAAACACCCATCTCGGGCTGTTGCCAAACTAAGTAGCTGTCTTGAAATACAGTCAGGCTTTTACTGTTCTGTGCAATAGCAATAAGCCTCACATCTTCAACATTGTTGGTAGATTTGGTAAGACAAATGGAAATTGTTAAAGGGAGAAATTTGTTAAAAGAGGTTTTTTTCTGTCCCACATTAAAAAAATTGGAAAACTCATTACAGTGGAGGAATTTATGTCTCTGTACGAAAATATGCTATAGAGTTTGAAAATAGAATGATTAAGAGAGAATAGCTAATTTAGATGGGATTTATGTAATGTCAATTGTAAACATCAGCTTTATCATATTTGTTTTATCACCAAAAAAGTTTGTTAATCAAAATACTAAGATACAGGCCTAAGGAAAAATTAATAAAATAAATCATAGAGATATTCAAATCCAAACAGAGGAATTTAATAGAGAACCAGTTTTGGCATTGCATTATATGAATATAGAAGAACAGCTGAAGGTTTTCAAACAACCAACCTTAATATATCCAGTAACCTTGCAGGAATGGCCAAATTGCAGAGGCTCTGTTATATCTAACTGGACTCCTGTGCCAATGTTAGATTTAAGGAGATTCAAGGAAGCAATAGTCTCATAATTCACCTTTTGTGAAGAAAATGTTAAACTCATGATAACTTTGTAATAGTATTAGCCCTAAAGATGGGATAAAGTAGGTTAAAGCTGTTTTAGAGCCTGGTTCACAATTACAATGGAGTATCTGGTTCAGAGAAGAAACTATTGAACAACAGAGTAAAGCTAGAGGTATGGAAATCTCCGAAGATCAAATTCTTAGAGAAGGAAATTATGCTACTGTAGAAAGGCAATCTCTATATGATGATCACATCCTGGCTTGATGACATACAGAAGCTTTGAATGCTTGGGCAGAATTGAAGAAATAGGAAAGAAGAATGAGTCATTTATTAAAGTTATACATGGCCCAAAAGAAACCTTCATGGATTTCTTATGAAAATTGACATCAGGTTGGGTGATGGTGGCACACTCCTTTAATCCCATTACTTAGGAGGCAGGGGCAGGCAGATCTCCATGAGTTCAAGGCCAGCCTGGTCTACAGAGCAAGTTCCAGGACAGGCTACAAAGCTACAGAAAAACCCTATCTTGAAAAACAAAACAAATCAAATCAAAACAAAACAAAAACAATAAGAAGATTGACATCAACAGTAATATCAACAGTAATACCAAATTCAGAAGCTAGACAATAATTGAATCTCTGACTTTTGAGAATACCAATTCTCTATGCGAAAGAAAATTAGGCCATTAAAAACAAGGCTAATTTAGCACTTTTGGAGAAATGGATTCAAGATACAAATGATATTGAATCACATGACCATAATGATATATGGTTAGGAGAGGTGATATTCAGAGATTTGAAGAAATATCAAAATGTCAAATATTATAATTGTGGAAAACAAGGTCACCTTAAAAGGGATTGAAGACAGCATGCTAGAAGTAATATTTTTCTAAGAATGATCCATTTAGAACACCACTCCCATCTTGATTATGAAGTGGAAAAGTCAGACATTGGACTAATGAATGTAGGTCAACAAGGAATATTCAAGATACTCCTTTGCCATTGGAAAACTTCATGAGGGGCCTCTCACAGGGCTTTCTGCCAAATTTGGTTCAATTGCTTTCTGCCATTGTAGCGGAAACTCCTTCCCAGAACAAATAAATAATCTAATGCCTATGTAAGAAACCATAGTGCTTAGGATAATAGAACACATACAGAAGAGAGAATAAAATATTAGAAGCAACTATAAAGCAGGGATTTTTGGCAAACTTCTATGAATAAACAAATTAAAAATACAAATAAATGATGTTGTTGTTGAGGGTTTGGTAGACAAGGTATATATATAACAGTAATTTCACCAGAATCGTGGCATCCAAATTGACCTTGTCAGGATGTAAATGTTCAGTCTTTAAGGATTGTAACTTTATCTTAGGTAAAGCAGAGCATGAGATGGGTCAAATGTTTAGGACCAGAAGAACAAAGAGGAATATTAAAACCATATATGACTAACATAGCAGTGAATTTGTGGGGACATGATTTGTTAGAGCAATGGAATACTCATATTAGCATTCCCCCAATCATAGAATCAAGTCATAAATTAGGATATATTTCTGGAACTTTTTTTTACAAGATTTATAAAGAACAGTCACCAAACATTCAGGTTGTACAAGAATAAGGCACAACAACTGCTGATATTTCAAATAGGACAACAGTCCTACCTTTAAAATCATTGACAGACAAACCTGTATGGGTTAAGAGAGAAACTGCAGACTTTAGAACAGCTGGTACAGGAGCAACTAATTGCTCAGTATATTGAAGAATCAACTAGTCCTTGGAATTCTCCTATATTTATTGTAAAAAGGGAATCTGGAAAATGAAGAATGATAACAGATATAAGAGCTGTTAATAAGGTGATTTAGCCAATGGGCTCTCTACAATCTGGCATTCATTTGCCTTCTCTATTGCCTAAAGGCTGGCCTCTTATAGTAATTGATTTAAAAGGTTGTTTCTTCACTATACCTTTACAATAAATGGATAAAGGAAAATATGCATTCACAGTACCTGCTTATAATAATTCTCAGCCTGCTAAATGATATTAATAGAAGCTTATCCCACAGAAAATGTTAAATAGCTGTACCCTGTGCCAGTATTTTGTAAGTCACCCTTTGGAAATGATATGTAAACAATTTTCTAAACCTATAATTTACTATCACATGGATGGCATTTTACTCTCTGATTAAAATGTATATACTTTAGAAAAAATGTCTGAAGAAATAAAATTTTGCCTTGTTAGAGATTACAAATAGCTCCTGAAAAAATACAAAGAGGAGATTCTATTAATTATTTAGGTTATAAAATAGGTTTATGATGTGGGAATCCCCTCTGTGTGCTGTGATTACCATTAATGAATAAAGAAACTGCTTTGGAACTACAACAAGGCAGAACTTAGGTAGACAGGGAAAGCTAGGCTGTATGCTGGGAGGAAGAAGGGCAGAATTAGAAGAGTGATGCCATGGAGCCACCAGAGTCAGACATGCTGAATCTTTGCTGGTAAGCCACTGCCCTGTGGCAATACAAAGATTACTAGAAATGGGATAAATTAAGATATGAGAGCCAATAAGAATCTAGAGTTAATGGGCCAAGCAGTGATTTAATTAATACAGTTTCTGTGTGGTTATTTCATGGCTGGCCAGCTGGGAATGACCAAGCAGCCTCTGTACAACAGATTGGTGCCCATGTATCCAACTAAAATCCATGTAAAAACCCGACAAAGCTTAAAAATTAACTCTAGACACAAAAGAACAGAGTTAAGCATGGTTTGCTAGTGGCATTTTTTGGATGGACTCTGTTTTCTAGAAACAAGCAGAGGCATGGTTCCTTAAAGAGAGGTTTTCCTGATTCAGCTGTAGTAGGAAAAAAGCCATGTGGTTTTAAAACATGGCTTCCTGGGCAGTGCTGCCAGTGTAAACTCTAGCTGTGATGCATTTGAATGACATTTGTGGGCCCAGGTGTTTATGTGCTCACTTGGGGTCAAGAGGAAAGTAGCTGAGACCATGCCTACTGCTTAGTGCTCCCAGCCTAGGCAGGCGATGGGATCAGGTCTATTAGGCTTGCACAGGCAGAAGAGCATGGTGGATTCTCACCCACCATACACAGAGATATTTCCAGACTGCACAGTGCTCTGCATGGGAGATTTAGCTATTACTCAGATAAAAAAGTTAAAGTCTTGAGTGTGGCTCCTACCCCAGAGCTGGCAGTAATGGTACATCCACCATTTTAAAAGTGGAGAGAGGTGGAGCCAGTATCCAGAGCAGCTGCAACCAAGCTGCTTACCATTTTAAAAGCTCTTCAAGACAGTAACGAATTAGAGATATGCAATAAAGACAAATCCAGATGAGCCATAGTGTTGGATAAATGTAAGTAGGCTTGGAAGAGAGAACAAAAAGAGTATAGAGAGTCATAAAATAAAGTTAATCCTTTTTTTAAAAAAAGGGGTAAAGTCTTTAAAGAGACAGAGTACAGATAGTCATAGATTAAAAGGAGTAAGAAAAATAAGCCACATAAAGATAGAATATACACAAAGAGTCTAGTCTGGATTATGTATGTTATTGTGTTATCTTTGAATTTTTTGACTGTGAATAAACTAAGTACAGAGAGACATTCCATTGTATGGGCTGATGAGCTAAACCAGCATGTATATTATAATGGTATCATGGCTTCCAAATTTGGGTCTAAGAATATGTCACTTTGGAAAAGAGGTTCTTTTCTTGTTTTCACAGAGGATATGAACCTGTGGAATGCTTCCAGACTAATTTTGTTTGATGGAATAAGACCCCCTGAACGATCACCTTGAACACCCCTCAAAAATTACTTCACCCAACTGCTGACTGAGATGAACCTAGCACACATAACCAGCAGAAAGCAGTATGGACAAAACTATGCCCATATTCCCAAATATTGTCTATAAATGTTTACATTCAAAGCAAGATATGATATAGATATGAATACTTTGCATTGGTATGGATCTTGGTTTATTGATACAAATTTAAGGTCAATTGTTATAATGTATATATGTATTTCTCATCTTGATTAAGGTATTGTGATTGTGCAGCTCATTTAAAAATGTAATGTATAATTAGGAAATATAGGTAAATATAAAGTCATCTATAACAGTCAAGTTTGTAGTCATGTTAGATAGATTTTTCTAGATGTACAGAGATGTATTTCAGTTAGATAGGTATTCTTCAAATCGTTTAGAGACCTTCAGAATATGGCATTTAAAATGTTTTAAGAACTTAGGACTTTTCATGACAGTGAGGCACGTTTGCTCCTGGCATCACCAGTTACTTCAAGTGGAAGATGGACATTAAAGAGGCTTCTTATGGAGTTTGTTAACCATTTGGGCAAGGAACTGCTCTTTCCTGTACTGTTTGACTGGACATGCAGGCCCCACAGAGAAATGACTGCTGAACTTGCCTATATGTGAGATGAACCTTAAGGGTTCCTGCTTTATGAAAGAGTCTGCTAGACATTCTGCAGGATACAAAAGAAAATGACTGGCAAACTGCCAAAATAGGCGTAACTGTCTTTGAAATCTCCTGCTTTGTGGAAAAGTCTTCTGGATACTATGGGCCTGTAGGCTGAAGATGGATGCCCCGAGGGTACATAAGCACGTTGGGTGATTACCGAGGCAGCAAGATGTCTCTGTCAATTCTAGAGTTTTGGAAGTTGCTGACAATGCACTTTCTGTTTACTTAAGTAATATTATATCTTTCTGGAGTCTTTGATGGAATTGGAGAATAGAGAGTTACAGTTTTCCTTAATTATGATAAAAGATAAAATAAATAGAAATACTTTAAGTGTAATTTTTGCTTGATAACTTTTGTTATATGTAATTTTACTATGTTAGAGTTAAACAGAAAAGGGGAGGTAATGTGGAAGTCCCCTCTGTGCTGTGATTACCATTAATGAATAAAGAAACTCCTTTGGACCTATAACAAGGCAGAACTTAGGTAGACAGGGAAAGCTAGGCTGTATGCTGGGAGGAAGAAGGGTGGAGTTATAAGAGAGATGCCATGGAGTCGCCAGAGTCAGACATGCTAAAACTTTGCTGGTAAGCCACTGCCATGTGGTGATACACAGACCACTAGAAATGGGATAAATTAAGATGTAAGAGTTAGACAATAAGAAGCTAGAGCTAATGGGCCAAGCAGTGATTTAATTAATACAATTTCTGTGTAATTATTATGTGGCTGGGCAGCCAGGAATGACCACGCAGCCCTCATACAACAGGTTATAAAAAATTAGACCACAAAAGGTACAAGTTAGGAGTAATCAATTGCAGACTGTTAATGACTACAAAGATTGCTAAGAGACATTTCTCAACTACACCATATTATTGGGATAGATCACTGATGAACTGATTAATTTAAACAAAACATTTGTTGGTGAGAAGGACTTAAATAGTCCCAGGGAATTAACAGATGAAGTTGAGAGAATTGGCTTTGGTGGAAGAGAAATTACAGAAGGCACATGTGGATAATGTGGATCCAAATCTTAACTGCATTCTTGTCATATTACCCTCCAGACATTCCCGTACAGGAATTTTAATGAAGAGGGAAGATATTATCTGAGAATGAATCTTTTGACCATATAAACTGAGTGAAAATCAAAAACTTATGTGGAAAATGTCTCTGAGTTAATTCTAAAAGGAAAGTTGAGAGTTCATCAATTAGCAGGAATAGACCCAGTAGAAATTATAGTATCCTTTAAAATAAATAAAGCTGACAAATTTAGGGAAAATAATGAACCCTGGCAAAGAACATGCAGTAATCTTTTGGGAAAGATTAACAACTATCCCAAAAGCAAGAGAATTCAGCTTATAAATAGAACTAACTGGATCTTTCCTTACATTGTATGGGACACACCAATAGCTGGAGACTCTACATTCTATACTGAGGCAAATAAATCAGGAAAGGCAAGTTACAAATCAGAAAATTTAAGTAAAGTTGGTCAGAGCACTTATAATTCTGGCCAAAACTCACAATTATATACTATTCTCATGGTATTAAGGGGTTTTTAAAGAACCTCTCAACATAGTTACCAATTCCCAATGTTGGGGCAGCTGGCCCAATCCCTGCGTTCAGGGGCGTGGCTGCTCCAGCGGGGTAGCATTCCCCTTAAATAGGATTGGGGCGCCGGAAGGCGCCCCGTTCTTTGCGCTCCCCCGCACTCAACTTCTGCTCCGCTGGACCCTTGGTTCTGTAAGTTCCCTTATCTCCCCCTGGTATTAAAATTGAGTAATTATAAAAGGACTATCGTGGTTATTTCGTAACCCCTCCGACCGCTGGCAGCCGGCACATTCTGGCGTCCAACGTGGATAAATCCAATTAAAAACCTTACGTGGGACAAACCGCGACTCGCTCCAGCCCAGCGGCCGGTCGGCCAGCAGCCGGTCGTTGGGAGTCCCGCGAGCGCGCGTTCCCCCTCCCTCCCAGACGAAACCGCGGCTTGCTCCGGCCCGCCAAGCCACCTGAAACCAGGCCTGCTGCTTTGCTCTGCCCGGGAGCTGTTTGCCCGGCCTCACGGGCCGCTCCGCGCTGCGGGACCAGAACACCAATAATAACCATTGCTGGAGAGGTTGTGGGGTAAGGGGCACACTCATCCATTGCTGGTGGGAATGCAAACTTGTGCAACCACTTTGGAAAGCAGTGTGGCGGTTTCTCAGGAAATTCGGGATCAACCTACCCCAGGACCCAGCAATTCCACTATTGGGAATCTACCCAAGAGATGCCCAATCATACAACAAAAGCATATGCTCATCTATGTTCATAGCAGCATTATTTGTAATAGCCAGATCCTGGAGACAGCCTAGATGCCCTTCAGTGGAAGAATGGATGAAGAAACTGTGGAATATATACATGCTAGAATACTACTCAGCGGTAAAAAACAATGACATCTTGAATTTTGCAGGCAAATGGATGGAAATAGAAAACACTATTCTGAGTGAGGTAACCCAGACCCATAAAGATGAACATGGGATGTACTCACTCATATTCGGTTTCTAGCCATGATTAAAGGACATCGAGCCTATAAGTTTGGGATCCTTGAGAAGATAATAAGAAGGTGAACTCCCAAAAAAGATATAGTAATCCTCCTGGATATTGGAAGTAGACACGATCGCCAGGCAAAATTGGGAACTTGAGGGTTGGGCAAGACTGGGCCAAGGGAAGATGGGGAGAGAAAAGTGTGAAGGGAAGAACGGGGGGAGCTCGGAGGAATGGGGTGCTTGGGATATAGGAAGGGTGGATATGAGAGCAGGGAAGCATATATCTGAATTTAAGGAGCTACCTGAGGGTTGTCAAGAGACTTGACCCTAGAGGGGTTCCCAGGTTTCCAGGGAGACGCCCCCAGTTAGTTCCTTGGGCAGCTGAGGAGAGGGAGCCTGAAAAGGCCAGTTCCTATAGCCATACTGATGAATTTCTTGCATATCACCATAGAACCTCCACCTGACGATAGATGAAGAAAATGACAGAGCCCCACCTTGGAGCACCGGACTGAGCTCCCAAGGTCCTGATGAGGAGCAGAAGGAGAGAGAACATGAGAAAGAAAGTCAGGACCGTGAGGGAACCTCCAGCTGGCGACAGATGGGGAAGGTGACTGAGCCCCACATTGGAGCACTGGACTGAGCTCCCAAGGTCCCGATGAGGAGCAGAAGGAGCGAGAACATGAGGGAGAAAGTCAGGAACGAGAGGGGTGCGTTCACTCATGGAGACGGTGGGACAGAACTAATGGGAGATCACCAACTCCAGTTGGAATGGGACTGATGGATCATGCGACCAAACCCGTCTCTCTGAGTGTGGCCAACAGCGGGGGCTGACTGAGAAGCAAAGGACAATGGCTCTGGGCTCTGATTGTTCTTCATGGACGGGCTCTGTGGGAGCCTTCTCAGCTTGGTCGATCACCTTCCTGGACCTGGGGGGAGTTGGGAGGACCTTGGTCTTAGCATAGAGTGGGGAACCCTGATGGCTCCTTGGCCTTGAGAGGGAGGGAGGGGAGGTATGGGTGGAGGGGAGGGGAGGGAAGGGGGAGAAGGAGGGGAGAGAAAGGGGAGAAGGAGGGGAGGGAGGGGGGAGGAGGAGGGAAGGAGATGGAAATTTTTAAATATAAAAAAAAATAAACCATGAGGAAAAAAAAAACAAAACAAAAAACAAATAATGCTGCTATGAACATAGATGAGCATATGCTTTTGTTGTATGATTGGGCATCTCTTGGGTAGATTCCCAATAGTGGAATTGCTGGGTCCTGGGGTAGGTTGATCCCGAATTTCCTGAGAAACCGCCACACTGCTTTCCAAAGTGGTTGCACAAGTGTGCATTCCCACCAGCAATGGATGAGTGTACCCCTTACCCCACAACCTCTCCAGCAAAGGTTATTATTGGTGTTTTGGATTTTAGCCAATCTGACAGGTGTAAGATGATATCTCAAAGTTGTTTTGATTTGCATTGCCCTGATATCTAGGGAGGTTGAGCATGACCTTAAGTGTCTTTTGGCCATTCGAACTTCTGTTGAGAATTCTCTGTTCAGTTCAGCGCCCCATTTTTTAATTGGGTTAATTGGCATTTTACCATCTAGTCTCTTGAGTTCCTTATATATTTTAGAGATCAGACATTTGTCAGTTGCAGGGTTGGTGAAGATCTTTTCCCAGTCAGTAGGCTGCCTTTGTGTCTTAGTGACAATGTCCTTTGCTTTACAGAAGCTGCTCAACTTCAGGAGGTCCCATTTATTCAATGTTGCCCTTAATGTCTGTGCAGCTGGGGTTATGCGCAGGAAACGGTTCCCTGTGCCCATTTGTTGTAGAGTACTTCCCACTTTCTCCTCTATCAAGCTCAATGTGTTCAGATTAATATTGAGGTCTTTAATCCATTTGGACTTGAGTTTTGTGCATGGTGATAGATATGGATCTACTTTCATTCTTCTACAGGTTGACATCCAGTTATGCCAGCACCATTTGTTGAAGATGCCATCTTTCTTCCATTGTGTACTTTTGGCTCCTTTATCAAAAATCAGGTGTTCATAGGTTTGTGGTTTAAGATCCGGGTCTTCTATACGATTCCATTGGTCAACTTCTCTGTTTTTATGCCAATACCAAGCTGTTTTCAATACTGTAGCTTTGTAATAGAGTTTGAAGTCAGGGATGGTAATGCCTCCAGAAGTACCTTTATTGTATAAGATTTTTTTGGCTATCCTGGGTTGCTTGTTTTTCCATATAAAGTTGATTATTGTCCTCTCAATCTCTGTGAAGAATTTTAATGGGACCTTGATTGGGATTGCATTGAATCTATAGATTGCTTTTGGTAGAATTGCCATTTTTACTATGTTGATCCTCCCAATCCACGAGCAGGGGAGATCCTTCCATTTTCTGGTATCCTCTTCAATTTCTTTCTTCAAAGACTTAAAGTTCTTGTCAAATAAATCCTTCACTTCCTTGGTTAGAGATACTCCCAGATATCTTATGCTATTTGTGGCTATTGTGAAAGGTGATACTTCTCTGATTTCCCTCTCTGCTTCCTTATCCTTTGTGTATAGGAGGGTGACTGATTTTTTGGAGTTGATCTTGTAACCTGCCACGTTACTGAAGGAGTTTATCAGCTGTAGTAGTTCTTTGGTGGAGTTTTTGGGGTCGCTTATGTATACTATCATATCATCTGCAAATAATGAAAGTTTAACTTCTTCCTTTCCAAATTGAATCCCCTTGATTCCCTTATGTTCTCTTATTGCTATTGCTAGAACTTCAAGCACTATATTGAAGAGATAAGGAGAGAGTGGGCAGCCTTGTCGTGTTCCTGAATTTAGTGGGATAGCCTTGAGTTTCTCTCTGTTTAATTTGATGTTAGCTGTCGGCTTGCTGTAAATAGCTTTTATTATATTTAGGAATGACCCTTGTATCCCTAATCTCTCCAAAACTTTTATCATAAAAGGGTGCTGAATTTTGTCAAATGCTTTTTCAGCATCTAATGAGATGACCATATGGTTTTTTTCTTTCAGTTTATTTATATGATGGATTACATTGATAGATTTTCGTATGTTGAACCAGCCCTGCATCTCTGGGATGAAGCCTACTTGATCGTAGTGGATAATTTTTCTAATGTGTTCTTGGATTCGGTTTGCCAGTATTTTATTGAGAATTTTTGCGTCAATGTTCATGAGTGAGATTGGCCTGTAATTCTCTTTCTTGGTTGAGTCTTTGTGTGGTTTAGGTATCAGGGTAACTGTAGCTTCATAGAAGGAATTTGGCAGTGACTCTTGTGTTTCTATATTATGAAATACCTTAAGGAGTATAGGTATTAGGTCTTCTTGGAAGTTCTGGTAGGATTCCGCATTGAAACCATCTGGTCCTGGGCTCTTTTTGGTAGGGAGGTTTCTGATAACAGTTTCTAATTCTTTGCGACTAACAGGACGATTTAGAGCATTTACCAGGTCCTGGTTTAACTTTGGTATATGGTATTTATCTCAAAAACTGTCCATTTCTTTTACATTTTCCAATTTTGTGGCATACAGGCTTTTGTAGTAAGATCTAATGATTCTCTGAATTTCCTCTGTGTCTGTGGTTATGTCCCCCTTTTCATTTCTGATCTTATTAATTTGCGTGTTCTCCCTCTGCCGTTTGATTAGTTTGGCTAAGGGTTTGTCAGTCTTGTTGATTTTCTCCAAGAACCAGCTTCTTGTTTCATTGATTCTTTGGATTGTTTTCTGTGTTTCTATTTTGTTGATTTCTGCCCTCAGTTTGATTATTTCCAGTCTTCTACTTCTCCTAGGTGAGTCTGCTTCTTTTTTTTTCCAGAGCTTTCAGGTGTGCTGTTAAGTCACCAATGAGTGCTTTCTCCGTTTTCTTTAAGTGGGCACTTAGTGCTATAAACTTTCCTCTTAGCACTGCTTAAATTGTGTCCCATAGGTTTGAGTATGTTGTGTCTTTGGCTTCATTAAATTCAAGAAAGACTTTAATTTATTTCTTTATTTCTTCCTTGACCCAGGTGTGGGTCAGTAGTTGACTGTTCAGTTTCCATGAGTTTGTGGGCTTTCTGGGGGTAGCATTGTTGTTGAATTCTAATTTTAATCCATGGTGATCCGAGAAGACACAGGTGGTTACTAATTTTTTTTGTAACTGTGGAAGTTTGCTTTGTTACCAAGTATATGGTCAATTTTCGAAAAGGTTCCATGAGCCGCAGAGAAGAAGGCATATTCTTTCCTATTTGGGTGGAATGTGCTATAGATGTCTGTTAAGTCCATTTGTTTCATTACCTCCATTAAGTCTTTCAATTCTCTGTTAGGTTTCTGTCTGATTGACCTGTCCATTGGTGAGAGAGGAGTGTTGAAGTCTCCAACTATTAGTGTGTGTGGTTTGATGGCTGCCTTGAGTTCTAGAAGTGTTTCTTTTACATAAGTGGGAGCTTTTATATTAGGGGTATATATATTCAGGATTGAGACTTCATTCTGATGGATTTTTCCTGTTATGAGTATAAAGTGTCCCTTTCCATCTCTTCTGATTGATTTTAGTTTGAAGTCAATTTTCTTGGAAATTAGTATGGACACACCCGCTAGTTTCTTAGGGCCATTTGCTTGATAAACCTTTTCCCAACCCTTTACTCTGAGTAGGTGTCTGTCTTTGTGGTTGAGGTGTGTTTCTTGTAAACAGCAAAATGTTGGATTCTGTTTTCGTATCCAGTCTCTTAGCCTGTGCCTTTTTATAGGTGAATTGAGTCCATTGATATTAAGTGATATTAATGACCAGTGGTTGTTAACTTCAGTCATTTTTAGTAGTAGAGTTTGTGTGTTTCCCTTCTTCTAGTTGTGCTGGTGAAGGGTCGCTAGATGCCTGAGTTATTGTGGGTGTTGTTGGGCTCCTTGGTTTGTGAATTTCCTTCTATTACTTTCTGCAAGGCTGGATTTGTGGCTGCGTATTGTTTAAATCTGTTTTTGTCCTGGAATATCTTGTTTTCTCCATCAATGGTGAATGCAAGCTTTGCTGGGTATAGTAGTCTAGGCTTGCATCCATGTTCCCTTAGTGTCTGTAGCACATCTATCCAAGCTCTTCTGGCTTTCATGGTTTCCATTGAGAAATCAGGTGTAATTCTGATAGGTTTCCCTTTATATGTTATTTGACCTTTTTCCTTTGCAGCTCTTAATATCTGTTCTTTATTCTGTATGTTTTGTGTTTTGATTATTATATGGCGTGGGGATGCTTTCTTTTGATCCAGTCTATTTGGTGTTCTGTAGGCTTCTTGTACCTTCATAGGAACATCCTTCTTTAGGTTGGGGAAGTTTTCTTCTATAATTTTGTTGAATATGTTTTCTGGGCCTTTGAGTTGTAATTCTTCTCCTTCTTCTACCCCAATTATTCTTAGGTTTGGTCTTTTCTTGGTGTCCCAGATTTCCTGAATGTTTTGTGTTAAGAATTTGTTAGATTTGTTTAGTTCTTTATTCTGTGAGTTTATTTCCTCTATAGTATCTTCAGAGTCCGAGATTCTTTCTTCCATCTCTTGTATTCGGTTGGAAATACTTGTCTCTGAAGTTTCTGTTCGTTTACTCAGAGTTTCCATTTCCAGTCGTCCCTCAGATTGTATTTTCTTCAATACCTCCATTTCATTTATCAGGTCTTGTACTGTTTCCCTTACCTGTTTGATTGCTTTTTCTTGTTTTTCTTGGGTATCTTTGAGAGATTTATTTATTTCGTCTACCTTTTGGTTTGTCATCTCCATTTCTTTATGGCAGTTTTTTACCTCCTGTTTAAGGTCCTCTATTATTTCCATAAAGTACTGTTTAAGGTCGGATTCTTCTATATCTTCTGGGGTAGGGTGTTCAACTCTTGTTGTTTCGGGATGTCTGGATTGTGGTGATGTCATGTTGCCTTTCATGTTGTTGGAGGAGCTCCTGCATTGGCGCCTGCCCATCTCTTCCTTGAAAAGGAGCCCGGAGGCGTTTGGTGTCCTAGACCAATCTTTGCTGTGACTGAAACTGGTTGGATCTCCCCAGTGTCAGAGGAGGACCTATTCCTTGCGTCACAATCTGAAGAAGCCCGCACTCCCTTGCAGGAATCCCCAGACCTGCCTGGAGGCCAGAGTCTGAATCCTCTGGGTGGATGGCCTTAGAACAGGAGCAGGACACCAGTTCAGGTGGAACTGAACTGGTGGAATACCACACAGCGAACCTGGCAGCACAATCTGAAGGAGCCCTCACCCCTCCGCAGGAATCCTCAGACCTGCCTGGAGGCCAGAGTCTGACCCCTTTGGGTGGATGGCCTTAGAACTGGACCAGGACACCTGAGAACACTAGGGAAAGCTTGGGAGACACAGGGACGGGAGAAACAGACACAAGCCTGCAGAGGGAAGTGGGGGTAGTGGGCCTGTGCTCTCTTCCAGGGCAGGTTGCCCCAGGGTCCGCATTCACTCACCAGTTCAGATGGAATGTCAGTGCACAGGATCAGGGATTCCAGGCAGCCCAGGGTCGCAGCCCAGACAAAAGGGCCAAGGTGGGGGCAGGGCGGGATGGAATACCACACAGCGAACCTGGCAGCACAATCTGAAGGAGCCCGCATCCCTCCGCAGGAATTCTCAGACCTGCCTGGAGGCCAGAGTCTGACCCCTTTGGGTGGATGGCCTTAGAACAGGAGCAGGGCACCGGAGAACACTAGGGAAAGCTTGGGAGACACAGGGACGGGAGAAACAGACACAAGCCTGCAGAGGGAAGTGGGGGTAGGGTGTCTGTGCTCTCTTCCAGGGCAGGTTGCCCCAGGGTCCGCATTCACTCACCAGTTCAGATGGAATGTCAGTGCACAGGATCAGGGATTCCAGGCAGCCCAGGGTCGCAGCCCAGACAAAAGAGCCAAGGTGGGGGCAGGGCGGGATGGAATACCACACAGCGAACCTGGCAGCACAATCTGAAGGAGCCTGCACCCCTCCGCAGGAATCCTCAGACCTGCCTGGAGGCCAGAGTCTGACCCCTTTGGGTGGATGGCCTTTAGAACTGGAGCAGGACGCCTGAGAACAACTAAGAAAATATCACTGGTGCTACTGTGTTGAGAGGTCAGCAAGGTATGAAAGTGCATCTCCAGAAGTCGTCATCAGGACTGCAGTGTCCCAAAGAATGATGGATCCTCTGGCAGACTGTCAGGTCCCCTTGCAGGCCAAGCAGCTCTCAGACAAAGGCCTACCTTGTCCCGGGCAGTCAAATGAAGGAGGGGACCTCCCACCGGCCTGGGTGCACTCAATTCCAGGTCCCCAGAGCCCAAACAGGCTGAGCTGTGGGATTTTGTGGCCCCAAAGACGGGAGGATGAGGCGGGGGGGGGGGAGGATTCTGGGTGCAAGCTGGGAAGGGACAGGAAGAGAGAGGTGGTATCCGGGGAGAATAACCCCTGCAGGAAGAGCAGGAAGTGTGCTGGTGGCAGGGGGAGTTGTGGAATGTCGGTGGTCCCTCTCCGGGCAGCTGCCGCGGTTCAGGCACTCACTCCTCACTCACCCCAAAGAATGATGGATCCTCTGGCAGACTGTCAGGTCCCCTTGCAGGCCAAGCAGCTCTCAGACCAAGGCCTACCTTGCCCCGGGCAGTGAAATGAAGGAGGGGACCTCCCACCGGCCTGGGTGCACTCAATTCCAGGTCCCCAGAGCCCAAACAGGGTGAGCTGTGGGATTTTGTGGCCCCAAAGACGGGAGGATGAGGCAGGGGGAGGGGGGGAGGATTCTGGGTGCAAGCTGGGAAGGGACAGGAGAGAAGCACTTTCTTTAAACTGTTCAAAGCATCGGTAGAAGTAAAAGGAGTGTTCCATTACAGTCTATAGTCTGTAGTTTGAAAGATAAGAACATTCTTTTGAAATTGTATTTAGCTTCTTAATAGAACTGTGAAATTTCTTCAAAGAAATACATGAAGCTTTCTGAGAAAGACCCACATTGCTTTTCAGTTTTCTCTTCATGTTAGCACCTTTATAAACTTTCATGAAATCGCACATGTGATTCTCTCAAAAGAGAAGCAATTTCTTTAATCTGTTCAAAGCAATGTTAGAAGTAAAAGGAGTGTTCCATTATACTTTATATGCTTTAGTTTGAATGATAAGCACATTCTTTTGAAAGTGTATTTAGCTTCTTAACAGAACAATGAGATTCTCTCAAAGAAACACCCAAAGCTTTCTGAGAAAGATGCACATTACTTTTTATTTTTCTCTTCATGTTAGCACCTGTATAAGCTTTCATGAAAAACACACATAAATTTCTCCTAGAAGAGAAGCACAATGTAGTACTACACAACAGAGAAAAATAATTACATCTTGGAATTAGCAGACAAATGGATAGAGCTAGAAAACATCAAATTGAGCAAGGTAACCCAGCCCCAGAAACACAATTATCATATGTACTCATTCATAAGTGGTTTTTAAAACATAAGGCAAAGATAACAGGCCTACTAATCACAATCCCAGAGAACCTACACAACAATGAGGACCCTAAGAGAGACATACATGGATCCAATCTACATGGGAGGTAGTAAAAGACAAGATCTCCTGAGTAAATTGGGAGCATGGGGACCTTAGAAGAGTGTTGAAGGGGAGGGGAGAGACAGGGAGAGGACCAGAGAAAAATGTATAGTTCAATAAAATCAATATTTAAAAAAAGAAAAGAAAAGAAAAAGAACATCCTGGGTAGAAAGACTTCTAGATTTATTATTAAAACTCTCCCAGTCACTGACTATTACTAACAATTTCTTATCCCAGGGTTCTATAAGTTTTACAAAACTGACTTCTCAGAACAAAACAATACAATATTTCCTAATATTCTGTGATCTAAAGACTTAAACAGAGAGGAATAGTTTACAGCAGAGTTTCACAGTGAGAACTTAGTAAAAGAAGAAACTGAGTAAGGTGGCCTTTAATCTCAGCACTCAGGAGGCAGAAGCAGATGGACCTATGCATTCAAGGCCAGCCTAGTCTACAAAGTGAGTTCCAGGACAGCTAGAGCTGTTATACAGAGAAACCCTGCTTTGAAAAACCAAAAGCCAAAAGAAAAACACAGAAAAACAATACAAAAAAGGACCTGCTATAGAATATTATTTTAAGATGTGTTACATTTGTCTATGCTGTGGAACATTTGTTTTAAGGATGCAAAGATGTGTTGTTGCATTCTTTCATGTTGCATTTGTTTTAACTCTGTAAAGCTGTGTTACTTTACCTGTCTAAAACACCCGATGGTCTAAAAGTGAGCTGAGTGGCCAATAGTGAGGCAAAAGAAAGGATAGGCAGGGCTGGCAGGCAGAGTATGAACAGAAGAAGAAGAGAGAAAAGAGAGATCACGGAGTGAAAAAAGAAGGGGCCAGCCACCCAGTCACACAGCCACGGAGCAAGAGTGAAAGTAAGATTACAGAGGTAAGAAAAGGAGAGAGCCCAGAGGCCAAAGGTAAACAGGATAACTTAAGCAAAGCTGGCTAGAAACAAGCCAAGCTAAGGCCGGGCATTCACAAGTAAGAATACGCCTCTGTGTGTATTGACCTGGGAACTGCGTGGCAGACCTCCAAAAGAGTAAAACAACCAACAACATTTTGGCATTCCAACATGGGGTTAGAGTAAAAATTTCCCAACTACAGGACCAATTAGGGTACAGGACTTGCATTCTCATCTAATGTAGCATGAAAGCCAGCAATGTGGACAATTTAAAATGTACCCCAAGTAAGCACTGCTGGGCCCTCAGCAGTGGCTGGCTGGGCCTGTGTTCTGGTTCTGCTAACACTGGGTGACAGATGTTACAGCATCTACAGTATCCAGACAAGAAGCTACTTCTCTTTAGCGAAAACTAGACGTACTTAACACAGTAGCTGAAATATCTGTATCGTATTGCTTTTGATTTTTATATAAAAGCATCTTAACAGAGTATCTTTGGTTTTTTTTTTTTTTTTTTTTTTTTTTTTTTTTTTTTTTTTTG
The DNA here is from genome assembly GCF_903992535.2 of Arvicola amphibius. Lineage (NCBI taxonomy): Eukaryota > Metazoa > Chordata > Mammalia > Rodentia > Cricetidae > Arvicola > Arvicola amphibius. The sequence goes on from NC_052052.2 coordinate 84,765,490, forward strand.
GTTTTTTGAGACAGGGTTTCTCTGTAGCTTTGGAGCCTGTCCTGGAACTAGCTCTTGTAGACCAGGCTGGTCTCGAACTCACAGAGATCCGCCTGCCTCTGCCTTCCGAGTGCTGGGATTAAAGGCGTGCGCCACCACCGCCCGGCTTAACAGAGTATCTTTACAGCAAGGATAAAGCAGAAATCTTCAACCTCCCATGATAGCTACAAATGGAGCCCAACACATGTGTAATGACCACACCATGCTGGAATGTCGAAAGGGTGAGCACTAGGTCTAAAATTTCTGGCTAATCTCTTTTCTGGCTTAAAAGAATCTTTTGAATTTTTCTTTCCTAGTTCTGTTTCTTCTTGTTTTGTTTTTTTAGACAGTCTCACTGTACCCACTGGCCTGTAGCTACCTATCTTGGCTTGACCCCCAGAACACTGGGGTTACAAGTATGTGTCACCATGTCTGGCTTAACAATTATTTTATACCGCAGATTTCTAAGGCATGCAACTGTCTGGTTTCACAGGGTACAGTGGTGAAGTCGCTTGTCACAGCTTTTCTACAAAAGGAAATGTCTATAGCAACTGCCAGTTGCATGATTTGGAAAATCTTGTTGCATTATTTACTCTTAGATCGTTTATGTTTCAATTCTTTGAAAATTTTACCTTTATGTCAGTTACATACTAGTTCAGGATAAAATTGAATTACAAAAAAAAAATCACCCAGCTGAGTCAGATAGCAGCTCATGCTTGCTACCTACCTACATTTGCAATGAAGAGTTTCTCCTACAGCTAACCTGTGCCCAAGACTGCTCCCCATTCCAATCTTCATCCCAACTTTTATCTAAGCTCTCAGCTTTTCTTGGTACTGATCCCTCCCTCTCCATAAACGTGCATATACTGGAGCCTGAGCACAGGCCACTAGGATGCTAAGCACATGCTCTGCTCCCACCATCAGCTTCTACCTGTCTCTTGATCTTGATTCATTGGTGCTCTGCCTGACTGCTCCTTATATTCTCCGTGAACATCCTCATCCACAGCTATGACTTCACTTCCAGGAAGCAGAGAGTGCCCCATATCTTATCAGTCCCTCATACTGGCCCCTACACAAACAACCTTTACCTCCTTTTAGACAGAGTTAGTTTTCCTTCACCTGACCAAACCCGTCTGGTCCAGCACCGACCCTGCCCTTCTTCCCCAGTGAGCTGCTCCTGTGACAGTGCCACTCTTCTCTCACAAGCAGCAGACACAGACAGTCTTTCTGTGACTCGCTATGTTAGTTTTTCCTGTTGCTGTGACAGAACACCCATGACCAAGGCAGCTTATAGAAGGGAAAACCGGTTTATGTGATCTTACGGTGACAGAGAAATGAGAGCCCACCACCATCACAGTGGGGAAGCACAGCAACAGGCCTGGCAGCCAAAGCAGTAAGCCAAGAGCTTGAGCACAAAGCAGAGCACGCTGGAAATGCCATGAGTCTTTACCTCTCAGAGTCCACCCCCAGAGACATCCTTCCTCATCTCTTAAACCTTCCCAAACAGTGCCACCAAATGGGGAACAAGTGCTCTGTTCAAACACATGAGCCTACAGGGGACATTCTTATTCAAACCACCACACTCTCGTAAACTTCAAAACAGACGACTTTACAGGCTACTTTCCTAATTTTCTCCCCAAGTTTATCATCCTTTCTCCCTACAGCTGGACCATATTTGATGGCCTGGCCTGAGTCTCCAAGACTGTAAACTTGGTACAGGCCACCCTCTACCCTGCTGTCACCATAAACCTGTAGTGGTTTGGATCTTGAATATTCCCCAAATGCCCATGTGAGGAAGGCTTTACCTCGGCCTGTTGAGCTCCTGGGAGATGATGGCACCTTTAGGAAGCAGGACTTGGTGAAAGGAAGTGGGGTCACTGGGAGTGTGTCCTTGCAGGGTATGTCTTTCTCTCTGCTTCAGGTGCGATAGCAAGCAGCTCCCTTCTCCACAGATGCCCACCCCCACCATAATGTAGGCCTTAAGATCACCCCAACAACAACAGCCAGCCAACCACAGTTTGGAAATCATGGGCCAAGCGAAAGCTTTTTTCCTTACAAACTGATGACGTAAGTGTTACAGGCATAGAAAGCTGACTAACACAGCGTACAAGACACAAACTTGATCACATCATTTCCTTTATAAAACGCATCACCGGGCATAGCGGTACATGCCTATCTATAATCTCATGAGCATCACAAGTTCAAGGCTGGCCTGGTCCACTTACCCAGTTTCAGGTCAGCCATGGTTACACAACAAGAACCTGTCTCAACCCCCAGAACTCCTATCCCCACAATGAAATTTCCACTATGGTCAGCCCAAATCTGTATTAGTGTTAATTAGGTCTTTTAAGATCACACTCTTGGGGCTGGCGAGATGGCTCAGCGGTTAAGAGCATTGCCTGCTCTTTCAAAGGTCCTGAGTTCAATTCCCAGCAACCACATGGTGGCTCACAACCATCTGTAATGGGGTCTGGTGCCCTCTTCTGGCCTGCAGGCATATATGCAGACAGAATATTGTATACTTAATAAATAAATAAATATTTTTTTAAAAAGTGCTTTTAAAAAAAGATCATACTCTTCCTGTATCTCGAGGACTGCTGAAATGTATTCTAGTCGCATGGAATTATATGCACATCCCTGAGTGCATAGTGCTCTTTCATTCTGCTCAGAAGTCTTCCCCACATGGCTATTTCTCCTCCTGGCCCCACCGCTCAGTCAGCACCACAGCACACAGTGTCTGCTGCTCAGGTACAGTCTCTGACGAGTGCTCTCCCAACTCCAGTCCTTTCTCTCTGTTGTCCATATCCTACTGCCTCTGGGAGTGTGCCCTTGAAGGGGTGTCTGGACACCAGCTCCTCTCTCCTCTCTGCTGTCTGTACCCCTACTCCCTGATGAGAGCTAGGTCTCTCTCTGGGAGTGTGCTCTTGCAGGGGTGTCTGGACACCAGCTCCTCTCTCCTCTCTGCTGTCCGTACCCCTACTCCCTGATGAAGTGTGCTCTTGCAGGGGTATCTGCACAGCAGCTCCTTTCTCCTGCTGCTCTCTGCTCTCCCACCAGCTATCACATGGGATGGACTGCTACAGAATGCACCCCATGAAAATCCCTACCATCATGTTTTTCACAATACTCCTGAAAATAACTGGTTTTCTTATTCGGTCTTACCTTTAGACTGTTTCTAGTTTCTCTGTATCCACAAAACTAATAAGCATTTTTAGATAAAAGAATAAAGCATCAAATATAAGTTATTTTATACTGACTAGAAAACTATTTTCATAATTTTCCCACTCTAGCAGTGCTGCTCCTAAGGTGAAAACTTATAATCCTACAAGGCAGGTTACAGTTTGAATGTAAATGACTAAGATGATAAAGCAATCTCAGCTCCCAGTGTCAAATGCCATTAGCAGAGTGACATACATCCTTCCTGTTTTCCTCTTACCAAACTTGATAGTTTTTGGTCTGTTCCTCAATTATTGCAGTGATGTAGTTCATTTCCTCTTGCAAATCCTTCTGAAGTGACCTCAAGAGAACTCTCTGAAAATGCTTATAGCAAAACAGCAAGCATCCACTCTGGTTACTCCACACAAGTTGCCTAGCAAGAACACCAAATAAAGCTACAATACAGTAATATAATCTATAGACAATAGTCTGGTACTGACTTTACACAGCCAATAAGTTAGCAATCTAAGAACTTATAATCGTCAAAATTCATACATCTAGAACTGGAAGAACCAAGTATTTCATGTGTAAATAGAGAAACACACAACAAACACAAAATAGAGAAAAAGGAAAGTTTTGAGCTTTAAGGAATGGGAAGACAAGTAACTACATTGTTATTTTTAGGTAATATTCTGGATTCTGGCATTCTATAATAAAAAATAAGACATGTTCTTTTCTATAGGATATAGTTATCTATATAATAATTAATAACATTACAAACATTATCAAAATACTGTAGTTTAGAACCACTACCAGAATATTACTTACAAATAAAATACGTCTTTCTATCGGGTATGATGGGCACACGCCTTTAATCCCAGATTAAATTGCACTTGGAAAGCACAGGCAGGTAGAGCTCTGATGTTAGGCTGCCTGGGTTATAGAGAATTCCAGGCCAGCCAGGGCTATATATTTAGAGCATGTCTTCAAAAGTAAAACGTGGTAAAATAAACTAAAGAAAAGAAAAAAAAGAATAAGAAAAGATGGTACTAGAGGTTTAATATGCAGCTTAAAAGTCAATCCAGAAAGGAGACAGAGAAGGGAAGAGCACTTAAACCTACAACTTAAAAGAGGTCAAGACAAGGTTTAGGATTGGGAGATGGCTCAGTGGTTAAGACACCTTTTCTTACCTGGGTTCAGTCCCACATGGTGGTTTATAACCATTCTGTAACCATTCTGTAACTCCAGTTCCAGGGGAGCCCACACCCTCCTCTGACCTCAGAGCCACATGTACCAGGCATGTGGTACACAGATACACATGCAAGCAAAAACACTCATACACATTTTAAAGAAATAAAATTAAGTTTAAAAAAAAGGTTTAAAAGAGGAATAGGAATCTTCTCCACAACAGCAGTTTAAAAAAAAAAGAAAATTAATTGCAAAATTCTAAAAGAATAAGGCTTCCCATGTAGAAATCTATTAGTAAAGATAAAGGCTTAAGACAAAAACCCTTTAATTAAATAAATCTCAAACTTAAAAAAAGTGTTTTAATGTATTTTAATAATTTTTAATGTATATGTTTTATACATTACTTGTAAAAATATTTATATATCTTTTTAAGCATGTATTTAATGCATGTATATCTATGCACCATATGTGTACACCGGCCTGCACAGGCCAGAAGAGGGCATAAGATCCTCTGGAATTGGAGTAACAAACAGATGGTTGTGAGCTACCATGGTTGCTGGGAATGAAATCCAGGTCCTATGTAAGAGCAACAAGCACATCTTTAATCCCAGCATTTGGGAGTCAGAGGCGGGCAGATCTCAGAGGTCAAGGCCAGCCGGTCCTACAGACAGTTCCAGGACAGCCAGGGCTTCATAGAGAAACCCGTTCTGAAAAAAAACAAATACAACCAAAAACCCAAAGCAAGCAAACCAAACCAACTCAAACAAAACCAGTGCTCTGAACCACTGAGTCATCTCTCCAGCCCCATGTCAAACACTTTTATCCACACAATCTTTTCTTTTTTTTTAAGATTTATTTATTTATTATGTATACAACATTCTGCCTCCATGTATGCCAGAGGAGGGTGCCAGATCTCATTACAGATGGTTGTAAGCCACCATGTGGTTGCTGGGCATTGAACTCAGGACCTTTGGAAGAGCAGCCAGTGTTCTCAACCACTGAGCCATCTCTCCAGCCTCCCATACAACCATTTCTAAGTTTTCTTCTACTCAAGGATGTACTCTATAAAATGAGAAAGTATATCAAGAAAAATAGTTGGGTGTGGTGGTTCATACCTTAATTCCAACTCTTGGGACAGGGTGCATGTGTGCAGAAACAGGCAGAGTTTTGTGTGTTTATGGGCAGCTTGGTCTGCACGATGACATTTTGAGGGGTTTTATTGTCTTTTGTTTTTTCACTAAAAATCAAAAAATAATAAAAGTCAATAGATTTATAAGGTTTGAATAGATATCAGAGTATGACATACTCAATAATAAAGAAATAGTTACAGGTCAGAGTCTGGGAGAGGAATTACTGCCACAAAGGAAACTAAACCAAACAGAACAGAAATCTCAGCTGACTCTACAGCTCAATATACAGCATATTTGCCTACCATGCATGAAACTAGGCATGGAGGCATGTAGCTGGAATTTCAGCACCTGAGAGCAGGTACAGTAGATCACAAATCATTCCAGCTACCTACTGAGCTCATGGCCAACCTGCACTATACTAGATCCTTCCTTGCCTTAAAAAACAAAAACAGAGCTGGTGTCACCAAGCCTAATGACCTGAGTTCCATCCCTGAGACCCACATAGTGGAAAGAACTGACTCCCAAAGGGAGCTGTGATGTGTCTGTGCATTGTACACACAGACACAAATATAAGTTAAAAAATTAAAAATACTCCTTTCAGCAATCTATTAACGGACATGTAATTGTACTACAAAACATGGATAGCACGAAGTATAACTCATTTGTTGCAGAAAGAAGTACAGCTAACTCTGCAACTTCCAGAGAAAGAATTATGTCGACAATGCAAAACCAAACAGTAGCACAGTGTTATATTGTACACAGAAGTTAATTCAAGAAAACGGAAAGGGACTCTGGTGGCACAAAAGAATGGGGCAGAGATTGCTATTTTTCATTTTAACAGACTTTAAGACAAATACGTGAATTATTATTTTGATGAAAATTAAAATTCAGTTAAAAATGGAGTCACAGACTCAAACCCAAGTCCTGCTAGCAGTAATTATTAATGGCGTCTATTACTTACCACCCTGTATAGTTGATTGCGTTTAACTCAATAGCATCCCAGGAGAGCTTAAAGGCTCGTTTGCTTCTTTCATCGCGCTGCAGAACGGCTAGGGCTAGGAAGTAATCATAAACATCTCTAACTGGAGACAGGACACACAAGTACCACGGTTTAAAATCCACTGTACTTACACACATATATTATCTGCAGGTGCATCATTTATACCAGGAAGCAAACACAGTCAAACAGGTGGGTGGCTGGGATGTTTTATTATTATATTATTAATTTCTTGAGATGATGTCTCACGTATACCAGGCTAGATTAAACTTGCTATATAACTAAGGCTGGCTTTGACTCCTAATCTTCCTGCTTCCCAGGAGCTAGGGTTATAGCTGTGTACCATGTCAGCAGAGGCAAATGACAGTGAGTGCCACTCTGACAATACTCAGTGTCACAGACACAACACATGAGCTATGGAAGTCTAATCATGCTTACCACATGTATTATAGGTTAATGCCAAACTAACTCTCTCAAATACGTAAAATTCATGTTATGACTGCTCTAAGTCTTCTTAATGGTTATATGGTTCAAGCTTTATTTTTAATCTATTTCTCTGCACAGGTGGTTTCCTTGATCTTGATGGTTCAAAACAGGTGCATATTTTTACAGCTGATATTCTTGGTGCTAACTATGAGCCAAACACTGTCATGTGTATGTAAGAAATTCACTCTCTCTGGAACACTTGCTTTCTCTGTCCTCATTTACATTTCTCTATGGGTATCGACTACAGAGAGGTTAAATGATGTTTATGGATAGAGATCCAGTAAAATGAACATGCCAGAATTTAAGCCAGGTAGTTGAACTCCAAAGTCTCTGCTCTTAATCCTTGGCACATAATAAAAAAAAGAGTTATTTTTATTTTTATTTAGTGACTGTGTGTACTCAGGTATCCAGGGGTGCCAGAAGAGGGTGCCTGAGTCCCTGGAGCTGGAGTTACAGGTGGTTCTGGAGTTACAGGTGGTTCTGGAGTTACAGGTGGTTCTGAGCTGCTTCGTGAGGGTGCTGAGAAAGAACTCAGGCCCTTCCTTTACTCTTGTCTGCATGGCATCTCCTTAGCACCTCCCTTATGCCATATGCTAGAGCGAGGCCAGAACACGTATTAGAAGTGGCACTCAGGGGCTGAAGCCACGGCTCAGCAGTTCAGAGGACCTCGGTTTTGCCCTCAGCACTCACATGACAGCTCACAACCCTCTGCAATTCCAGTTCCAGAGGTTTCTATGCCATCTTCTGGCCTCTATGGACACTTGCATGTATATGGTGCACAGACACACATGCAGACAGAAACAGTCATTGGTATAAAAGTAAATCTTAAAAGAAAAACAACTTTAGCATAAGTTTATAAGACTTGACTACTTTCTAATTTTTACAGCTGTATCGCACTGCTTTCCAAAAATGTCAGCATCTGAGAACTACTACGTGCCGTTATAATGGATGGAGCTAAGACAGCTTCAACTGTAGACAGCACTTTATTTCTAGGTCTATATAGGCCCTTACTTTATTTTCATTTTCAGTTCATATTTTTTAATATTGTCTCTTCATTCTAGTCTAAGAGTTCCTTACCAAATTCTGATTAGCAATTCTGCTTTCTATAACGTATCTTTTCCCATAATGTTGTTTGCTTTTTAACTCAAGGTTCTGCAACTGTGTAAGTTTTAAACTTTGGTATATTTACCTTCCAATTTTTGATAAGTTTAATTTATTTTCAACTCGACAACCACTAGGGTTATCTAGGAAGCAGGAACTTCAACTGAGAAAATACCTCCGCCCAGTACTCAGAAGGCAGAGGAAGGTGGATCTCCGTGAATTCAAGGCCTGATTTCACAATAAGTTCTAGGTCAGCCAGAGCTAATGTGAGACTCGGTCTCCCTCCTGTCCCCAAGAAACCTTACAAATCTGAGAAGGTTTGGGGGTTACATTTCTCATCACTAGTGAGGGAGACATTTTTGTGTATTTCTATTTCTTCTAAAAATATTATGTGAGATATTTCAGAAAACATTTTCATATAATTACATACTCTGAAATTTTCCTTAATATCGAGTATTTTATATCTAATCTCATAATATTTGCATTACAATAAAAATGTAAGTAGCATTTTCTTTGCTTATCCTGTTTACAGAGGGTTGAGAATGTCTGTTGCTGTCTTCTGGGGATCAAATCCAGGACCCTGTATATACTCTGTAGGCAATGCTCTACAGAGCTACACTCTCACCCAAGCTGACTCTCTTATACTTGCATAGAACTTATTTTTGTCTCAGAACATTAATTCATCTTTACTTACAAGCTCATTAAGATATGAGATAAATTATGCTTTTATCTAAATGCATAGCCAAGAGGATCAACCTATTGATGAAAGCATGAAACATGTTTTTCAATCACACAGTAAGGCCTCATAGATACTGATGACTTACTTCAGTGCTTACCCCTTCTGATTTCTATACCAGTATGGCATGTTAACTGTTTGGTACTACATTTTCATTTCATATACAGCAACCCCCATACCATTGTTCTTCCTTTTCAAACAGTTCTTACCATAACTTAATAATCAGTAAGTAAATAAATGCATGCTTTTTGCAAAACGGAATGATCTTAGAAAACAAAGTATTAACTGAAAGAAAAAATATACACACATCTGAACATAAAAACACATAAAATTACAAAAACAGCATTTCATTTCATCTATATATACTTTCCTAGAAGAATAATCAACATTTGCATGACTTCCCACTTACAAAACAGGTCAACCGAGGCTAACACTACACAGCTAAAATACATCTTAAAATGCTGGTACTTGAGCAACTAAAGCTGATTTTAAATAAAACAGTAACTCATTTGTTATGTTCTAAATGCAAATTAAAGCACAACCATACAATAGCTATTATGTATTATAATGTAACATTTAGTACTTAGAATATTTCTATTCCTTCAACAAAGTGTTAAGACAAGTAACAAAGAAAATAACATTAACTCACCAAAAGTAATTCAGATTCTCATTAAAGAAAAATCTCTGTTTTTCATGCTATATGGTTGTAAATTTAAACTTTGTTAGAAGTTTAATTTACAGAGATTTTCCTAATAAACACAAACTTACATTTCTCACTGTAAATGATCTGGACCACTGGATTAGGGCCGTTATTCTGTGGTACTGGGTTTATATCAGCCCATTCTGCCCTGTCCCTGAAAACAGACATGTTCCCCATACTTATACTCAAAACGTGTTAGAAGAAAAACAATTCTAGTGTTGTTGTATTTTTTACTGGCAACAATCACTCATTCAAATTAGTAACTTACCGTAATGACTGGATTCTTCCAGGCCCACCTCTGCCACTTTGTTTTACATATTAAACTCTTAAACACAAAATGGAAACTATCTTTGAATTAAGAAAAATAAGGGTAAGAGGAAGGAGAGATGGTTCAGCAGTTAAAAGTACTTGTTGCTTTTGCAAAGGGCCCGAGTTCAGTTCGAAGCACCCCCATGAAGACTTGAAATTATAATTCTAGTTCCAGAAAATCTGATGCCTTTCTTTGACCTTCAAGGGCTCTTGCAGGCACAGGAATACAGCCATACACATAAAAATAAAATATGTATTTGTTTTACAAGAATTAACGAATCAAGCTACACTTCCTGGTCTTCTGGCTGGGGCTATTCTCCCTGGCTACTGCCTCTCTCTTTCTACCCCACCCAACTTGCACCCAGAAAAACTGTCCCTTCTTCCTCCCCTCTTAGGGTTCATAACATCTCCAGCTCAGCCTAATCAGGACGCTGCGACTGGGTAGGGAGTGCAACCTGAGTGCTGGAGATTCTTTGTTTCAATAGCCTGCCTGCAGCAAGGATCCCTGGCCAGCAAGGACACCTGATCTTATTACAAGAAGATACATCCAGGAGATGAGTGATTTCCTGATACCTCGGCAGCAGCCCAGGAGACTGAGCACAGCCACTTCCTAACACCCTACATTTCCTGGTCTTCCAGCTGGGGCTACTCTCCCTGGCTACTGCCTCTTTCTTCCTACCCCACCCACCTTGCACCCAGAAAAACCAGTCCCTTCTTCCTCCCCTCTAACGGTTCATAATATCTCCAGCTCAGCCCAATCTGGGTGCTGGGACTGGGTAGGGAGTGCAAACGGGCAGGCTGTAGTTTCTTTGTTTCAATAGCCTGCCTGCAGCAAGGTAGGCCCTTTGTCTGTGAGCTTTTTGGCAAGCAAGGACACTTGATCCTGTAAAAGAAGATCCATAGAGGAGCATTTGGAAGAAGAGATGGGCAGGTGCCAATACCAGAATTCCTCCAACAATCTGAAAAACAACATGAAATCACCAGAACCCAGCAATGTTACAACAGGAGGATTTGAACACCTCAATCAAGAAGAAGTAGAAAAAAAATTTTTATGAAAGTGATAGAGGCCCTTAAACAGGAGGTGAAAAACTCCCTTAAAGAAATGAATGAAAAGAATAACAAAAAGTTTGAAGAATTGAGTAAATCCGTAAATGATATCCTAGGAAACCAAGGAAAAACAATCAAACAGATAATGGAAACAGTTCAAGACTTGAAAACTGAAATGGAGGCAAGGAAGAAAACACAAACCGAGGGCCGGCTGGATATGGAAAATCTAGATAAACGAATAGAGACTACAGTAACAAGCATAACCAACAGAATACAAGAGATAGAAGAAAGAATCTCAGATTCTGAAGACACCATAGAGAAAATAAGTGCACTGATCAAAGAAAACAGAAAATCAAACAAATTCTCATCACAAAACATTCAGGAAATCTGGAACACAATAAAAAGACCAAACCTAAGAATAATAGGGGTAGAAGGAGAAGAAATACAGCTCAGATCCAGAAGTTATATTTAATAAAATTATAGAAGAAAACTTTCCCAACCTAAAGAAAGATATTCCTATGAAGGTTCAAGAAGCATACAGAACTCTGAATAGACTGGATCAAAAAAAAAGAAAACCATCCCCTCGCCATATAATAATCAAAACACAAAACATACAGAATAAAGAAAGAATATTAAGAGCTGCAAAGGAAAAAGGTAAGTAACTTATAAAGGTAAACCTATCAGACTTACACCTGACTTCTCTATGGAAACCATGAAAGCCAGAAGGTCCTGGATAGATGTACTGCAGAAACTAAGAGACCATGGATGCAAGCCCAGACTACTATATCCAGCCAAGCTTTTGTTCACTATAAATGGAGAAAACAAAATTTTCCAGGATAAAAACAAATTTAAACAATATGTAGCCACAAATCCAGCCTTACAGAAAGTAAATAGAAGGAAAATCACAAACCAAGGAGTCCAACAATGCCCACAATAACTCAGACATCTAGCAACCCTTCACCAGCACATCTCAAAGAAGGGAAACACACAATCTCTACTACCAAAAAATCCCAAAAATGACAACCAGAGTTAACAACCACTGGCCATTAATAACACTTAATATCAATGGACTCAATTCACCTATAAAAAGGCACAGGCTAAGAGACTGAATACAAAAACAGGATCCAACATTCTGCTGTTTACAAGAAACACACCTCAACCACAGAGACAGACATTTACTCAGAGTAAAGGGTTGGGAAAGGTTTATCAAGCAAATGGACCTAAGAAACAAGCCGGTGTGGCCATACTAATTTCTAACAAAGTTGACTTCAAACTAAAATCAATCAGAAGAGATGGAAAGGGACATTTTATACTCATAACAGGAAAAATCCATCAGAATGAAGTCTCAATTCTGAATATCTATGCTCCTAATATAAAAGCACACACTTATGTAAAAGAAACATTACTAGAACTCAAGGCAGCCATCAAACCACACACACGAATAGTAGGAGACTTCAACACTCCTCTCTCACCAATGGACAGGTCAATCAGACAGAAACCTAACAGAGAATTAAAAGACTTAATGTAGGCAATGAACCAAATTGACTTAACAGACATCTGTAGAACATCCCACCCAAATAGGAAAGAATATACCATCTTCTCTGCGGCTCATGGAACCTTTTTGAAAATTGACCACATACTCGGTAATAAAGCAAACTTCCACAGTTACAAAAAAAATTAGTAACCACCTGTGTCTCATTGGATCACCATGGATTAAAATTAGAATTCAACAACAATGCCACCCCCAGAAAGCCCACAAACTCATGGAAACTGAACAGTCAACTACTGAACCACACCTAGGTCAAGGAAGAAATAAAGAAAGAAATTAAAGTCTTACTTGAATTCAATGAAAATAAAGACACAACATACTCAAACCTATGGGACACTATGAAAGCAGTGCTAAGAGGAAGGTTTATAGCACTAAGTGCCCACTTAAAGAAAACGGAGAAAGCACTCATTGGAGACTTAACAGCATACCTGAAAGCACTAGAAAAAAAAGAAGCAGACTCACCTAGGAGGAGTAGAAGACTGGAAATAATCAAACTGAAGGCAGAAATCAACAAAATAGAAACACAGAAAACAATCCAAAGAATCAATGAAACAAGAAGCTGGTTCTTGGAGAAAATCAACAAGATTGACAAACCCCAAGCCAAACTAATCAAACGGCAGAGAGAGAAAAGCAAATTAATAAGATCAGAAATGAAAAGGGGGACATAACCACAGACACAGAGGAAATTCAGAGAATCATTAGATCTTACTACAAAAGGCTGTATGCCACAAAATTTGAAAAAGTAAAAGAAATGGACATTTTTTTAGATAAGTACCATATACCAAAGTTAAACCAGGACCAAGTGAACAACCTAAATAGTCCTGTTAGTTGCGAAGAATTAGAAACTGTTATCAAAAACCTCCCTACCAAAAAAAGCCCAGAACCAGACGGTTTCAATGCAGAATTCTACCAGAACTTCCAAGAAGACATAATACCTATACTCCTTAAGGTATTTCATAATATAGAAACAGAAGAGTCATTGCCAAATTCCTTTTACGAAGCTACAGTCACCCTGATACCTAAATCACACAAAGACTCAACCAAGAAAGAGAATTACAGGCCAATCTCACTCATGAACATTGACGCAAAAATTCTCAATAAAATACTGGCAATCTGAATCCAAGAACACATTAGAAAAATTATCCACTACGATCCAGTAGGCTCATCCCAGAGATGCAGGGCTGGTTCAACATACAAAAATCTATCAATGCAATCCATCATATAAATAAACTGAAGGAAAAAACCATATGGTCATCTCATTAGATGCTTAAAAAGCACTTGACAAAATTCAACACTCCTTTATGATAAAGGTCTTGGAGAGATTAGGGATACAAGGATCATTCCTAAATATAATAAAGGCTATTTACAGCAAGCCAACAGCTAACATCAAATTAAATGCAGAGAAACTCAAGGCCATCCCACTAAATTCAGGAACACGACAAGGCTGCCCACTCTCTCCTTATTTCTTCAACATAATGCTTGAAGTTCCAGCAATAGCAATAAGACAACATAAGTGGATCAAGGGGATTCAAATTGGAAAGGAAGAAGTTAAACTTTCGTTATTTGCAGATGATATGATAGTGTACATAAGCGACCCCAAAAACTCCACCAAAGAACTCCTACAGCTGATAAACTCCTTTAGTAATGTGGCAGGATACAAGATCAACTCCAAAAAAAATCAGTTGCCCTCCTATACACAAAAGGATAAAGAAGCAGAGAGGGAAATCAGAGAAGTATCACCTTTCACAATAGCCACAAATAGCATAAAATATCTTGGGGTAACTCTAACCAAGTAAGTGAAAGATCTATTTGACAAGAACTTTAAGTCTTTGAAGAAAGAAATTGAAGAGGATACCAGAAAATGGAAGGATCTCCCTTGTGCTTGGATTGGGAGGATCAACATAGTAAAAATGGCAATTCTACCAAAGGCAATCTATAGATTCAATGCAATCCCCATCAAGGTCCCATCTAAATTCTTCACAGATCTTGAGAGGACAATAATCAACTTTATATGGAAAAACATGAAACCCTGGATAGCCAAAACAATTCTATATAATAAAGGAACTTCTGGAGGCATTACCATCCCTGACTTCAAACTCTATTACAGAGCTACAGTATTGAAAACAGCTTGGTATTGGCATAAAAACAGAGAAGTTGACCAATGGAATAGAATAGAAGACCTGGATATTAACTCACAAACCTATGAACACCTGATTTTTGATAAAGGAGCTAAAAGTACACAATGGAAGAAAGAGGGCATCTTCAACAAATGGTGCTGGCATAACTGGATGTCAACCTGTAGAAGAATGAAAGTAGATCCATATCTATCACCATGCACAAAACTCAAGTCCAAATGGATTAAAGACCTCAATATTAATCTGAGCACACTGAACCTGTTAGAGGAGAAAGTGGGAAGTACTCTTCAACATATGGGCACAGGAGACCGCTTCCTACATATAACCCTAGCAGCACAGACATAAAGGGCAAAATTGAATAAATGGGACCTCCTGAAGCTGAGCAGCTTCTGTAAAGCAAAGGACACTGTCACTAAGACACAAAGGCAGCCTACCGACTGGGAAAAGATCTTCACCAACCCCGCAACAGACAAAGGTCTGATCTCCAAAATATATAAGGAACTCAAAAGACTAGACTTTAAAATGCTAATTAATCCAATTAAAGAATGGGGCACTGAACTGAACAGAGAATTCTCAACAGAAGAAGTTCAAATGGCCAAAAGACACTTAAGGTCATGCTCAACCTCCTTAGTGATCAGGGAAATGCAAATCAAAACAACTTTGAGATACCATCTTACACCTGTCAGAATGGCTAAAATAAAAAACACCAATGATAGCCTTTGCTGGAGAGGTTGTGGGGTAAGGGGTACACTCATCCTTTGCTGGTGGGAATGCAAACATGTGCAACCACTTTGGAAAGCAGTCTGGCGGTTTCTCATGAAATTCGGGATCAACCTACTCCAGGACCCAGCAATTACACTCTTGGGAATATACCCAAGAGATGCCCTATCATATTACAAAAGCATTTGTTCAACTATGTTCATAGCAGCATTATTTGTAATAGTCAGAACCTGGAAACAACCTAGATGCCCTTCAGTGGAACAATGGATGAAGAAACTGTGGAATATATACATATTAGAGTACTACTCAGCGATACAAAACAATGACATCTTGAATTTTGCATGCAAATAGATGGAAATAGAAAACACTATTCTGAGTGAGGTAACCCAGACCCAAAAAGATGAACATGGGATGTACTCACTCATAATTGGTTTCGAGCCATAAATAAAGGACATCGAGCCTATAATTCGTGATCCTAGAGAAGATAAATAAGAATGTGAACCCAAAGCAAAACAGATAGTTATCCTCCTGGATGTTGGAAGTAGTGAAGATTGCCGGGCAAAAATTGGGAACTTGGGGGCGGGGTGGGATGGGGGTAAGGGGAGGTGGGGAGAGAAAAGTGTGAAGGGGAAAATGGGGAGAGCTTGGGTGAACAGGATGGTTCGGATATAGGAAGGGTGGATATGGGAGCAGGGAAGTATATATCTTAATTAAGGGAGCCATTTTAGGGTTGCCAAAAGACTTGACTCTAGAGGGGTTCTCAGGTATCCAGGGAGATGCCCCCAGCTAGTTCCTTGGGCAGCTAAGGAGAGGGAGCCGGAAAAGGCCAGATCCTATAGTTATACTGATGAATATCTTGCATATCACCATAGAACCTTCATCTGGCGATGGATGGAGGTAGAGACAGAGCCACACATTGGTACACCGGACTGAGCTCCCAAGATCCAAATGAGGAGCAGAAGGAGGGAGAACATGAGCAAGGAAGTCAGGACTGCGAGGGGTGCTCCCACCCACCGCGATGGTGGGGCTGATCTAATCGGAGCTCACCAAGGCCAGCTAGACTGGAACTGAAAAAGCACAGGATAAAACTGCACTCCCTGAACATGGTGGACAATGAGGGCTGTTGAGAAGCCAAGGACAATGGCACTGGATTTGGATCCTACTACACATACTGGCTTTGCGGGTGGTGGGGGCACTAGCCTGTTTGGATGCTCACCTTCCTAGACCTGGATGGAGTGGGTAGGAACTTGGACTTCCCACATGGCAGGGAACCCTTACTGCTTTTCGGACAGGAGAGGGAGTGGGAGTGGAGGGGCGTAAGGGGGAGGTAAATGGGAGGCGGGGAGGAGGCGGAAATTTAAAAAAAAATTCCCAATCAAGCCAAATCAAAACAAGCCGAATTAAGAAATGTCCAGGTTTGGTGGAATATCTGTGCTCTCCGGTGGCGAAACCGGGAAGCCTCTGGAGAGACCATGGACCATGTGCCCGCAGGAAGTAGCAGCATTTGAGTCTACGCCCTTTGTACACAAAGAGAGCTTAAGTGTTTGTCATAATTACCATTCCAATTTTCTGTCACCCCTATAGCCAAAGAGTCTGGAATGTTAGGTTGGGAGCGCAGGTCCCAGTCCCTTGCATCTATCCCAGCCCCCAGGCCTGGTCTGGACTTCAAATCCCAGCAGGCCAGGTCCTGACCCCTACCTGGGGGTGGGGTCAGGACCACTCCCCAGGGTACTTAAGTGATCCCCCAAAAGAAGAATAAGTCATCTCCCTTTCTCCCTGGGGGGGTCGCATTCCTGTGGCTTCCTGGTTCCCTCCTCGGGGCCTCCCGAGAGCACAGATCTTCCACTGAATCTGGATTTTCTTAAAAAAAAAGAATTAACGAATCAACAATTTCAAATGTATGGTGTGGCAAAATGTAGTCTTCCCGAAAGTATCCAAGTTTTAACTTAACAACCAGTCTCAAGCATTCATTTAGTAAGATTTTGGAGTTAGTATTTTTAAAACCTCGAATTTAACTAGGATATTTTGTACTCAAAGCAGTGCTGTGTATATATCTCAAGAGGTAGAATTCATGTACAAAGTCCTAGGTGTGGTATCCCAACACACACACACACACACACACACACACACACACACACACACACACACCAAACTAAGTACCAATAGTTATTGTATACCAGAGGGGTGGCTCCAGTGGACACTGGCAGAGTGAGGACACTAACACTAACAAGACAGTTTGATAAGGGACTCTTTACAAGTAAGAATATACCTTTCAAACTCTGTGGGAAATTCAACACATTCAATAAAACTAAAAAAAAATAAGTAAAGGTTTTAACTTGCCTTTTTCAATTGTTCAGCAAAAAATTAGGGACACTGGAAATATATACAACACAATTAGTATTGCATGGGATTCAGACAACATGTATCCTTTCTAAATCCATTAAATGGTAGTGGAAGTTGATTGTGTGCTAGGCAATGAAGCATTGCTCATACATTTTACAAAATGGCAGTGGTAAAACCTGTCACCCTTGGATCATAACTTTCTTTCTAGAAAATTAGAAAAATCAGCCACCTAATCTAAGCCGCTCTCCTCTACAGGAAAATCAAAGCATACAACACTCTCAAAATATGTTTTTCTAGTATTTATGTCCTAGACACATCTGTACATAAAGCACAAAATGTACACGGCTCTGTACTAATAAAGCTTTCCTTCTAGTGGAGAGGCCAATAATAAGTATAAAATCTAAGTAAGTTTGCTAACTTAGAGAAAAACGAAGCAGAACGATGGCTAGAGAGTCCAACATACATTGCCTGAATGTAGTGAAGATCACCATGGAAGATCACATGATGTAGGTGTGTCTTCTAGCTATCTGATGATTTCATTGGGTAATTAATAAAGAAACTGCTTGGCGTCACAGGTTAGAACATAGGTGGGTGGAGTAGACAGAACAGGAAAAAGGAAGTGAGGTAGATGGCTCAGGCAGAGACCACAGGCAATCGCCATGCCTTGCCTCTCTGGGGCAGACTGCCGTGCCTCTCCTCAGGGAGCCAGATGCCATGAATCCAGCCACCAGGTCAGAAATGCGGAATCTTTCCCGGTGAGACACCACTTCATGGTGCTACACAGATTATTAGAAATGGGTTAACCATGATGTGAGAATTAGACAATAACAGGCTGAAACTAATGGGCCAGGCAGTATTTAAATGAATACAGTTTGTGTGTTGTTATTTCAGGTTTTAAGCTAGCCAGGCAGCCAAGAGCCTGGCGGGAATGCAGCCCGCCGCTCCTCACTACAAAATGGCGCCCACATGGATAACTGAATCCACAGAAAGCTTGAGAAAGCTTGGGAAAGAATAAAGCATGGCTTCTTGGTAGCAGGAATTTCTAGGGTCTGCTCTGCTTGCTAGAGGCTAGCAAGTGCTCTCATCTAAGAGAGGCTTCCTGACTCAGTTTTAGCTGCAAAACCCTGCAGCTCTTTTAAGAGGTCCTGCCACAAAACACTTAAACAGTGTTAATGAAAAGTTGAATGCATGCTTTTCGGTTTTCAGCCGTAGCAGGAAAAAAGCTGTGCCTTTTTAAAATGCTGGTTTTCTGGGCCATCCTGCCAGGGCAAACTCTGACTCTTTCAAGCAGGCGGTCCTGACTATGGAGCTTTTGAGTGTTGTTTAACACTGTTGCAGCTTGTTTGCTGGCAGGGACCTTGAAACGCATAGAGTTATGGCAATAAAAATGGCTACAGCCAGTACCTCTGCCATGAGGCTGGAAAGTTAAGGAATGGGCTGGATCCAGCCACCAAAGTCACGGCTTTAGTCCTCCCGAGATTGTTTAGTAAATTAAAGACTCATTTCGAGGCCAGCCGGGTCTACAAGAGCTAGTTCCAGGACAGGCTCTAGAAACTACAGGGAAACCCTGTCTCGAAAAACAAAACAAAACAAAACAAAAAACCAAAAAAAAAAAAAGACTCATGTGGTCACAAAAAGAGAGATATATAGTAAAAGAAAGATTCAAAGTCGAAGAAAATGTCTAAATGGTTTACTACGTATTAAAAATAAATGAAGGCTAAAGGTTAAAGTTATTAAAAGTAAAAAAGAAAAAAAAGGAAGTAGTTTCCTGTGGAAATACACATCTTTAATTCCAACACTTGGGAGGTAGAGGCAGATTAACCTCTGTGACTTCAAGGTATGGTAGCAAATGCCTTTAATCCCTATGCCTGGGAGGCAGAGACAGACGGATCTCTGAGAGTTCAAGGACAGCCTGGTCAACAGACTTATTCCAGGTCAAAGATGTACAGAGAACCTGTCTCAAAAAATAAAAGTAAAAATAAACGAAATAGAGGTTAAAATAAAGCCACACAAAGACGGGAAATACACAGAGAATCTTGATGCTGTATACTATTATACTCTCTTTGAATTGTTTGAATGCTGAGGAAGGAGCAACAGATGCTAAAAGATATTTGTTTCTAAATGCTGCTGAACTTATCCAAGACAGATATTTTGAAAATACCTTGACTTCAGGATTTGGATCTAAGGATATGATACTTTGGAAAAAAGATTCTTCTTTTGTTTTTACAGAAAATGAGACCCTATGGATAGCTTCTATAATATGGTATTATAGATCATGCCCTCCTGAAAGGTTGCTGTGAACACCTTCAGAAAATTACTTCACCCAACTGATGACTGAGATGAACCTGGCACACAGGTTATACCATGAAAGACCTAAATAACAGCGCCCCCATTCAGCAGGAAGCAGTTTGGAGAGAAATAACTACGTCCACATTCCCAGATATTGCTTATAAATGTTCTTTTACATTTAAAGGGGGATATGATATAGATATGAATAATTTACATTGGTATAAATTTTTGCTGTGTTGATATAAATTTAAGGTCAATTTTGTTATATGTATATGTATTTCTGCTATTGATTAATGTATTGTGATTGTGTAGTTCATTTTAAAAATGTAATGTATAATTAGGAAATATAGGTTGCTAATGGCTAATCATCGATAATAGTAAAGCTTGTAGTCATCTTAGTTAGATTTTCTAGATATATAGAGATATATTTCAGTTATATAGGGATTCTTCATATCTTTCAAAGATTACAGAACATGGCATTTAAGATGTTTTAATAACTTAGGGTTTTTCATGACAATTAGACATGTCTGCTCCTGGAAGCACCAATCTCCTTCAAGAAGACGATGGGCATCGAAGAGGCTCCTTATTGAGTTTGATAGTCATTTGGGCAAGAAACTGCCCTTGCTTAGACTGTTGGCATAAACTGGACACAAAGAACCCGCAGAAAGAGGACTGCTGAACTTTTCTAAAGGTGAGATGATTTTTTTCGGGGTTCCTAATTCATGAAAGAGTCTGCGAGACATTCTGCAGGACACAGCAGATACTGACTGAACTGCCTTTGAAATTTCCTGCTTCATGGAAATGTCTGCTGGAAACTATGGGCCTGTAGGCCACAGATGGATGCCCCAACGGTACAGAGAAACTTTGGGTGACTGTCCAGGCAGCGAGATGTCTCTGTGATTTCTAGAGTTTTGTAAGTTGCTTACTTCTCATTTACTTAGGTAATATATCCTTCTGGAGTCTTTGATGGAGTTGAAGAATAGATAGATAGTTATAGTTGTTTTCCTTTGTTATAATAAAAGATAAAATAGATATAAATACTCTAACTGTAATTCTTACTTGATAACTGTTTTGTTATATGTAATTTTGCTATGTTAAAGTTAAAGCCTTTTTTGTTGTTTAAACAGAAAAAGGGGAAATGATGTAGGTGTGTCTTCTAGCTATCTGAGGATTTCATTGGTTAATTAATAAAGAAACTGCTTGGCCTCATAGGTTAGAACATAGGTGGGTGGAGTAGACAGAACAGGAAAAAGGAAGTGAGGTAGATGGCTCAGGCAGATGCCTCAGGCTATCGCCATGCCTCTCCTCTCTGAGCCAGTCACCCTGAAGCCAGCCACCAGGTCAGATGCAATGAAGCTCCAACCCAAGATGGACGTAGGCTAGAATCTTCCCAGTAAGGCACCACTTCGTGGTGCTACACAGATTATTAGATATGGGTTAATCAAGATGTGAGTAAGAGGCTGGAACTAATGGGCCAGGCAGTGTTTAAAAGAATACAGTTTGTGTGTTCTTCTTTCGGGACATAAGCTAGCCAGGGCGGCCTGGAGCAGGGTGCCGGGCGGGATGAAAAGCAGGCCTGCCCGCAGCACCTCACTACAATCACACCTACCTGTGTGATCAAAGCACAGAGAGAACTATGATCATGTTCACTACAGTTCATTGGTACAAGAAGAGTGGAAGTGAACTCACCAACATTTGCCCCATGACGGTCTGTGCAGAAAGCAACAATTCTATACGATTATGAAAACTCTTTGAAAGTAAAGTCTTCTTAAAGGATTACGCTCGATCCTCCCTAGTGAGAATAGTTTCTGTGAGCAAGAAAAAGGAATGGCCAATGAGCTGCAGTTCAAGAGGAAGGAGTTCTCTTTAGGTTGAGGTGGCTCTTCATGGTATTAGTCAGAAATCAATTTACTTTACCCAATCCAGGAAATGAACACGAAGAAGACTAAACATTTCCTGGAGCAGTCAACTAAAGAGATGTCTGCATGTTACACACACACACACTCACACACACACACACAAAATCACATACAGTTAGTTCATTTAAAATTTAATTTATAAAAGAAAAGATGCTAGTAACCATGGCATTCCTTTTTTGAATGGAGAAGGAAAAGAGAGGAGAGAGGTGGTGAACTGTTTCCAGAGCTGGAGGGATTGCTCAGTGGTTAAGAACACTTGCTGCTCTTTTAGAGGACCTGAGGTTGGTTCCCAGCAGTTACATTGGGTGACTCACAACCACCTGTAATTCCAGTGTCAGAGCACGCAACACGCGTCGTGTGTGTGTGGAAAGTTTATTTGAAAAATAAAGTCAGATATTTAGCCACAATATTTTGTCAGTCTGCTTCTGCTTAAGTTGTTGTAATTATATTATTTTCACTTCCTTAACTTTCACCATTTAAGATTTTCAACAATAAGATGGCAACTAAGCCATCTTTCTCCTTAGTATTCTGCCACCAGCACATACTGTATCACAGGGCTGGTGAGGAGGCTCGGTGGGTGGGTCTAAGGTACTGGCCACCAAGCCTAATGACCTGTTGACCTCACCCACCCACATGGTGGAAGGAGAGAACTGATTCTCATCTATGTCCTCTGACTTCCAAGTGTGCCCTGTGTTACACTACATAAGTGTAATTTTAAAACGTGCAAGACGAACTAGCAATATGGCTCCTTTGGTAGAGTGATGGCCTAGCACGTACAATGCCCTGGCTTTGAACCCCAGCACCACACCAACCTGGCACAGTAGCATATGCTTGTAACTCTAACACTTGGGGGGTCAGCCGAAGTTTTATCAAGGTCATCCCTGGCTCTACAACAGGGCTGGGGAAGACCTTGTATCAAAAAAGAAAGAAAGGGGCTGGAGAGATGGTTCACAGGTTAAAAGCACTGATTGCTCTTCCAGAGGTCCTGAGTTCAATTCCCAGCAACCACATGGTGGCTCATAACCATCTGTAATGAGATCTGGTGCCCTCTTCCGACCTGCAGGAATACAAGCAAAACACTATATACATAATAAATATATCTTTAAAAAAAAGAAAGGAAGGAAGAAATGTTAAAAAAAAAAAAAAAGAACGCCAGACATAGTGGTGCATACTTTTTATCCCAGTCCTTGAAAGACAGAGGCAGATCTCTAAAAATTCCAGGCTAGCCTGGTCTACATGATGAGATCTAGACCAACCAGAGCTAAACAGTAAGACCTGTCTAAACAAATTAAAAAGGAAAGAAGAAAGGGATGGAGGAAGAAGGGAAGCAAAACAAACAATACAAAAACAGGCTAAGGAGACAGAACAGAGAGTTCTCAAAAGAAGAGCCGTGAATAGTATGTTTAAGGAGGGCAACATCATTAGCCATGAAAGAGATGTAATTTAAAACTGCTGTGATTGAACCTGCTGTGAGAGTCCATCTCCAGTGCAAATGGCTATCCTCAAGAAAACAACAACACATTCTGAATAGGGCACGGACAAGGAGAAACATTAATTCATGGCGCACACACAGACACACACACACACAGCGAGCGAGAGAGGAGGAAGACTCTGTTACAGTCTATATCCTAGAGTTTGGAGACCCTATGCTTCCTTCCACTTACTCCAGGGTTTCAACTACCAGCTCATAGCCCTCGTTCTCCACTTTTTAGTATCTGCTCTTCTACCTGTCTATACTCAGTTCTCGGGGCTTCATTTTCCTCTGGTAAGAAGCCCCGCAGCTCCAGGCGCGCACGGTCCTCCTAGCCTCCTCCAGTCTCTTCACCCGTCTCCTGCCCGGGCCCGGAGTGGCGAGCCACCAGGAGTGCAGCAGCTTACAGCAGCCCTGAATTAGCGAGGTGCTGTTTTATCCTGGAAGTTTCTTACGTCTTATGAACGTTTGCTCTGCACACAACGCTCCCAAAACCCCATATACGCGGTGGTTTCCACTCTTAGCCACGAAATGAGCAGGTTTTTTTGTTTTTGTTTTTAAGAAATAACGTAAAACCTAGAGGAAAGCAAATGACAGACCTAGTGCACGGCTTCCCTCAAACCCTGGCTCTCTGGGCCGCGCTCCGCTTTTCTGGCCTTAAAGCGGGCAGGCTCCAAGTGCCTGATTCACAAGCAAGAGGTGGACCCCAACAAAAGGCCTTTACCACTTTAAGAAGGCAGGGCCGGGCGGCAACTCTCAGAACAGTTGCTATTCTCGCGAGAGCCGCCAAAGGGGTAGCGAAGGCAGCCTCTGGGGCAGGTCCCGGTCCTGGAGTGGCTGCAAGCGCCACCACGGCTGAGGAGGGAGAGACGGAGCCGGTGGGTGGCCGCCGCGGCTGGAGGGGTCAGTCTGCTGCTCCGGGAGCGGAACCCAGCTCTGGAGAGGCTGAGAGTGGGTAAGGCATCTGCAGCCCGCGAGAGCGCGACCCCTCGTGCCCGCCCTGCCCCGCGTGCCCGCCCCGCCCCGCTCCTCTCCTCGTGCCCGCCCTGCCCCGCGTGCCCGCCCCGCCCCGCTCCTCTCCTCGTGCCCACCCCGCCTCACGCCCGCCCCGCTCCTCGTGCTTGCCCAGCTCCTCGTGCGTGCCCCACCGCGCCCCTTGTGCCCGCCCCGCCCCGCCCCACTTGCCTGCCCCGCCCCGTTTCGCCCCGCCCCTCGTGCAAACCCGGGGCTTAATGATCCCGCCCTCCGGACCCAGGCCCTGAGCCCAAAGGCTTGGCCTGCGCGGTGCCCTCTGCAACCCCGCTCTGAACTACGCCTCAGACCTCGTTTCCATCCGCACCCGTGTGAGCCAAGCCTATTTCCCTCTCTCCCGCCCTTGCAATCCTCCTGCCTCTCCTAATCCTAGTTCCTGAAATAGCGCAGGAAGGGCATCTCCCGTCGGTACCGGTGTGGAAGGAGTCTCAGTCCTTCTGAAAGCCCTGGGAAACACAGATCCTTGTGACTCTTTCACTAGGACTGTCTCTAAGCCCTGTATGCGTCTGTAAGGACCCATTAGGCTGCACTGTGCTTGCCTTGACTATATCCCTTCTAATGTTCGGATTATTTCCCTGGGCATCCAGTCCAGCACAGGCTGAGACTGGGAAGTCCATCCGTATTTGCTTCCTCGGTTTTTGTTTGTTGTTTGCTGGTTTCGGAGTAGGTATTTTGAAGTTTGTTTATCTTGAAATCTCTTACTTTGTTTATAGGGATGTAAGTGGTCTGGAGATAGAATCTTCTAATGGGAAAGATACTCTAGTAAGTATTATTTTACCGCTTTGAAAGACAAGCTAGATTTTTTTTTAATATTTATTTATTTATTATGTGTACAGCATTCCTTCCATGTATGCCTGCAGGCCAGAAGAGGGCACCAGACCTCATTACAGATGGTTGTGAGCCACCATATGGTTGCTGGGAATTGAACTCAGGACCTTTGGAAGAGCAGGCAATGCTCTTAACCTCTGAGCCATCTCTCCAGCCCGACAAGCTAGATTTTGTTTTAAGATTTTTAATCTAATTTTAAAAAATGTAGTCAGCCAACCCATTTGATTCTCTTCTTGTCCCGTGCCTCCAGAAAGGTGCTGGCTATACTTCAGAAGCGATGGATACCCAGGTGGTCTCTGTGGATGAAGAAAATGGTCGACAACTGGGAGGTGGAGTTGCAGTGTGGAATATGTACGAAATGGTTTACCGCTGATACCTTCGGAATAGACACATTGTGAGTACATTTCATGTTTCTTTTTTTTTAAGATTTATTTATGTACACAGTGTCCTTCTGCCTACATGTATGGCAGCAGGCCAGAAGAGGCCACCAGATCTCATTGGCTCCTCTTCCAGAGGATGGGCTTTGATTCCCAGCATCCATGTGGCAGCTCACAGTGGTCAGGGAACTCCAGCTATAGGGGATCCACTACCCTCTTCTGACTTTTTTGTCGCTGTTGTTGTTGGTTTTTCAAGACAGGGTTTCTCTGTGTTGCTTTGAAGCCTGTCCTGGAACTCACTCTGTAGACCAGGCTGGCTGGAACTCACAGAGATCTGCCTGCCTCTGCCTCCTGAGTGCTGGGATTAAAGGCGTGCCCGACCACCGCCCGGCCCCTCTTCTGACTTTTGCAAGGCCCTGCATACAAGTTATGCACAGACATAAAAGGCAAAACCAAAACAAAACAAAAACCCATAATTGCAAAATAATTTGAAGGGTTGGCGTGGGAGACTTGGAAGGAGGGAAGAAAGGGAAATTATGTAATCATATTATAATCTCAAACAATTGAAAGGCATTTTTCAAAATACCAAAGGAAAAGAATTTTCTTTGACATATTCAACAGTTGCTTCAGTTTGTAGATCGGTGGGTAGTATATTGTGCTCACCCTAACCCCTGTTTAGTGACCAGTATGCTGACTGAAGAGTTATTGTCATTTAGTGTATATTTAAGTATTGAGAGCAGTGCCCTATTAGGCATGCCCTTGCTTTTAAACTTAAAGTGATTGGGAAATAAGACTATATAACTAGAAGAGATTATATGATCAGATCTGAGACAAATTTTTAATGTATATTTAATTTTACTTTAGGTTTGATATTTACATTGGTAAAGCCTGTTGTTACAAAAATTTGAAGGTGTAGCATACAGTCCAGTAGTAGTGTACTCGGCCACTGTGTGCAGAACCCTGGATGGATCACCATCATCATAAAGACATTTTTTTAATTTCTCAAGAACACTGAACTAATTTGTATGTGTGTTTATGCCTAACGCATACTTTGTTTCCTTTCTAATTGCTTATAATCTACCCCTATATAAGTATTTTATACTTCTGTCAGGAAAGCAAAAAAACAAACAAAAAAAACCCTTGTACCTAAACATGTATTTAGTCAAAGCATCTATTCTGGAGAAATAAAATCATATTATGACTCAGATTGAGTCTCCTCCTCTATGGAATTGCTCAGTAGCTAGTAGGTGAATATTTTTGACTCAGTGTGAATAACCATTAAGTTGATGGCTCTCTAACTGTGTGTAGCTCTGGCTGGCCTGGAGCACCCTTTGTAGACCAAGTTGGTTTTAAGATTGTAGAAATCTGGGGCTGGAGAGATAGCTTGATGATTAAGAGCATTGTGTGCTCTTCCAGAAGACCCAGATTCAATTCCCAGCTCCCACGTGGCAGTTCACAACTGTAACTCCTGTTGCAGCAGATTGGACCGTCTTGATGAGGACATAATTTTATAAGAGGTATCAGACTTGCTCAGGGCCAGAAAAAACACTTAACAGTTCTAAGGGGAAGGGAAGAATAGCATCTGCTCCCATTTTTCTCATGACAGAAAAGTTAGAAAAGATCACTAGTGGAAAGCTGGGGGAAAGTGTTGTATGCAGAGAAGCCAATCAGCTGGTGAATCCTAAAATAGAAAATACCTTATTTCCTTCATTCTCCCTCACTCTTTCCAGATGTTAAGCTCTCACACAATCCCAAGTCCGTCACCATGCGACAGTTCTGGTGCTTCCTTGTTAGGAGCCAGGGTTATCCAAGGATATTTCGAAAGTCCCCATAAAAGGACAAAGATAATAATAGTTCTATGTCCTTGTTCAAGGACAGACTTTGCAAAGACTGGGCTGGGTCTGCAGCTGGAGCCTCTAAGGAGTTGAGGATTTTGTTCCTGGAAATCTGATTCCCCCCCAAAAAAAGTCTACAGTTATCAATTCCACAACCAGTGTGTGCTCTGTCTGTGATGCACTCCAGATAGCTTGTGTTCCTTTTGTGAAACATTGCTTGATTCTTTTCCAGCTGACATCCTCCATTGTGTGATAGCTATCTGCTGACTCTGTCCCATTTTTCCCCTATATATAAAAGATGTTGCACTTGTTAATAGATTTGCTTAGCAGAATCCATTAACTCATATAAGACCTCCTGTTCCCAACTTTCCTGTATTCCTTATTTTCTCATTCTCGGGCCCCCTCTTGGTAGGACCCTGTCACTGAAGAACCACATGTTGGTTCAGGTCACATCCTCTTTCCTGATTGTAAAGTAGCAGAATGATATTATCAGAGGGACAGTTTTCTATGTCAGAAGCTCAAAAGTACTGGGTCTGAAATGCGTGACTTCGCAGTTCTCCAGGACAGATCCAGAAACCAATCACAGTGCTATATACATAGCACATGAGTTAAGTACATTGATTTATGGAAAGGTCAGGGTTTTTTTGTTTGTTTAATTTTTAACATAAGAGCACCTGGGAAGTAGAGGAAAAAAGGGATAAGAAATTTTAAGCCAAGTCTATATATTCCTAGTTAACATAAGCTAAGCCAAGTCAAGATATCTAGTATATTTGAGACTAGACTGCATGATACCCCTCTTTTAAAGAAAAGGGTAATTTTTAAAATAAGCAACAGCCAAGTTAGAATGTGTCTTAATTAGGGTTCCTACTGCTATGAAGAGACACCATGACCATAGCAACTCTTTTTTTTTTTTTTTTTTTTTTTTGGTTTTTCGAGACAGGGTTTCTCTGCAGCTTTTTTAGAGCCTGTCCTGGACCTAGCTCTTGTAGACCAGGCTGGCCTCGAACTCACAGAGATCCGCCTGCCTCTGCCTCCCAAGTGCTGGGATTAAAGGCGTGTGTCACCACCGCCCGGCAACCATAGCAACTCTTATAAGGAAATATTTAACTGGGTCTGGCTTACAGTTCAGAGGTTTAGTCCAGGTTCATCATGGTAGGAAGCGGGCATGCAGGCAGACATGATGCTGAAGAAGTAACTGAGAGTTCTATATCAGATCAGCAGGAAGAGAGACACTGGACCTGGCTTGAGCATCTTACATCTCAAAGCCCACCCCTAGTGACACACTTCCTCCAATAAAGTCGTGCCTGCTCCAACAAGACCACACTTCCTACTTCCAGTGGGTGCTTTTATATGAGGGGCATAGATATTCAGGATTGAGACTTCATTCTGATGGATTTTTCCTGTTACGAGTATAAAATGTCCCTTTCCATCTCTTCTGATTGATTTTAGTTTGAAGTCAACTTTGTTAGAAATTAGTATGGCCACACCGGCTTGTTTCTTAGGTCCATTTGCTTGATAAACCTTTCCCAACCCTTTACTCTGAGTAAATGTCTGTCTCTGTGGTTGAGATGTGTTTCTTGTAAACAGCAGAATGTTGGATCCTGTTTTTGTATCCAATCTCTTAGCCTGTGCCTTTTTATAGGTGAATTGAGTCCATTGATATTAAGTGATATTAATGACCAGTGGTTGTTAACTCCAGTCGTCGTTTTTTTTTTTTTTTTGTTTTGTTTTTTTTTTTTTTTTGGTAGTAGAGATTGTGTGTTTCCCTTCTTTGAGATGTGCTGGTGAAGGGTTGCTAGATGTCTGAGTTATTGTGGGCATTGTTGGACTCCTTGGTTTGTGATTTTCCTTCTATTTACTTTCTGTAAGGCTGGATTTGTGGCTACATATTGTTTAAATTTGTTTTTATCCTGGAAAATTTTGTTTTCTCCATTTATAGTGAACAAAAGCTTGGCTGGATATAGTAATCTGGGCTTGCATCCATGGTCTCTTAGTTTCTGCAGTACATCTATCCAGGACCTTCTGGCTTTCATGGTTTCCATAGAGAAGTCAGGTGTAAGTCTGATAGGTTTACCTTTATAAGTTACTTACCTTTTTCCTTTGCAGCTCTTAATATTCTTTCTTTATTCTGTATGTTTTGTGTTTTGATTATTATATGGTGAGGGGATGGTTTTTTTTTTTTTTTTTTTTTTTTGATCCAGTCTATTCGGAGTTCTGTATGCTTCTTGAACCTTCATAGGAACATCTTTCTTTAGGTTGAGAAAGTTTTCTTTTATAATTTTATTAAATATATTTTCTGGACCGTTGAGCTGTACTTCTTCTCCTTCTTCTACCCCTATTATTCTTAGGTTTGGTCTTTTTGTTGTATCCCAGATTTCCTTAATGTTTTGTGATGAGAATTTGTTTGATTTTCTGTTTTCTTTGATCAGTGCATTTATTTTTTCTATGGTGTCTTCAGAATCTGAGATTCTTTCTTCTATCTCTTGTATTCTGTTGGTTATGCTTGTTACTGTAGTCTCTATTCGTTTATCTAGATTTTCCATATCCAGCCAGCCCTCGGTTTGTGTTTTCTTCCTTGCTTCCATTTCAGTTTTCAAGTCTTGAACTGTTTCCATTATCTGTTTGATTGTTTTTCCTTGGTTTCCTAGGATATCATTTATGGATTTACTCAATTCTTCAAACTTTTTGTTATTCTTCTCATTCATTTCTTTAAGGGAGTTTTTCACCTCCTGTTTAAGGGCCTCTATCACTTTCATAAAGTCAATTTTTTTTTTCTACTTCTTCTTGATTGAGGTGTTCAAATCCTCCTTTTGTAACATTGCTGGGTTCTGGTGATTTCATGTTGTTTTTCAGATTGTTGGAGGAATTCTGGTATTGGCACCTGCCCATCTCTTCTTCCAAATGCTCCTCTATGGATCTTCTTTTACAGGATCAAGTGTCCTTGCTTGCCAAAAAGCTCACAGACAAAGGGCCTACCTTGCTGCAGGCTGGCTATTGAAACAAAGAAACTCCCTCCCACCTGGTTACTCTCCCTCCTACCCAGTCCCAGCGCCCCATCAGGCTGAGCTGCCCCATCAGGCTGAGCTGGGGATGTTATAAGCCCGAAGAAGGAAGGAAGAAGGGAGGGTTTTTCTGGATGCAAGGTGGGTGGGGTAGGAAGAGAGAGGCAGTAGCCAGAGAGTATAGCCCCTGCCGGAATAACAGGAAGGATAGGGAGTTGAAGATGTCTGTGCTCCGTCTCCCGGGCTGCAGCCGTGGGGTCAGGAACTCACTCACCTCCCAGATGTATCTTCTGGTATTAATACAGTTTCTGTGTTATTTCATGAGTCTGGACAGCCAGGAGCCAACAAGCAACCTCCTCCAACATTCATTAAGTTTCAATATGTTGTCTTTATATAATTTTTTTGTTTTAGTTATCTCTAAGTCCAATGTAGTGAGTCTTTCTTTGTCCCATCAGTTGGCCAGCTCCCAAATTACAACACAGAAATTTATTATTAATTATGACAATTTGACCAATTACCTAGGTTGGTTTCTATCTAGCTATTATAACATAAATTAACCCATATCTTTAATCTACATTCTTTTACATGACTTGGTTACCTTTACTTTGTAAAGCCCTTGCTGCTTTGCTCAGCGTCTCCTGGTATCTCTGCCCTTCTTCCCATCTCTATCTGTACCCAAAATCCCACGTAGCTATTGGCCATTCAGCTCTTTATTAAAGCAATTAGAGTGACATATCTATACAGTGTACAAAATGATTATTCTACTACATTTCCCCTTTTCATCCAAATAAAAAGTAAAGGTTGAGCTCTAACATAGCAAAGCAATAAATGATAACAATTTTCGGGTAAAAGTCATATTCACAATGTTCAGTCCATTTGTATTTGGTATATTCAGAGAAAATACTCTATTATCTAACTTATATTGATGAATTTAAAGTTTTATGCCTAAACCATTTTTATCAAAACTTGTGTTATATTAAAGCTATCTATTTAGTTTTCCTTTTTCCTTAGATAAACAATTTAAGCTTATACGTTTCTCAACCTTATACAGCTTACACATTTTTGTGAGTTTCTTCTTTGAATTTGGTAACAAAGAAAGCTGTAACTTTATCTGTCTGGTCTTCACCTCCTTTAGACACCCCAGAAGGATATAATATTACCTGAGTAAACAGGAAATGCAGTGCAAACCACTTCTAGAACAACAGAGATATCTCATTGCCTGGACAGTCACCCAAGGTTCCTCTGCAATGTTAAGGCATCCTGAATAAGGAGAGGCAATAGTTCATTAAACAGCTTGGTCATTTAGTCCAAACTGACTTATAAAAACTAAAAAATGCCTTTCATTTGGTCAGGCTTTACAAACCAAAAATAAAAAAAATAATAATAATGATAATTTACCGAAGGCATGTATGCCTTACTGGCATGAAATGGATTTTCTTAAACCCTGTATCTTAATTCCATATTATAATATTAGCCTGTGGATCGCCATGTGACCCACACCATCTTAGACATCAACTTTTGAGTTTTCTTCTTAAATAAAAAGAGTATTTTTGTTGTTTGGTATTAAAAACACAGTTAAGAGATTTTAAATGTTTAAACAAATTCAAAGTGTTACTATAGTTCAAACTTATTTTCTAAATCTCTAATACTTGGAATGATTTGGTGCTGAAAAATATTTGAGCAAGGTGGTGGTAGCCCATGCCTGTCATCCAACAGATATCAGCAGATCTCTATAAATTAGTTGTTTTCTAAATTCTAGAGCTTCAGTGAACAAGGTGTTGGTGGCACATGTCTTTAATCCCACCACCCAGGGACAAAACTCAGATATAGTTCCTAATTGCTATGTTTGCACACTTTAGAAATCACATACAATATTTACAGATTATTATAAAAACACTCTGCAGGGTTACTAGAAAGGCTGATAATTTCCAATGGGGACAGGAATATATAGTAACTTTTGTGACTGCCAATAAGCTCTTCTCCATGCATATAACCCTGATCAATATTGAAGCAGATGATACCCTAATTATGGATATCATATTTATTGGTGAATTGGCAACTGGGGACTCTTCATAAAGCAAAATGGGAGTCCACCAACATTTGTCTATTGGCTTCTATTGCAAATGCTTTCCATATACGGAGAATAAATAATCTCTCTTGGGGAAATAGATCTAGACACTTTGTGAGGCATGAAGAACATTATACTCCTTCGTTGCCAACCACCCTATGTTCATAAAAGTGGCCCATAACATGATGAATTTGATCAGTTTGAAGGCAGAGTCTTTCACAGGCTAAGCCATGAAAAAAAAGGTGTTAAAGTGGAACTGAGTCCTATCTGAATTTCTTCATGACCAGGATGTCGTAAAGAAAAGGTCTGTGCTTTCCTAAACTGAAGAAATAGCTCAGTTGCCCATAATTCCCATCCCTAAACTATTCACCTCTCCCCAAAAAGAGGCACCTATTGAACTATGAGGACCATTAGAGTGGTCATAATATTTGGCTAATGAATTGTTTATGGATGGGTCATCAACCACTGATGGAACCAAAACTAATGGAAAGTAGCAGCCTTTATAGATCAGGGGATGGAATGGACAATACTGAGGAAGAAAACACAAAATCAGTGCAGAACTATTGCATATGAGACAAACAACTGAGAAAGCAAAAGGAAAACCTATATTTTCTCCAATTCATGGTGCCTGTGCAATAATTGTATAACTATGTTGTCATCAAAATGGAAAACAACTGACTGAAAGATAAATGGGAGACATGAATGGAAATGGCACAACCTAGCAAAACTTAGCAAAGGCATCAAATTTCATGTAGTTCACACAGGCAACATAGGCAAAACATCTGAAAACAATGAAATAGTGGACAAATCGGCATCATGTTTAATTAAGACTAGAGTATTAAAATTTACCAGGGAACAAATTCAGAATAAATAAGTAAGAATGACAGATTGCTTATTCAAAAGCTTGAAAGTTTACCCCTAACACTAAAAAGTAAGGGCAAATGGGGAACCAAATTAAATCAGGACAACCCAATGTCAGCACCAATCTACTTCAGAGAAGATGATGGGCATCTAAGAAACTCCATATGGAATTTGCTTTCTTTGTGGCAAAAATTAGCCACTGGGCAAGAAACTGCCCTTGCCTCAATTGCTGGCAATATGCTATCTATATTGGACAAGCAGGACACAAAAGAAAGTGACTGCCAAATTTTGCCAGGACAAAGCTGGACAGTTCTTCAAAATTCATGCTTCACAGAGAAGTCTGTCAGATATTCTAGGCCTGCAGGCCAAAGATGGATGTCCCAGTATTACAGAGGAAGCTTGGGTGACTAAAGGCTTGAAATAAAATGTCTTTGAAGGTTAAATGTTGTACTTTCTACTTTAAAAGTTGCCCATTAAACATATAAATGATACACCAATTGATTAAATCAGTTTTATATTTCCAGTTTCTACATTAACTCACAGATTTATAAAGCAATCCGAAAAGTAAAACACTCAAGTTAGTCAAAGTAAAGCTAAGGCCATCACTCAGTCCAAGTCCCTTCCAGCCCCAGCCTGTCCCCTGCATGTTCAGTTGCCCTCATGTGGTAGTCTGCTTCCTACCAAGATCTCCAAAGACAGAGAAAGACTGTGCTGGTATTGGGGGAAGCAGAGAAGCCTGTACTGTGGGACAATGGTCTTGTGCCTTGTAAAAATTTGTCACTTATTTTGGTTTAATAAAATGCTGATGGCCAGTAGCTAGGCAGGAAGTATAGATGGGGTGAATTCTGGGAAGAAGAAAGGCTCAGTCTACAGTCATCACCCAGACACAGCAGATGTAAGATGAGAATGCCTCACTGATAAAAGATACCAAGTCATGTGGCTAACACAGACAAGAATTATGGGCTAATGTAAGATATAAGAGTTAATAAGAAGCTTGAGCTAATAGGCCAACCAGTTTATAATTAATGTAGGTCTCTGTGTGCTTCTTTGGGACTGAACAGTTGGCAGGACTGGGTGGGACAGAAACCTCTGTCAACAAGCCTGAAAAGGTTGGGAGGCAAGAGAGGGTGAATGGAAGTGAATATGATCAAAACACATTGCATATGTGTGTGACAATGTCATAATGAAATACATATTTTATATAAATAACATGACCAAATATTTCCAAAAATTAAAAAGACTAGGTTAGTTGAATAATTGACTTTAAGTCATCAGCCTTTAAATTTTTGTAAACATATATATATTTTAATATATATTTGTGCTTTTTCTATTCATGTTGAAATGGAATTTTAAAAACTGATGATAAAAACATAAAGGGAGGAAAAATGAATACAATTAGAAACAACAGATTCAATTATTAATATTATTTAGCAAACAATCAGGATAGAAAATGTAATATAAAAGAAAACAATAAAATAATTATTACTGAAATTTAAATGCTAAAACTGCATCAAAGCTATTAAAGAGATATTCCTTGTGACTTGAAAGAATAAGGGGCATGATCCGAAGGAAGGGGATGAGAGGAGTGTGGGGAGGGTGCTGGAGGGGAGGTTGTGGGAGGGGACTGGAGAGGAGGGTGGGAGGGGAGTGGAGGTAAGTAGTCACACAGCATAGTGTTGTATCACAGTGAAGTCATTTCTTTATATGCCCACCAAAAATTAATTTTAAAAATTAAACTTACTAAAAATTGAAAAGGCAGACATTAATCATGTACTTTGGAAACAAGTTTATAAGTTTTCAATGCCTCAAAATTCAACTTAATTATTCACAAAGCATTTAAAAATTATAGAATTAACATAAAAATATTAAAACAACAATATAACAATACAGAATTATATGAAATGAAGGTAGTTTTTATTTTCCTATCTCTACTTTATTTTCTGTCTCCATCACTTTTTTTTCCCCAATGATCAACAGAAGTTTCTTTCTACTTACCCATAATTGTAAAGAATATCCAGGAGGGTAATGCCATAATGAAGAAACTGCATGCTAACTCTGACAGGTCTACCCTGCTGCTTCATTTCTTCCAGTCCTCATCCATCTGACCTGCATCATTCACAAAGATGAACTGAAAAGTATTCACCACAGCTTCTCATTTCATCCCTCAGTACACTCATTTATCTCAAGATGACAACTGTTTGCTTTTTAAATCAACACACCTTAAGAAATTAACCAGACCTATTACTTTCAAGAGAATCCAGTTAGTGTTCAGTTTTCCCTGGTATTTTACATGAATTTTCACATTAACACAACAACAAAGAAACAAAATAACAAGAACAACAACAAACAACCCAAGATCTGGTAAGATAAAAAAGCTACAATTGTCTCTAGTGCATATTTCTTCATCTAGCTTTTCCCTTTCTGGACAGTTTATTTTTTTAAAGAAACAAGTATGATTTGTGGTTCCTTGGTTGTGTTTAACACTTTGCTCTGTCTGCAGTACCTGCTGTGAACCTGCAGGTCAAGCTCTTTTTCTGCTGTTTCCAACACTCTGAGGAAAACAGGTAAGTAGCTTCTGCTGCAATTGGTGATTCTCATACTGTACTGACTTGTGTTTGAACTCCAGAGCACAGTAAGAAACTATAGTTAAGCACACACAGATTCCTGCCTTCGAAGTCAAGGATCAGAGGACCTGAAACAGATCTCTCGAGATGTCTGAAGGAAACTTGTTCCAGGTGAAAGCAAGAAT
This sequence comes from Arvicola amphibius, assembly GCF_903992535.2. Lineage (NCBI taxonomy): Eukaryota > Metazoa > Chordata > Mammalia > Rodentia > Cricetidae > Arvicola > Arvicola amphibius. The sequence continues at coordinate 84,801,536 of NC_052052.2, forward strand.
GTTTGCAAAAACTCTGGAGCATTAAAACGCCAGCTGTACCTGAAGGGCTGCAGGCTCTTTCAGTTGGGCAGACAGAGAGAGAGTTTAGGAAATGAGATCTGAGAGGAGCTAGATTATGCAGGATGGGGTAAGCCATTACTAGTACCATGGATAAGGAAGCCACTGGGAGTTTTGCAGAGAGGAGCGAAACTGACAGCTTTTAAAGCATCACTGTGGTTGCTGACTTATAAGTAAACAGCAGTTGGGAGACCAAGGAGGATGGAACTGTAATTTTCTGGGATGGCTGATGTAATCTGCTTTGGGAAGCTGTTTAGTTCATGCCTTTTATTTCAGGGAAGTTCGTCCACAATTGTTTTGCAGACTCTTAATGAGCCTTTCAGTCTACTTGGAGAATTAGATACGATCCTAAATAATCATTGCATGGTAGTCAAAGGAACATGACAAGTTCAAGAACAGAAGTGTCCAGAGAAGGCACTAGTCCTAGAAGAGACTAGGAGAGTTAGGGATTTTTCTTTTTGTTTCTTCTTTCTGTTTTTCTTTGCTTGTTTTGTTTTAGATTGGTTTGATTGTTTAAGTTTTCTTTTCTGGGGGCACTGCAAGGGTAGGGGAGGACATGGAGGACTTGGAGCTGAGTAAAATTGGAGTGAATGCATGATTCCAAAAGATTCAATAAAGAAATTATGTTAAATAAAAAAACCAAAAAGACAGAGAGGGAGAGAGAGAGAGAGAATGGAATACACTTTTTGTTGGGACTGTCACACAAAGGAATAAGTTTTAAAATTATATTTAATTTTTAAAAACTATTCAAAGATAAAATCCCATTTTTTTCACCAATAAAAGACACTATATCTGCGTTAACTCAAGTTTCTGTTACTGTAACAATATAAGTAAATATTTGTTCCTGTGGAGTAGCAATGAATTGAGAAAGAGAAGATGTAATTAGTGGAAGAGAAAGAACAAGGTCAGAGGCTGTGCAAGGGTTTTAAACATAGATGACTAAGAGGATGGGTCAGCAGGCTCCACAAGCTAGAGGATAAAGAAGTTTGAGGAGAGATTTAGTATGGGCCATACAGAGTGTGTAGTACTTATGGGAAATATTTATATTGTTCTTTGTATGTGTGTGTACATGCTCACATATGTGTGTACATGTGTTTGCATGTGGAGGCCAGAGGCTAACATTGTCTTTCTTAATTGCTCTTCACTTCCCTGAATGTCTCTCAGTCAACCTGGAGATCACTAATGCAACCAAACTGGCTGGCCAGCAAGCCCAGAAACATTCCTGTTTCAGCCTCCTTGGCGCTGTGATTAGAAGCACAGGCAGTCTTGCTTGGCTTTTTACATAGATACCAGGGGTGGTTTTTAGTCCTCCTGCTACCATAGCAACCCTTTACCAACTGAGCCATTTCTCCAACACCTGTTCACATAGATTCTAAGTACCGTAAATCAAACATCCTTATTCTTAAAATTTACAATATTTACTCCAGAACACTCTATGGATATACATTGATTAAATATGCTAATTTAAAATTTGTATTTAATTTGTGGTGCCTCTTTTCAGTACAGTTTTCTAATGGAATCTGTTATTTATGAAAATTATAGTAAATTAACCAAGAATTTAAGATTTATCATTCAAAGTTACCTATATAATTATCATTTTTCAAAAAATATTACCTTTTGACCTACTTTATGTCATAACTTTAACATTATTTTTTCATTACCCTGAATCCAATTTTTATTTAAGAAACTCTGAGAAAAACTAAACTTGGATCCAGTCTGTGACATTCTGAAAAGCGAAGAAGCTTATTTCATGAGAACACCTAGTCTCATGTTCCACATGGGAGAATAAAAGCTGGCTGTTACCAGTACAATTCTGTCAATCACAAGTTCCTAATGCTCATTTTTCACTCTCCATAAAGAAGATTTTGAGCTTCACATTTTGCAGTGCAGTAAGGAGGTACAAACAGAGAATCATGAGTTTGAGGCCATCCTGGGCTACATGAGGCCGTGTCCAAAAAAAAAATGAGGAGGAGGTGGCTGGGGAGATGACTCCATGCATAAGTTTTTTGTTGTGCAAGCCTGAGAACCTGAGTTCATATCCTTAATTTCCTAGCACGCACATACATCCATAAGCCCAGCACTGTGTGGGGCAGGGACAGGCAGGTCCTGGAGCTTCTTGGCCAGTTAGCCTATATGGCAAGCTCCAGGTTCAGTGAGAAACAGTCTCCAAAGATAGGTAGAGCCAGTGAGATGACTAGGCCTGAGTTGATCTCTGAGGCCCTGGTAGAATGAGAGAGCCAGTTTGCAAAATTGTCCCTTTTTTCTTTTTTTAAAGACAGGTTTCTTTGGGTATCCCTGGCTGTTCTAGAACTCAATCTGTAGACCAGGCTGGCCTCAAAATCACTGATCCTCCTGCCTGTGCCTCCCGAGTGCGCCACCACCGGCTAGCCCTGCAAAATTGACCTTTAACCTCTACATCTGCACTTGTTCTCACCCACATACAAAAAGGCAGACTGATAGAGGAAAACACTATTACTGACCTCTGGTGTCTCCAGAAGTATGCTTGGTTATGTGCAAGCCCTTACTCCCAACACACATACATGTACATACACATGCACACAGGATTGTTTACATCTGTCAAAGACACTGCTATTATGGGCTCCAATTGAGTGGTCATTGACACCTGGAGAAAACACGCAACTGTGACAAGTATTTTAACTTTCTGTAACAAGATCTCACTGTAGCCCAGGTTAGCTTATACTCATGACAGTTGGTACTGCCTCAGACTCCCACTTGCTAGGGCCACATGTGGGAACCACCATGCTTAGTTCAGAAAACAGTTTTGATTTTGGTTGTTCCTTAGTGTTAGGGGTTAGTTTTTATAAGTTTTTTCTTTTTCTTTTCTTTTTTTAATTAAACATATTTTAATGGAATCTTTTCTTATTTTACATAGTTATCCCCGTTCCCACCCCTTACCCTCCTCGTGCGCTACTCTTCCCTCCACCCTACCGCTGTCCACTCCTCAGAAAGGGTAAGACTTCTATAGGGAGTCAACAAATTCTGACCAAGGCCCTCCCCCCTGTTTTTTGTTATCTGAAATTTTGTTCCTATAAAAACATTCTTTGTGGTGAAGAAAATTTCAAAGAGTATGTGTTACTAGAACTTTATGGGAAAAAGAAATTTCCTTTTTTTTTTTTGTTGCATGGCAAAGGACACATTAGCAACTAAAATGGTTTTCAGATTTGCCTTAAAATGATTGATTTGCTAACTTTTTTGAGATGAGATCTGTCAGTGTGGCATAGACTCAAATTCTGTTCTCAGCCTCCTCCTCCCAACCACTGAGGTGGAAGCTGATTGCTGCCTGTGTAAATTTGAAGAGCTGGCCATCCCGGTGGCCCCTTTTGTAGAATGGCCACTGGAAATTCAGATTTCTGTCTCATAAATGGAAAGATACAGCTTTGTGGGGCCAGAATTCCTTGAGAGCAGAGTGAGGGCATGCTGGCCTGCTGTGTGGCTCACCCTCTTCTACCTGCTTGCTTGGTTGATTGCATCCTGGAGTCACCCTGACCCTAGTTCCTGACCTGCGGCACTCATGCTTCTTCATTAGTTCATGAAGTATCCAACTGGGGACCTTTTCATTTTCTATGCTCTACTTATGTCTGTTTTTTGTTTGCTTGTTTTTGAGCAATTATCAGATTAATTTGTTCATGTAGCCTTTTTTTTTACTAGGATGTTTCGTCTTCTAGGATTTCAGTAACATTGGTCCTGCTTATGACAACCAAAAACAAAGCAGCGCTGTGTCTGCTAGTGGGAACCTAAATGGTATGTGCTTAAATATCCTGTCCAAAGATTTGTGAGTTCTGAAACCCTCGCCTAGAATTGGTGTTCTGTAGGATGACCCAGCCCTGAGTGACAGCCGCTAGCAGACACTAGGATGACAGTAGGAGAGCACTCTTGTCACTTTGCAGCAGTTTGGTGTCATTAGCAGTGCTGTCAGCTCATCAGTTAGATACGTCAGTGGGATGTACTGGGACTCTAAGTCTGCGAGCATTAATGATGTCCATTCAAGGTTACACTTTCTGTGATGTTAGATTCCACATCTGTATCATAGTAAACACTTGTGGGGAATTCATTTGCTCTCAACCCTTTTCCATAGCTCAGCTGCTACTTGGTAAATTGCTTTTCTCCATCTAATTTTCTATAATATAATTTAATTACTTGATGCCTTTGTGGAGGACAATGCCATATATTCCTGTTCAATTGGTGTTGTTAATTCAGGAACTGTGTTTTCATTTATTCCTTCAGAAGTCTGTCCTTCAATAAAGTGGCTTATTTGTTCCAGGACAGGAAAAAGTACATTTAATCCACCTATACAATTGATGATGTCCTGAAAACAAAATTAAAATTCTTTAATACTACAGTAAGAACAACGGTTTAATTTAGTATCTATAGGATATATGAAGATATAGTTTATTAATAAACTTTAAGTAATATATGGAATATACTAAGGTGAAAGAATATTTAAGCAGACAGTCTCAAAGTTAACCAAAATGTACATTCAGGCCATTTTTCTGTGCTTGTTTTATAGATTTTAGGAAGTTCAAACACAAGCAACATATAATGCAACTCGAACAATGCTAAGAACAAGCAATTGTCACCACATAGTTTGCATCAAAAATACAAGGGAGGAACTAGAAGTATGACTAATTCTTCAAATTTTAATTAACAAAAGACAAAATGGGTAAAGTAAGCTAAAATATGAAAAGTGCTGTATGCCTGACGGGGGATGTTATATGAAGTTACTATTATTATTAATCATTAAAACATTGAAACCTACACTGATATATCATTGTACCCTTATAATCCTAGTACAAGAAAGGCTAGGGCAGGAACATTCCATATTCCAGAACATCCTGGAAGGGAATAAGAGAGAAAGAGAGTAGAGAAGGAGAGAAGGGGAGGGAAGGAGAAGAGGAGATTAACAAATCTCCCATTTTGTACGGTTTTTTGTTACAACTGCAGCCAAAACCACTTATTCAGCAAAACCTCCCAATACTAAATTCTTTGTTATACCTAAGTCTTCAAGAGCTATTCATAAACTGCATCCCTGCCACTTTATTTTGCATATTTTTAAATGATCTAAAATTTATTTTACCCATTAAATAAAAAGATAAAAGGTATATGTTGAGGGAAAAACAAACTGATTTTAAAGAACTCTTTGTGTAGTAGTAACTGAACTTTTTGGATGGCAAATATTTTCCTTCTCATTTTTTGTCATTGCTGTGTTCTATTTTTTATTTTTTTAAATTTTTTTTTTTTTTATTTTTTTTCGAGACAGGGTTTCTCTATGGCTTTGGAGCCTGTCCTGGAACTAGCTCTTGTAGACCAGGCTGGCCTCGAACTCAGAGATCCACCTGCCTCTGCCTCCCGAGTGCTGGGATTAAAGGCGTGCGCCACCACCGCCCGGCAAATTTTTTAATACAAAAATTTACACTTCCCTCCTCCCATTCCCCTCCCACTCCCCCACTCACCCTCCTCCCTCCCTCTCCCTCCTTAAGAGAGGGCAGAGAACCCGGCCCTGTGGGAAGTCCAAGGCCCTCCTCCCTACATCCAGGCCTAGGAAGCTTTGCGTCCAAATAGACTAGGGTCCCAAAAAGCTAGTACATGCAGTAGAAACAAGTCCCAGTGCCTTTATCAATGACTTCTCAGTCAGCCCCCATTGTCAGCCACATTCAGAGAGTCTGGTTTGATCACATGCTCATTCAGTCCCAGTCCTTCTTGGGTGTGTGTGTGTGTGTGTGTGTCTGTCTGTGTGTGTGTATGTGTGTGTGAGGCAGGGGATTAGATTTTACTTAAGTACAAACATTATAACTGGTTTTCTCTTAATCTGTTCCTGTTTTGCTTCCCATATCAGACAAAATGTTTGATTAGTTGATTTGTATAGCTACAATACAAAGTAATTAAAGACTGATTTTCAGATGTGCACAGCATACCTGAGAAAATTAAGTTTCTACACATAGCACACAAAACTAGTCTTTTAAAGCCAATATTATAAGGTAAGCAAAAGTTAAACTATGCATTTTTAAGCTGGCTAAGTTGATGGCATAGTTTACAAAGGTAAGTTTCAATAGTCATCCAACTACTGTAACTATTCATTCTTCAGAATGTAAATCTGAATAACATTTTATTAATTAGAATTTTGTTTTATTTTGGAGACAGAGTTTCAATAAATAGCCTTGGTCATTCTAAAATGCCTATATAGAGCAGGCTGAAAACAAACCCAAAGAGATCTGTCTCA